>NC_086017.1:147820000-148131250 GCF_029281585.2 Gorilla gorilla gorilla | reverse complement strand
TGGTGTGCACCTGTAGTCCCAGCTACTCAGGAGGCTGAGGCAGGAGAATCGTTTGAACCTGGCAGGCGGAGGTTGCAGTGAGCCAAGATCACGTCACTACACTCCAGCCTGGCGACAGAGCAAGACTCTGTCTCAAAAAAAAAAAAGTTGTTTTTCCTTTTCCCTCGACTTTTTCACCACTCACACTCCCAACTCTTTATTATCTGATCCTTTGTCTCCAACATTCTAACAAAACGACTCAATTAAAACCATTCTTATGAATACCATTCTTATGTCATCTCTCCTTACTGTCAAATCAGTAACTTTTAAAGTCCTCAGCCTTCTCAAACTCTATATGCAGCAACCAAGATCACAGCCCACTCTCTCCATTATGTTTTCTTCTTCTTTGACTTTCCCGAATTTCTTATTTTCCCTCCCAACCTGTTTACATATTCTTGTTTACCTCTGTCTGGGCTCCTCTAACCTTGTTATTATAACACTGCATTGTACTTGTTTACTTGTCTGATTCCTCAATATGAGTGAACTTCCTGAGGGCAGAAAACGAGATCTTATTCCTTTCTGTCTCCAATGCTTAGCAGTACATACATCAGTAGTAGGAACAAAGGAAAAACAAAATTATGTATTCAGCAGTCAGCAAACATGCTGAATGAATAAATGAAGAATTCCTTAGCTGAAAGTGTTTCACAAGATGCCATACTTGACCTTCCTCTCTATTCCAAGGAAATCATACACTTTCATTTTCAATAATTTCTGTGCAGAAGGTTCCCAGATCTCTTTGCAGCTCTAAGACCTTTCTGGAATTCAGGCATTACAATTCCAACTGTCACTAGACACCCACAGGTTGTGCCATCAGTACCTCAAACCCAACACTCATGTCCAAATAAAAATAATCCAGTCTATACCCCTAAATCAACTTCTTCCTTCCTAATTTTCTTACTTCTGATTAATGATAGCCTTCTGAGAAATCCCTACATTTGGGGTGATACCACCAAAAATAGTAGAGTAAGGAACTCCAAGGCACTGTCCCTGCAAAAAGCAATGAATGCAATTAATGAGCTGGTAAGTACTGTCAGACTCAACTTTTGCAGAACTCTGGAATCTAGTAAAAAAAAAAAAACTTATAAAATCTAGGGCAAGGCTTGGTAAAGAAAGAAGTTGCTGCTTTGTGGTAAAGAGAGTGCTATCGCATCCTAAGTTGCCTGCCCACCATCCCCCACACCCCAAGTCAGTGATGGCTGTGTGGACAGTAACCTGCACTCCTAATGCCAGAGGAAGCAATACAGATCTCATTCTTAAACAATTGTGATTGTGGGTTTCAACTTGTCTGGCAGCTCCCTGAAGGACCTGAGCAATGGCTTGCCTTGGCTTTGCCTGACTTGGATCATTCCCAGGCATAGGGAGTCTTCCCGGGTGGTTTTTGCAAAAATCATTTAATGGATGCAGCAGCCTGGGGCAAGGGACAACAACTGGGACAAGGAACAGACAGATGGAAAAGCCTGGACAGAAAGGGGATGGGAAAGAATATACATGGGGTAATAAGGGGTGTGTATACCAATCAAGAAGGACGTGCACATGGCCAGGGCTGGATGCACATTCAGGAAAGGCCCAAGAAGACCCTAAGCTTTCACCCTGGCTGACCTTCAGGCTTTGAGCAAACAGTAAGCAAAGGCTAAGGCAGAATTATAAATGGCATCACTAAGTGGTCAAAAACTGCCCCAACATAAAGCCATCTGTAAAGATGGGGAGAGGTTTTCTTTTGTTTGTTTTTTCTTTTGGCTCCAGGTGTTTAACGAAACTCTGTTAAAACCCTAGCTGATTACTAAGCAAATGGAATAAATAGACTTCAGCGGCCCCACATGACCAGGAATATAGAGCTTATAAAAGTAGTTTAGTAAAGTCACTCAACAAGCAAACAACAACCACTCACAATAAGCAGCAGTAATAAGCTCTGGGGAGGGGATAGAATCTGATCTGATGGTGAAAGCAAAAGAGCCAACAAAGAATTCTATATCTAGCAAAACTGTCCTTCAAAAATGAAGGAGAACGTAAGACATTCCCAGATAAACAAAAACTAAAGGAATTCATCACTACCAGACCTGTGCTAAGAAATGCTAAAGAGAGGCTGGGCACAGGGGCTCACACCTGTAATCCCAGCACTTTGGGAGACAGAGGTGGGTGGATCACGAGGTCAGGAGATCGAGACCAGCCTGGCCAACATGGTGAAACCCTGTCTCTAGTAAAAATACAAAAAATTAGCCGGGCGTGGTGGCACATGCTTGTAGTCCCAGCTACTCGGGAAGCTGAGACAGGAGAATTGCTTGAACCTGGGAGGTGGAGGTTGTAGTGAGCCAAGACCGCACCACTGTACTCCAGCCTGGGAGACAGAGCAAGACTGTCTCAAAAAAGAAGTGCTAAAGAGAATCCTCCAGGCTAAAATGAAAAAACACTGGACAGTAATTTGAAGTCACATGAAGAAATAAAGAACAATGGTAAAGGTAGCTACATAAGTAAATATAAAAGTCAGTAGTACTGCAGTTTTTTTTGTAAATTCTCCTTTTCTTTCCTACATAATTTAAAATACAAATGCATAAAACAAAAATTTCAATTCTAGGTTAATGGGCATATATTTTAATGTGTAAAGATGTAATATACAAAGATGGAGCTGCAAAGGAGCAGAGTTATGCATAGTACTGAAACTAAGTTAGTATTAATTCAAACATGATTGTTAAAAACCTAAGATGTTAATCCCCAGGGTAACCACTAAGGAAAAACAAAAATACAGAAAGAGAAACGAGAAGGTTAATAAAACAATATATCAGAAAAAATAGTCCAGTCACAGAGGCTCACACCTGTAATCCCAGCACTTTGGGAGGCCGAGGTGGGTGGATCACTTGAGGTCAGAAGTTCAAGATCAGCCTGGCCAACATGCTGAGACCTCGTCTCTACCAAAAAAATACCAAAAAATTAGCCAGGCATCGTGGCATGCACCTGTAGTCCCAGCTACTCGAGAGGCTGACGCATAAGTGTCGCTTGAACCTAGGAGGCAGAGGTTGCAGTGAGCAGAGATTCCACCACTGCACTCCAGCCTGGGTGACAGAGTGAGACCCTGACCCCCACCCTCAAAAAAAAAAAGAAAAAGAAATCACAAAAGAAGACAGTAACAGAAGAATTGAAAGAAAAAAAAGTAAATGAAAACAGCAAAACAGCAGAAATCCTTCCTTATCAGATATTACTTTAAATGTAAATAGATTAAAAATAACATGATGCAACTGTTATCTGCAAGACACTCACTTTAGATCCAAACAAAGATGCAAATAGGTTTGAAAATGAAAGGATGGAAGAAGATATCCCATGTAAAGGATAACTAAGAGAGTGGGGTGGCTATATAAATATCACACAGCATAGGCCCGGCGCGGTGTCTCATGCCTGTAATCCCAGCACTTTAGGAAAGCGCGGTGTCTCATGCCTGTAATCCCAGCACTTTAGGAAGCCAAGGCGGGTGGATCACTTGAGCTCAGGAGTTCAAGACTAGCCTGGCCGACATGGTGAAACTCCGTCTCTACCAAAAATACAAAAATTAGTTAGGCATGATGTCAGGTGCCTGTAATCCCAGCTACTCGGGAGGCTGAGACAGAAGAATCGCTTGAACCTGGGAGGCGGAGGTTGCAGTGAGCCGAGGTCACGCCACTGCACTCCAGCCTGGGCAACAGAGTGAGACTGTCTAAAAATAAATAAATATATATCACACAACACAGACTTAAAGACAAAGGACAGTATATATTGATAAAAGAATCAGTCCATCAAGAAGTGTAACAGTTACAAATATATGCATACCTAACAAGAGAGCCTCAAGGCATATAAAGTAAAAAATGACAGAATTGAGGGAGAAAAATAGTTCAATATACTTGGAGACATCAATAACCCACTTTCTGTAAGGGACAGAACTAAATGAAAAATCATTAAGGAAATAGAGGCCTTAAACAGTACTATAAACCAACTAGACCTAATAGACATATAGAGAATACCCCATCAAACAAAAGCAGAATATATCACACATTTTTCTCAAGTGTACATGGAATATTCTGCAAGATAGACCATATATTAGGACACAAAACAAGGCTCAATAGGCCAGGCACAGTGGCTCAAGCCTGTAATTCCAACACTTTGGGAGTCCAAGGTGGGGGGATCACTTGAGCCCAGGAGCCTGACGGCAGCCTGGGCAAGATGGTGAGACCTTGTCTCTACAAAAATAAAAAGTAAAATAAAATAATTAGCCAGGTGTGGTGGTGCATTCCTGTAGTTCCAGCTACTCAGGAGGCTGAGTTGGGAGGACTGCTTGAACCCAGGAGTTTAAAGGCTACAGTGAGCCATGATCATGCTACTGCACTCCAGCCTAGGTAACAAAGAGAGACCCTGTCTCTATTTAAAAAAAAAAACAAAACAAAAAAAGCCTCAATAAATTTGAGATTGAAGTCATACAAAGTATCTTTTCTGACCACAATGGAATGAACCTAGAAATCAATAACAGAAAGGAAAACTGGAAAATTAACAAGTGTGTGGCAACTAACACTCTCTTAAACCAATAGGTCACCAAGAAATTTCACAAGATTAGACACTACTGTGAGACAAATGAAAATGAAAACACAACATACAAAAACCTATGGGAGGCAGCAAAGGCAATGCTCAGAGGGAAATTTATAGCCCTAAAAGCTTGCATAAAAAAGAAGATCTCGAATTACCAACTTAAATTTAATTTTAAGGAACTGGAAAAGAAAAACTAAACTCAAAGCGAAAAGAAGGAAATAATAAAAATTAGAGCAGAGATATACACAAAAGAGAACAGAAAAACAGAGGAAATCAACAAAACCAAAATGTGGTTATTTGAAAATATCAGTAAAATTGAAAACTCTTTAGCTAGACCAACGAGAGAGACACTCAAATAAATAAAATCAGAAATAACATTTCTACAGACCTTACAGATATTTTAAAAAGGATTATAAACAAATACTATGAACAACTGTATGCCAATAAATTAATAAACCTAGAAGAAAAACATCAATTCCAAGAAACACACAAACTACCAAAGCTGACACAGGAAAAAATAGAAAATCTGAACAGACATATAACAAATAAAAGATTCAATCAGTAACAAAACATCTCACATCAAAAATGTGCTCTGGACCAGATGGTTTCACTGGTGGATTTTACTAAACGTTTAAAGAGGAATTAACATCAGTGCTTCTAAAACATCTCTAAAAAGAAAAAAGGAGAGAATACTTATTAACTCATTCTATGAGGCCAATATTACCCAGAATACCAAAGCTATCACAAGACAACTGGCTAATATCACTTAGAAATATAGATGCAAAAATCCTCAACAAAATTCAGTTGATTTCATTGTTTGCAGTAGTTATGTTCTATAAAGTTACCATAAATACTGAATTAGCAAATACTGAACCACAGCTCCTAAGGGAAAAACAGGGTTAGGCTCCAGTCATGTTTTTGTTAACCAATCACTACATAACCTTGTTTTATGTGTGTTTCTCTTTAAAGACACTGTTTAATATAAATTGTGATTAACATAGAATTCACAACATCACTGTAACTCATGCCTAAACGAAGCTTATCTAACACACATTTTTTCCATAAGCAAATTTACAGCTTTCTTGTGTTTATGAACTCTAGGCAACACTTCATCACTACGCTTGGGGGCCATTTTAAACAGCAAAATCATCAACAAGCACAAAAATGCAAAAAATGTGGCACTAAATAGACTGCACAAAGGACACTGGTTTATAGTATGAAAGCTGAAATAACAAGGCAGAACATTGCCTCAACTGGGAATGTGCACATCAGATGACTCACATTTTTGCCACACTGCACATGTCCACAAAACACTGCAAGTATCAACTTTGGGCTTATAAATAAATTTTAGCCAATAAGTGAATTCACAAATACAGAATTTGTGAAAAATAAGGATCATTTGTACTAGGAAAACCAAATCCAGCAAGCATATTAAAAGGACTGTATATGAGTAAGTGGGATTTATGCAAGGGTGGTTCAACATATGAAAATCAATATAAGACACCTCATATTAGTAAAACAAAGGGGAAAAAACAAATGACTATCTCAATTGATGTAGAAAAAGTACTGGACAAAATCCAAAACCGTTTTATGATAACAATGCTCAGCAAACTAGGATTAGAAGCGAATTTCCTCAATATAATAAAGGGCATCTGCAAAAAACTGTGGAGCTGACATCACACTCAATGGTGAAAGACAAAGTTTTCCACCCTAAGAACAGGAACAAGACAAGAACAAGGATGCTCTCTTCCACCACTTTTATTTAACATTGTATTGGAAGTGCTAGTCAAAGCAATTAGGGAGGGGAAAAAGTATCCACAGATGACATGATCTTATAAATAGAAAATCCTAAAGAATACACACACACCCACACACTCACACAGAGTGAGAATAAACAAATTCAGCAAAGCTGCAAGATCAACACACAAAATCAGCTGTATTTCTATACATTAACAATGAACAATTCAAAGACAAAATTAAGAAAATAATCCATTTATAACAGCATTAAGAATAAGATACATAGGAATAATTTTAACCAAGTATCAGACTCATATACTAAACGCTGCAAAACACCGCTGAAAGAAATTAAAGACTTAAATGGAAAGATATTCTGTGTAAGATGGCAACAGCATCCAAAACAATCCACAGTTTCAATGCAATTCTTACTAAAGTTCAACCATTTTGTTTTTTCCACAGAAATGAAAAGGCTGATTCTAATATTCACACAGAATTGCAAGGTGGACCCTAAGCAACCAAAACAATCTTGAAAAAGGAAAATCAAGTGGGAGGATTCTCCCTTTCTGATTTCAAAACTTACTACAAAGCCACAGTAATCGAAACAGTGTGGTATTGGAATAAGGACAGACATATACAGCAATGAAACAGAATCGAGAGTCCTAAAATAAACCCATGGATCTATGGTCAATTGATTTTCATCAATGGTGCCAAGATCACTCAATGGGAAGAAAGAATAGTTTCTTCAACAAAGGGTACTGGAACAAATGGATATCCATAAACAAAAGAATGAAACTGGACTCCAACTTCACATCATATATAAAAATTAACTCAAAATGACCAAATGTCAGAGCTAAAACTATAAAACTCTTAGAAGAAAACATAGGAGTAAATATCTGTGACCTTGGATTTAGCAATGGATTCTTAGATACTGACACTAAAAGCATAAGCAACCAAAAAAACAAGATCCATTATACTTCATTAAAACTGAAAACATTTGTGTATAACACACTATCAAGAAGTGAAAAGACAACCTACAGAATTAGAAGAGAATATCTGCAAATCATAATTCTGATAAGGGTCTAGTATCCAGAACATATAAACAACTCTTAGAACTCAACAACAAAAACAACTACTTCAAAAATGGGCAAAGGACTTGAATAAAGATTGTTCCAACTACGGTATACGAATGGCCAACAGGCACATGAAAAGATCCTCAATATCATTAGTCATTAGAGAAATGTAAATCAAAATCACAATGACCCTACCTCACACCAACTACAATGGCTATAAGCAAAGAAAGAAAGAAAATAGGTGTTGGCAAGGATATGGAGAAACTGGAATCCCCCTTACAATACTGGTTGGAATGTAAAATGGTGCCACCATGTGAAAAACAGATGGTTTCTCAAAAAGCAAAGAATTACCATACGATCCAGCAATTCCACTTTTACCGTATACACTTAACTGAAAATAGATATTCAAACAATAACTGTACATGAATGTTTATCACAACGCTGTTCACAATAACCAAAACATGGAAACAATTCAAATGTCCATCTATGAACAGATGAGTGGATAAACAAAATGTGATATATACATATAATAGTTATTCAGCCAGCCGGGCACAGTGGCTCACGTCTGTAATCCCAGCACTTTGGGAGGCCGAGGTGGGCAGATGACTTGAGGTAAGGAGTTCGTGACCAGCCTGGCCAACATGGTGAAACCCCATCTCTACTAAAAATACACAAATTAGCCGGGCATGGTGGCATGTGCCTGTAATCCCAGCTACTTGGGAGGCTGAGGCAGGAGAATCACTTGAACCCAAGAGGCAGAGGTTGCAGTGAGCCGAGATCGCGTCACTGCACTCCAGCCTGTGTGACAGGGCAAGACTCTGTCTCAGAAAAAAAAAAAAAAAAAAGTTATTTAGACATAAAAGGGATGAATTACTGATATATGCTACAACATGGACAAAACTTGAAGATATTATACTAAATGAAAGAAGCCAGACACAAAAGGTCACATACTGTATGATTCCATTTATATAAATTATCCAGAATAGGTAAATCCATAGAGACAGAAAGCAGATTAGTAATTGCCAGGGGCTGATTGAGAGTGACTATTTTTGGGGTGATGGAAACATTTTGGAACCAGAAGTGATGGCTGCACAACATTGTTAATGTACTCAATACTACTGAATTACATACTTTAAAATGGTTAATTTTATGTTATACAAATTTTACCTCACAAAAAAATTTTTAAGGGTCTTAAATCAAATCCTCACAATCTTATCTCCTTACTGCCAACACTTTCCCTTCTCACTATGGTCACTCTTCTTCAGGCCTATTATGTTGTACCAGAGGTTTCATGACCCCACTAAACTAGTTTCCTTATTAATTCAGTTTCTCCCTCAGTCGACCCATCATCCATATCAACCAGTCTGATCTTCCTATAAATAAAGCTTCAATCACATGACATCACTGCTCAAAAGCCAACAGTGGCTGTTTCACATAGCAGATTCTCAATAAATGTTAACTTGAGTAAAAGTGAATAATGATATGAGGCACATACAAAAAAAAAAGTTAAACCTGAAAATACAGACTAAGTTTCAAATGATATTTTTGAAAATTCAGAATTTGCACAGTTTTGTATGGTAAAAGAAATGCAAAAGATCAGTAAAACCTAGAATGATTCTCTCTGGAAGCTTATATTTAAAAACATTATGTCTAAGACTAATTACACATTGTCAAAAAAAGAATGGCCTGGCATGGTGGCTCACACTGTAATCCCAGCATTTTGGGAGGCCGAGGCAGGCAGATCACCTGAGGCCAGGAGTTCAAGACCAGCCTGGCCAACATGCGAAACCCTGTCACTACTAAAAATACAAAAATTAGCCGGTCATGGTGGCGCACACCTGTAATTCCAGCTACTTGGGTGGCTGTGGCATGAGAATCATTTGAACCCAGGAGGCGGAGGTTGCAGTGAGCCAAGATCATGCGGAGTTTTGGGGGACACAAACACTCAGGTCATAGCACTTCCTGACCTCACAGTTCACCACAATCCTCTTAACCTTGACTAGTCCCTTTTGCATCAAACCCTTCTAACCCATTGCTTAACTGACTCCAATTCTCTACTCTTTAGTAATAAAATATCTACTATGAGAACTTTAATAGGAGATACAAGTTTAAATTTTAGTTCCGCTACTGGTTGTGTGATCTTGGTCAAGTTATTTAATCTTTTTTATTTCTAACACAGGAACAGAAAACCAAATGCTTCCCCCTTGAAGGGGAAGGGTGGGCAAAGGAGAGTAGGAGAAAAGATAATGATTGGATACTGGACTTAATACCTGGGTGATGAAATAATATGTACAACAGGACGGGTGCGGTGGTGCACACCTGTAATCCCAGCACTTTGGGAGACTGAGGCAGATGGATCACATGAGGTTGGGAGTTCGAGACCAGCCTGGCCAACATGGTGAAACCCCATCTCTACTAAAAACACAAAAATTAGCCAGGCGTGGTGGCAGGCACCTGTAATCCCAGCTACTCGGGAGGCTGAGGCAGGAGAATCACTTGAACCTGGAAGGCGGAGGTTGCAGTGAGCCGAGATCACACCACTGCACTCCAACCTGGGCAACAGAGTGAGACTTGGTCTCAGAAAAAAGAAAGAAAGAGATAATATGAACAACAAACCCCCATGACATGTATTTACCTATGTAACAAACCTTCACACGTACCCCCAACCCTAAAAGTTAAAAAAAAAAAAACCTCCAGTCTCCTTGTTTGTACAATGGTGGTGGGTAAAAAAATAAATTCATAAAATGCTTGTAAAAAATTTCTAAAAGTCTGTGTGTAAAGCACTTACAGTACATAGCAGGAACTCCATCAATGGTGGTTACTATTTTCCTACCTTCTAGTGCTTCTGGTGTTTAATTTTCAAAATTACTTAAACTTGGCCGGGCAAGGTGGCTCAGGCATGCAATCCCAGCACTTTGGGAGGCTGAGGCAGGCAGATAACTTGAGGCCAGGAGTTCGAGACATGCCTGGCCAACAAGGGGAAACCCCATCTCTACTAAAAATACAAAAAAAATTAGCCAGGTGTGGTGGCATGCGCCTGTAGTCCCAGCTGCTTGGGAGGCTGAGGGACGAGAATCGTTTGAACTTGAGAGACAGAGGTGGCAGTGAGCTGAGATGGCACCAGTGCACTCCAGCCTGGGTGACAGAGCAAGATTGTCTCAAGAAAAAAAAAAGATTACTTAAATCTTTATTCTTGCATTATATAGCTGGACCTGGCTGTAGTTGGAAGGAAACTGCTCAGATCTAAGCACTGAGGAAGTGTACCATTCTGAGGCAGTTTTTTTATTGTTAGCTTTGCTTAAATTAAAAAAAAAAAAAAGTGTAAAGATAATTTCTGATCTTTCCCTCACTACTACCCACTGGTCTTTACTTCTCTCTTCCTATAGCACTGTTTCTTAACCAGAACAATGCATTATAAACTCCACAAGAATTCTTAAGAACCTGGTTAAGCACTGTGAACATTCCTTCTTCATATGACAGCTGTGCTCCCTGAGGCAAGTCTTTGTACCCATAACTATTCCTTATGTGACCTGGTTTGCAAATCCTTGATATACTGGATGCCAGTATTTGGAAGCATCCAAGTTTCTCAATACCATTGTTAAAGAATATCTGTCAAAAGTGGATTCATTACATCATGTTTTATTTGGCCAACACACACATAAGGGAGCATACCTCCACCTAAGCACCTCTCAGACTCGAATCAATGTCACCATGGACTGTGTTGAGAGTTTTAGTACCTACATTACCACAGCAGCTCTTACTAAGTATTTTACTCATGTAAGCTGCTGCCAGGCTAGGTTCTCACCAATCTACACAATTCCTTTTAAAATTTTAATGTAGAGTTTTACAATACTGTCTGTTCCTATTCATCTTGTTTATTTCTATCTTGATTTTAGTTTCCAAATATATTTCTGAACCCAGTGTACTTATTAGTTAGTGATTTCAGTATTCCTTAGTTTAAGCATGTTGTTTTTCCTTCACCTGTACCACTGAGTAAGTGTTGAGAATGGGGCCAAAGAAAGTTTTTCTGTTTCTTCTAATTCCTTAGTCAACTACAATTCTGTTCCCATGTTTCTACTTCTTCAAAACCAATTTCTCACTCATTGCTTTCGCTCAATTCCTATGACACACCTAAGACTGCTTAGTTGTTTACCAGGATGTAAGACTTTTAGAGTTAGAAGGGACTTTCCAGGATCATTTAGTCTTGCCCAACTCTCTCTTTTACAAGGAACAGAAAATCAGAGAAGTTCAGTTATATTTTGCAGGCCACATGGCTTGTAAGTGATATGTCTGGGAACAGAACTAAGAAATACTACATATAAATAGATGGTATTCCTTCCATTACAGGTTTTTATTTAAATTTTTATATGTTCATCTGTTCATTTCATCTACATGAAATAAATTATTTTTTATTGTTTTATTTAAAACACTGTACAATTTTTGTTTTCAAAGATACTCTGGCTGCCACACAAAAAGCACATAATACTCTGTTTCTTCTACTTTATAAGCCCATTCAGGTAGGAAGTAGATGAATAGCCTGTCTCTACTCTGACAAACTGCCTGGCAAAATAAATAAAAATTTGGGGTTGCTGCAGGGATTGAGCAAAGAAACATTTTGGTTACAAATTTCAAATCCTGACTCCCAGTCTGCAAATGCATTAACTATCAACTTCCTAAGACTCAGTAGAAAGAATAATTTTACCACTGTATTGATGATATATATTGAATCACTGTATCAATGATACAATGGATTCTTTTTTTTTTTTTTTTGAGATGGAGTCTCGCTCTGTCGCCCAGGCTGGCGTGCAGTGGCACAATCTTGGCTCACTGCAGCCTCTACCTCTGGGTTCAAGTGATTCTCCTGCCTCAGCTTCCCAAGTAGCTGGGATTACAGGCACCCGCCACGACGCCCAGCTAATGTTTGCATTTTTAGTAGAGACAGTGTTTCACCATGTTGACCAGGCTGGTCTCAAACTCCTGACCTCAAGTGATCCACCCACTTTGGCCTCCCAAAGTGTTGAGATTACAGGCTTGAGCTGCCACGCCTAGCCACAATGGATTCTTTTTATGTCATTTCTGGTTGCTTTATGGTCAACATCACTTATGACTAAACCTAGATATGAAATCCACTGTATTATTAATAACAATCATCATATACCTCTCCACCAGAATGTAAGATTTGCTAGAGTTAGTATTAGTTTTTCACCCTATGATTTCTGCCTGGCTTGGAGTAGGCTCTCAATAAGAATGTGTTGATAAACAAATGAATGAGCAAATAAGTAAGTTCTTCAAAGGTAAAACTTACCCAAAAAATGAAAATGCAAAGATCTGAAATTTTAGTAACTCCCCAAAAAGTAAACAGAAGAGACATATTCCAGAGGGAGTCACTAAAGCTAACAAATGAGTCTTCACATTACAATTACAACATTCTTTTTCAACAAAGTGCTTATTCCTTTTCTCTTTTGCCCTTTTCTCTGGAATCTCTTGTCAGGTTACTCTTTGTTTCCTTAGGCTTGTTGTGCATAAGAGACTTCTATAATAATTCCTCTATTCATTTTTCTAGAAACACCAAGCAAATGTTCAAGGAGATCAAATTAAGTTCACTATAAGATCATAAGGAGGCCACTAGCAGAACCAGCAGAATTAGGCTCTTATAAATTATTATTAGTTTTACTTCATGACCCAAACTCAATAACAGTCAAGAATTCACTATTTTCCTCTTGGTTGTATAGCTGTGCTCATAACTCATATCAAAATACCAAATCTCACATTAATCAAAACATCAATTTCTAGCAATACTACATTAAATAAAAATATTCTCTTTACTAGTGTTTTTATTAAAGATTATCTTTACACTGTTCCGCTAAAAAAAGTAAGTAAAAAGTAGTTAAAAAAAAAAAAAGTTAATTCCAAAGTTGAGGATGAAGAAATTTGTTCACCTAATCCTTTTTTCTAATGTTTTTAATGTTTACAATTTATTTAATTCACTTCAAATGTCTGTGCTAAGTTGAAAATTACTGAATTAGAACTGCATCAAACTCAAACCATTTATATCCTTTCTCTACTTGTTAAACATTCATGTTAAAACATTTTAAAATTATTTTACTTACCAAGTCGAAACTACAATTTTTGGATATATCACCAATCATTTGGTTTATATTACATAAACATAATGTAGTAGCTTACATAAACCCACCAAATAAGAGTTTTCCTTTAAATTTACAAAAGCAGAAAATCCAATTCACAACTTCAAGAAAACAATGGATTTAATAAACAGATTAACTTACTGAAAAAATCTTTAAAGACGTTTAACCAATCCATTTTGAGTAAAAATTCTGTGTTCTGTCAGTTTGTTAACACAGCTCAGGATAATTCTCAGTGAGCTTCCTCGTCTGTTCTGCAACACTGAAACTTCCCACACCCAATCCATGTGACCTG
Organism: Gorilla gorilla gorilla; assembly: GCF_029281585.2. Taxonomy (NCBI): domain Eukaryota; kingdom Metazoa; phylum Chordata; class Mammalia; order Primates; family Hominidae; genus Gorilla; species Gorilla gorilla. The sequence goes on along the minus strand of NC_086017.1, from coordinate 148,117,421 downwards.
GCCCACACCCAGGCAATAGAAAATTTTTCTGAGGCTTCTCTTTCCAAAACTTTTTTTCCTCTAAATTATAACACAGCCTGTATAACAAGTAAATAATCATGGCCAAAAATATGACCTTATTATTCAGACTTATTTTGGAAGATGCTTTAAAGCATATATATTTTTTATAGTTAAAATATATTCATGCATTAATCCTTTTGTTTTCTCCTTTTCCTTCTCAACTTTCAAACAATGTCTCCACCAGCACAACCATTGTGAAACAAATCCATTAATTACACTGGATATTTAAGTTACCAAAAAGGGATACAGAAATTATGAGAAAAGGGAAAAGTTTATCTAATGTAAAAGCTGGACTTATATCTCTTTACAGGCTAACTACAGATCACTAACTCAAAACAATGTTTCCAAGCACCCTGGAATAAAGGTAGCAATAACTGTAATACAGTAATAAAGTTAACAGAGATTTCCTAAGACTTAAATAGAGATAAAATCTTGATAAAACTGTCTCAATAACATCAGAATACTGTAGTACGGAATGCATCCTGGAGTATTAACAAATAAAAATTATATCTAAATGGGATTTTAGATTTATATACAGTAATATCTAATACTGGACTATTCCCCCCCTTTGCTCTATGATATTAGTTTTTTCACTATATTTTGTTAATTACTGTCACATTCACTCTAATCCCAAGATACCAGTGTCCTTTTAAAATGGAACAAAAAAGTCTAACTGGGTATGTCTTAGTACCCTTGTGCACTTATCACTATAAGGCATACTTTCTTGACAGAAATTACCTTAATTTCTCCCAATATCTCTAATCATCATGCTTTAAATAAATGTCCAGTATTTACAAAACCAGTATTCCTTATTCTAACCCTGGTCTCTTCTGCTACTGAAGGAAAATCTCTTTCTGATTTGTCTTCCATTGAAAAACTAAAAATAATGGTCTTAATCACAAAACCTGAAAGTATTTAAAAAGTTACCTCAGCAGTTAAACATCACATTATATCTACTTAATTACCTTTAGAACACTGGAAATATTTTTATCTCAGAAACTGATAATCCATTACTTTATATCTTACTCCAAATTGTACTATATTTTAGTTTTGGCAGTTTTACAATGGTTAAAAACATTAAATATTTGTATTTTATTGATAATTAGAAGAACATTCTAGAATAACAATAATGTTGAATAAGAATAAAAACTAAGCTGGGCATGGTAGTAAGCATCTGTAGTCCCAGCTACTCAGGAAGCTGAGGTGGGAGGGTTGCTTGAGCCCAGGAGTTCAAGTTTGGCCTGGACAACAGAGCAAGACTCCATCTCTAAAAAACCATAAAAAAACAAATAAATAAAAACTAATGTAAAGTAGTGAGTCAACAGTATTTCATATTTGTCGGTCATGCTATATTGCTCCCAAACTGTCTGCACAAGGAGAAATTGTACTTTTCTTCTACATATAGACAAAGAACAATTACGCAAATAGCATGTTTGCCTGAACACCAAAAATGAAATTCTGTCCCTCCCAATTCCTTCCTGTCAGCTAAGGAGAGTTTAATTTTTTTTTTCTTTTTTCTTTTTTTTTTTAAAGAAGAGGCCATTCCTTGCCCATGCATATTTCCTTCCTATCAGCTTAGCCAAGTCCAGTGTGAAGTGGGCTCCACTGTCTCAGGCCCTAATGGAGGGCCAGTAAAAATAAAAAACAAAAACTTTGGAGAAATAAAGGGAAAAAGAGAAACAAAATAGAAAAGAGCTCTGTAGGTGCTAATGTACAGTAATGATCCACAGTTCTCTTATCAAATAGAAAAATAAAATGGAGGGTTTTTAAGTGAAGTTCAAAACATAAGGTCATTAGATGTTAAAATTCATTATGTGCCATGTACATTAAGTTGCCTTGGTGCCAAAGAGGCAATTCTGCCTATAAGTCTAAACTCCAACAGTCATTCATGGTTCAAACAGCCCCTGCTAGAAGGTGAGAGTTAGTTCTACTCATTGGCATCACTCTGCCTTGACTTGGAGCATGGACCTAGATTTACAGAAACTGCATGTTAACACTTATGACCTTCATTGGTCTTCTGGGTTGACCACCTGCTATGACTCAAACTTACCTAGCCCTTGCCTTTTCAAGTCAATTATGCACACTGCTGCCAGAATTATGTACAAATAACTAAGTTGCAGGTTTCATTTAAAACAAAGTTGCTTTTCTTTTAATAAAAAATATCTTACCTAAGGTATCCTTTAGGTTTTTCACAATAGATGCTTTCCGAGCACTGTTTTTCCTTTCCACATAGTTAGAAGGCACAAAACCTGTTTTATTCATGGAATTTCGAACTCGCCACCAGGACTTAGAATCATCCAGAAGCCATAATCTCTCATTCTTCTTGATGTCCAACTCTTGTTCTTGTTGGGCCACATAATCAAATTTGGCTACTACCACCACTTCTTCTGCCATCTTTCAGCAGCTTCAGCACTGTAAACACATGGAAAATATTTTTATGTAAGGTTGAGGTAGTATTAGTTCACATGCTTTTCAAAAGAGACACACCTAAAAATCTAAAGACATAAAGATGAAAAGTAAAAAATATGGAAAAAAATACATGAGGCAAATAGTAATTTAAAGAGACTGTGACTGTATGGCTGTGCGCAGTGGCTCATGCCTGTAATCCCAGCACTTTGGGAGGCCAAGGCAGGCAGATCACTTGAGGCTGAGTTCGAGACCAGCTTGGCCAACATGGTGAAACCCCATCTGTACTAAAATACAAAAATTAGCTGGGCGTGATGGTGCACGCCCGTAGTCCCAGCTACTCAGGAGGCTGAGGCATGGGAATCGCTTGAACCTGGGAGGCGAAGGTTGCAGTGAGCCGATATCGCACCACTGCACTCCAGCCTGGCGACAGAGGAAGAATCTGTCTCAATCAATCAATCAACCAATCAATAAAGAGACTGGTGTTGCTCTATTTGTATCAAACAAAACTTAAAGGGCAAAAACCATTACTAGCAATAAAGTTCACTACCCAATGAAAAATGTTCTACTCAATTACAATATCTAAACTTCTATGTACCTAGTAACAAGATAGTTTCAAAATATGTTGACAGAACCACAGGGAGAACTTGACAAACCCATTACCACAGAGGACAATTTTTAACATATTATCAGAGTAACAAAACAAAGAAATAAAACGGCCAGGCCTGGTGGCACACACCTGTAATCCCAGCACTTCGGGAGGCCGAGGCTGGTGGATCACCTGAGGTCAGGAATGAAAGACCAGCCTGGCCAACATGGTGAAACCCCATCTCTACTAAAAATACAAAAATTAGCCAGGTATGGTGGCGCACGCTTGGAATCCCAGCTACTCAGGAGGCTGAGGCAGGAGAATCCCTTGAACCTGGGAGGCGGAGGTTGCAGTTAGCCAAGATCATGCCACTGCACTCCAGGCCTGGGTGACAGAGCCAGACTTGGTCTCAAAAAAATAAATAAAAACATTATTAAGGCTAGAGAAGAACTGATATCACAACCAGTAAGTCTGATTTAATAGACATATACAGAATATTGCTTCCAAATAGAATACAAATGAAACACATACAAAAATCAATCAAATGCCAGGCCATAAAGAATGCCTCAATGTTCACGTAACTGATATCCTACAACCATATTCTCCAACAACCGTAACAAAAAGATAACTTTTGAAATACCACATATGTTTGGAAACTTCTAAAAACTAATGAATCTAAGAAGAAATCATATTGAATTTTGAAAATACTTAGAAGTAAATAATTTTAAAAACTATATATCGAACTCTGTGGGATGCAGCAAGAGGAGTGTATATAGACAGATTTTTAGTTTTAAATAGTAACATTAAAAAACAAAAAGAGCGGCTGGGCGCGGTGGCTCATGCCTGTAATCCCAGCACTTCAGGAGGCTGAGGCGGGTGAATCACAAGTTCAGGAGATCGAGACCATCCTGGCTAACATGGTAAAACCCTGTGTCTACTAAAAATACAAAAAAATTAGACAGGAGTGGTGGCGGGTGCCTGTAGTCCCAGCTACTTGGGAGGCTGAGGCAGGAGAATGGCTTGAACCTGGGAGGCGGGGCTTGCAGTGAGCCGAGATCACGCCACTGCACTCCAGCCTGGGCCGCAGGGCGAGACTCTGTATCAAAAAAAAAAAATAATAATAATAATAAAATTTAAAATAAAATTTTAAAAAGAGCTAAAAATAAATTAATGAACTGAGTATCTTAAGCAGTTAGAAAAGTTAAAGAAACATTAGAAAAACAAATCCAACTAGAAAATGAGCAAAAAAACATGAAGAGGCATTCACTGAAGATTTACAGATGGCAAATAAGCAGATGAAAAGGTATTCATCATTAGCTATTAAGGAAATGCAAATTAAAACCACACTGAGATGTCACTACATACACTTGTCAGAATGGCTAAGAGTGGTAATACCAAATGCTGACAAGGGTAAGGTGAAATTGGATCACGCGTATACTGCTGATGAGAATGTAAAATGGTACAGATACTCCGCAAAATTGTCTGACAGTTTCTCATAAAACTAAACATGCAACTACCATACAAGCTAGCAACTGCACCCCTGGGTATTTATCCCAGAGAAATGAAAATTTATGTTCACATTTTACATGAATGTTAACAGCAACTTTATTTCTAACAGTCAAAAACCGGAAACCACCCAGATGTCCTTCAACAGGCAAATAATTAAACAAACTGGTACGTTCATACCAAAAAGAACAATTGATGCACAAAACAACCTGGATGAATCTCCAGGGAATTATAACTTCTCAGTGAAAAAAGCCAATCTCAAAGGTTAACTATATGACTCCATTTATATAACACTCTCAAAACGACAAAATATGGAAATTAGAAACAGATTAGTAGTTGCCAGGGTTAACGGGGCAGCAGGAACAGGAGGGAAGTAAGTATGACTATAAAAGGGCAATATGAAGAAATTTTGTAATATCCTTGTGATATTGTACTATACTTCTGCCAGATGTATTGCCACTGGAGGAAAGCATACACTGGATCTCACAATAAGTTCTAAAGTTTCTCAGAATTGCATGTGGATCTATAATGATCTCAAAATAAAAAGTTCAATTAAAGTAAAAACTGAAAGAGAAAACACAAATAGTCAAAAAATATTCAAAAGATCCTGAATATCTTTATAATTAAAGAAATGAAAACTAAACTGAAATACCATACTTTACCTATCAGGGTGACAAAAGTATCACCAATATTATCTAGTCCTCCCCAGAATGTACAAAAATAGCATTCTACTACATTACTGGTATAATAACTAAAAATTTATATAATGCTTTTAAGTTTTATAATTATGGCACTTTTCAACATTTACAGAAGAGAATAGTATAATGAATCCTATACCTGTCACCCAATTTTATCAACATTATGCCTTGTGGTTCAGCTATCCCCCTAATTTTTGGTGGGGGAACTGGAATCCCATGATTTCATTAAGTACTAACAGATTAAAAACCCATACCCCTCAAAAATGAACAAATCAAGAGCTCCTGACCTTTTCCCCTTTTTAACCCATATATGCCGGAGGTTGCAATTTTTTGTGTGTGTGAAAAATCAGACCTTGGTGATGACCTTGAGCATGATATAAATAACTCTCACAAGCTTAGCGTTCCAATAATGGAACACTAGGCACAAATGGGTTAAGCCATGGACCTCCCCTCCTCCTGCCTTATGGCAGTGTGGTGAAACACAGAACCTCTACTCACAATGTTTCTGATGCATAAAAATATATAAGATTGCAAATAAGTCAATTATACTAAAATTAAATTATCAGTATATTTTCAAAAGCTCATTTTGAAAAGGTGTTTCTTTATTAAGAACTCCTGCAACACTTATTTCATCTAATGCTAACATTCAATTTTTGCTAAGTGTATTTTTTTAAACATTCTTACAGTTGGTGTGAACTGGGATCCAAACTAAGTCGATATATTGCACTTAAGCTAACATGTTTTAAGTCTCTGACACCATTCTCTTTCCCCACTCTATGTCATTTATTTAAGAAGCTGGCTTCACTTGTCCTGTAGCATTTCCCACATCGTGAATTTGGCTAGTGTATATTTTCATGGTGTTCCTCTATCCCCCCTATCTCCTATAAACTGGTAATTATTTCTAGAGGCTTTACTTTTTCTAGGTTGTTTTGTCATTGTTGCAAGAATAATTCGTTAAGTATTCTTGTGTACTTGTTATTGCCATTTATTAGGAGGCACGTTATGTCTGCCTGAACCATTTTCTGTGATGTTAAGACTGAATGGTAGATTTGTAGCACTGAACTGATTTATCCATTATTATAAAGTTCCCCCATCAAACCTCTACCCAATGGTTTTACCTGCCACTGATGATCACTGCCTAGATCAACTATTTCAAAAATGATGATGTGCTAGCTCTACCTGCTTTCAGAAACTGTGATTATTCTCAAAGGAAAATTTTGCTTATTGTTCTATTACCCTAAAACATAAAACCTTACAGAAAAGGTAGAATATATACTTCTGTGTGGTTATGACACCAACCGGATGTAGAGTTAGGCTCACTTGTTTTCATTTTTTGAAGATCACTTTATTTTCCCTTTTTAAAATGTAATTGTTTCATAATTATGTAAAACATTTGGATGGTTCTAAAAGCTAAACTATCAAGCAAGGTAGATGTTTAAATATCAAACATGTTTGAACATTATGTTTAATATTGTTTATATGAATGTTTAAACATTAAATATGCTTAAATATCAAACATATTTAAAACATTTAGAGAGTTCTTCTTCCATACCTTCTCTTTTCTCTCCCCTCTCCCATCCACCTCACTGGACAGCCATTTATTTATTTATTTATTTATTTATTTATTTATTTATTTAATTTATTTTTTTTTTTGAGACGGAGTCTCGCACTGCACTGTCACCCAGGCTGGAGTGCAGTGGAGCGACCTTGGCTCACTGCAAGCTCTGCCTCCCAGGTTCACAGCATTCTCCTGCCTCAGCCTCCCAAGTAGCCGGGACTACAGGCGCCCGCCACCATGCCCGGCTAATTTTTTTGTATTTTTAGTAGAGACGGGGTTTCACTGTGTTAGCCAGGATGGTTTCGATCTCCTGACCTCGTGATCCGCCTGCCTCGGCCTCCCAAAGTGCTGGGATTACAGGCGTGAGCCACCGCGCCCGGCCTGGACAGCTATTTGTTTTGGTTTATGTTTCTATTTTTTTAAAAAATAATTTAAGGAAAGTATTCAAGAAAAATATATAAGAAAATTGAAAATTCTAATTTTTATCTACCCCCACAACAAAACATACACACACACATGCACACAGGCGCGCACACACACACATACACACAGGCATAGACTATATTGCCTGAATCTTTTCATTTTCGGTTTAACAATCTATCCTTAAGATCATTCCACAGCAGCATATGAGACTTCCTTTACTAATACATCTACTACTTCTAACAATTGCAGAGTGCGTCATCATTATGTAAGTAGCACTTTCTTCAACTAGACCTTACTGATGGTCAATGGGTTGTTTGTAATTTTCTGGGATTAAATAGTGCTGCAATGAACAGCCTCATACATGTGTCATTTTGATTTTCTGTTAGTGTACCTTTGGGTTGGACTCATAGAAGAATGTTGAGTTACAGCTAAGGTTTGTATAATTTTGTGAGATATTGCTAAATTCTGTATTCATAAACTATTTTTAAAAACTCCTAACAATATATCAGTGATTATTTCCCCACAGTCTTGCCAACAAACTATGTTGTCAATCTTTTGGATTTTTGCCAATCTAATAGGGGAGAAATAGTATTTCAGAGTTGTAATTTGTATTTCTCTTATTACGGTGATTTCTTTTCCCATATTTAAGGGACATTTACATTTGTTTTTCTGTGTAAAGTGCTTGTTCATATCTTTTCCCCATATCCTAGAATAATGACTCCAACTCCATCAAGTTCCTTATCTGAAAAGGCTCCACATGGCCAGAATTTACTGTTTGTTCCAGCCAAAACCTGGTGATAGGCAGATGGTCGCCTGAACCCCCATTTAGAGCAGTTACCTTAGGAAGCTTGAAATTATAAATCCTTTCTCTGTCCCTTTGTGACTTAAATCTTCTACCATCAAGAACTATCTTCCCAAGGACCTGAGAACTACCTCTTTGAAATGCAAACAATCAAAAAGATAACTTTCACTTTTGTTCCCAGTCCCTGGCGAGAGGGTAAGGGCCAAACATTGGTGGGCCTAATTTGTACCACCGCCTCCTGTCATAAATAATAAGTTTGTTTCTCTTCCAGATAAATGCCAATAACAAACCCAGATGGCCTACTCACATGGACCACCTATTGCCCTTAAAAACCACTCAGTGGCCGGGCGCAGTGGCTCACGCCTGTAATCCCAGCACTTTGGGAGGCCAAGGCAGGCAGATCACGAGGTCAGGAGATTAAGACCATCCTGGCCAACATGGTGAAACCCCGTCTCTACTAAAATACAAAAAAATTATCTAGGCGTGGTGGTGCGTGCCTGTAGTCCCAGCTACTCAGGAGACTAAGGCAGGGGAATTGCTTGAGTCTGGGAGGCGGAGATTGCAGTGAGCTGAGATCACGCCACTGCACTCCAGCCTGGTGACAGAGACAGACTCCGTCTCAAAACAAAAACAAAAACAAAACAAAAAAACCATCTTTCTTTCCCTTAGCAGTGTCTTTCCCTTAGCATACTCAACCTTTAAAAAGTCTCTTCCCCTTTTGTTTTGGCAAAAGTGAGTTGAGTTTACACTGGACACTCTTCCCTACTGCAATAGTTACTGAATAAAATCTGTCCTTACCATTTTAACTAGTGTCCAGTTTATCTTCGACATGTATAATTCTAGTTATGGACCAATGCAAGTACTGGGCTCTCCCAAATTGGACATGCATGGAATATCCAAAGAAGCATCACAAAGGCACTAAGAAATGAAGTACAATATAAACACCACTCAAGACCCACACATCCCTGCATAAAGCAAAGATGCAAATACCACAGCAAAAGTTTAGAAAATGAAACCAATATTGGAACTACTGCCCACAGTTCCTCCGCTTCCTAGATCCTATGTCTTACTTTTTCTCGCTTTACCCTTCATTTTGCTGGAGCATGTCCTCTAGTTGTTTCCTGAGTTAAAAATATATTGCAATTAATTTTTTTAGAATGCATATCTGAAAGTGATTTTGTTCTCTCATACATGACTGGTAGTTTGGCTATCTATATACAGGGGAGTTACTGTTTAATGAGTACAGAGTTTAAGTTTTGCAAGATGAAGATTATTCTGGAAATAGATGGTTGTACAACAATGTGAATGTACTTAATGCCAATATTTCTAGTCAGGTGAACCAGGAAGAGGAGTCATAATGGATTAAGGTCCATCTTAACGACCTCATTTTACCTCAGTTACCTCTTTAAAGACACTATATCCAAATATAGTCACATTATGAACTACTGGGGGTTAGGACTTCAATGTGTGAATTTTTGAAGGGACAAAATTCAGTTCATAACATTTGTTTTTACCATAATTTTTTAGAAATTTAAAAATATGATTACAATCAACTATAAGGCCATTTATGTTTAATTCCCATATAGTATATAAGACTTACATCAATTAATGTACTTACATGTTTGCTGTGTTAATTATGACAATAAATTCATTATGTTACATGTTTTCATAATTGGCGGTTTATATCTAATTGCTCATAATTTAGCAAGATTATTGCTCTTACGTTTGTTGTCACATAATGGCTTCTTTCTTTAGATAAAATGTAATAATCTTCAGATTATAGGATGATGATACTGATCTTGGATCAGTTTGTTATAGTTCAGAGGGGTAATAAGTAACATTCTGTAATGCCTAACAAAATAATCATATAGACAGTAATGTCTTATATACATAAGACATTTATAAGTTTGTCAAAGAAACAGAACTATAGTTGAGGTTTTTTTAAGAGCAAACTTTTTGCTTATCTTTCTTTATTCTCATTCCTTTGCTCTGTCTCCTAGTCTCCACTAACTACTCAATAAACATTTGTTGAGTGAATAAGTGAATGAATTGTGCTATGCACAGCACTTTTGCCTTTGTCATTATTTTGTGCCTTCTCATATTGGGGATGATTTCAAAGTGATATTTCCAAAAGTGGACAGAATTAGATGGAATTTTATTTGACCTACACTATTTTAGAAAAAAAGAAGAAAAACTTAATTTTTAAGCAGCCTTTATTTCAGACTAGCCTGTAATTTTTTGTTTTCCCAGTGGAGGGATCTGTTTCATTAGTTGTTTCATTAGTAAGAGTATTTACCAATTAAAATTACTTGATGAGATACTAGGGTTTAAAAAGCTGAAGAGAATAAAATCATCTTATGAATTGCCTTGTCTTTTTGCATTACTTACAGCATATCCAAGTTAGTTAATTGGGGACTTTCTCCCCCTTCATTGTTTACCGTGAGATCTGTACCCCAACCAAACTTCCGGACTTAGTCACTTGGGTATTGTTACTTAGCTGATTCTTATCAGAAGCAGGAAATTGTCAAGTTATGTGTTAAAGTACAACAGAATCTAAAACTGAACAAGAGATTTCCCTTTAGAATTTTATTTTATTGCTAGCTGGTTCCTTACATTTTCCTTAGGGTATAACTACTGACTTGCCAAAAAAGGTCATATTTATCATGACCTATATACACAGCAAACAGTACCCTTCCTCAGAGTTTACAAATCATACACAATATGACTGATTAAATGATTTGACAAACTTTGTGTCATTAATATATAGCTATACCTATAGAATTTATAAAAGTAGTTTGGGAAAGAACATGTTTTCAGGTGTTTTGTCTAGCATTATTCATGTATTTACATTAGCAGTTCTCTAAGAAAGGGTTACTAAAGTGGATCTCTTAAGGGGTCTACGGAGCCAAAACTATTTTCGTAATACTAGGATGTTAATTTCCTTTTTCACTAGAGATTCCAGAGGCTACATGAAATTCAATTACATTGTCAGTATTTGTAAGATCTGCAAAACTGTCAATATATATTGAGGAATGATACATAATAAATGGATAAAAATAGGGCCATATATTTTTTTGCTGTTTATTTTACATACAGTAAGATTTTCACTATTTGTTGTGAATAAAATTTGACAAACACTTAAGAGTTATGTAATCACTTGCCACAATCTAAATAAGAAAATAAGAACAGTTCTATCACTCCCTCTCAAGAAAAAAAAAAAATTGCTTTATGCTTTGTATTCAAACCCATCCCCAACCATTAATTTGTGACAACTATTGATCTATTTTCTGTCCCTATGTAGTTTTGCCTTTTCCAGAATGTTCTATGTAGACGCTGAGTCTGGCTTTTCCAGTTAACATAATGCATTTGTTTCATTTGTGTTGTTGTGTAAATCAGTAGTTCACTCCTTTTTAGTGCTGAGTAGTCCATTGTATGGATGAACCATCATTTATTTAATGAGAACTTTATAAATTTCAAGAAAAACTAAGTTAAACAAGAAAAGAAATTTAATCATAGGAGGTGAGCCAGTAATGAACAATACTCACATGGTTACATGGTCATTAGTGAAAACACTGAATATATATCACTTTATCAAGACAATGAGGCCAAGAAAGGTTACATGAATGAATACAGTTGGCCCTCAGTATCTAAGGCAGGAGTGTCCAATCTTTTGGCTTTCCTGGGCCACAATGGAAGAACTGTCTTGGGCCACACATAAAATACACTAAACTAACGATAGCTGATGAGCTTAAAATAATCACCAAAAAATCTCATCATGTTTTAAGAACGTTTATGAATTTGTGTTGGGCTGCATTCAAAGCCATCCTGGGCTGCATGCAGCCCGCAGGCCACAGGTTGGATAAGGTTAATCTAAGGGAAATCAGTGCCAGTTTCCTCCTCCCCAATACCAAAATCCAGAGATGCTCAAGTCTCTTATATGAAAATGGCCTAGTACTTGTACATAACCTACGCACAACCTCCTGTATACGTTAAGTCATCTCTAGATTACTTGTAATACCTAATATAATAAAATGTGAATAGTTGTTTCACTGTATTGGGTTTTTTGTTTGTATATTTTAATTAGTGTATTTTTTTTTTCCAGAATATTTTTTACCTGTGGTTGGTTGAATCTGTGGATGCAGAACCCAGAGATGTGGAGGGCTGACTGTATCTTCATTTATCTTAATAGAAATGAACTAAGAGATTATATATATATATATATAATTTAGATATATATCTATAAAGAATATCAGAAGAAACCTATCTATACATTTAGCCAACTCTTGCTGGATCAATAAAACCACCCATCTTTTCACTTTACAAACTCTAAGCCCCCAGAATGCTCCACAAAAACAATTTATTTTTAAATGTAATATAAAAACAAACGGCCTGCCTTGAACTCTAAAGGTGTAAAGAACAAAAAGAATAATGATCCTGGGGACAGGCCAGGTGTCAGGTATAAAACAGGACAGATCCAGAGAAGCAACATAAGAAATTTACACCCACTGGTTGTAAGATAGAGACTATGGATTCTGGTCTTATTCTCCTCACAAAGGGTGATGCCAAAAAGGGAAGCACTAATATTTGGTGACAGCTTACTGATGTATTTGTCATCCATTGTGAAGGTTCTGGGAATTACCTTCCTGAGACATGGAAGCAGAGATTTTACTCAACCTAAACCACCTCTAACTCATAAGTGCTGTGGGAAAGAACTGTTATAAATAAAGAAACGTGACCTTTACCTAAGGAGAGAGAACTGACCTAGGTAACTTGACCCTCAAATGTAAAATGGGAGTCACAAACTAGAAACCAGAGGCATGACAGGAAAAGTGTAAGATATGAGCTATCCTTTACTTCCCTTTTACTATTATCTCTAAATTGCTTTCATATTTGGTTACATGGGCTATAAGGTGGAGGGCACTAGGAAGATGGTCTAGATTCTCCAATTTTTCAAAAGCTGGAGAAAAACCTCCAAAGGATTGTGAAGGTTAAAACAACTTTAAAAATGCAAAGTAAAATATAGTCTCTGAGATCTGATTCAAGGAAAAAATGAGAATAGGAACCAGGCCAGGCCTGAGAAAGATCTATGAGGCTTAACATAGACAGAGGTGTCCAATCTTTTGGTTTCCCTGGATCATACTGGAAGAAGAATTGTCTCAGGCCACACATAAAATACACTAACGATAGCTGATAAAGCAAAAAAAAAAAAAAAAAAAAAAGCTCACAGTGTTTTAAGAAAGTTTACAAATTTGTGTTGGGCCACATTGAAAGCTGTCCTGGGCCGCATGCAGCCATAGGATGGACAAGCTTGACACAGAACATGCCACATTGTTCTCACATAAACTGAACCAATGCTCCACATTTTATACTATGTTTACATATTACATATGAATACATTTGATAAATTACAAATGTACAATATTTCACCTTAGGCAACTTGTTTATCTTACCCTAGTTTTCAGCCCTGTTTGGCTGCCCCTATAAGCAAAATATGCTTATAATATATTCAATTTCCCTCCTAGCCACACACTTGGGTTGTAGCCACTGCTCTGCCATTAGTGATCACTCGGGGCCTGTCATACCAACCTCCCAGAAACTCCATTTCCTTATCTACAAAATAAGGGAATTGAACTGGATAATATAAAAAAGTCTCTTTTATTGAGTATCAAAATTACAATTTCAATTTTTTGAACTAAACAAACTCAGTTTTATTTTCTAAGTTTTTCATTACACTAAACCCTCATTATTCTGATCCTTACCCTTCTAATCTAATTATATTTCCGTGTCACTCCAAGTTATACATATTTCCAAAACAACATACAAATACTAACACAGAGAACACTGACTATAATTTCCCGATGCTTTACATTATTAATAAGGTTTAGATTGTGTCATCTCTTCTAGTAAGCATATTCATAAAACCTGAATATGCTTACTTGAAGGTTCTCTCCAAATCTCATGTTGAAATTTGATCCCCATGTTGGAAATGGGGCCTAATGGGAGGTGTTCGGGTTGTGGGAGTGGATACCTCATGAATACATTACTGCCATCCCTCCTGAGTAAGTGAGTTCACATACATAAAACCTGTGTTAACCTGAAATATCAGACATATTTAACTTATGACTAATCATAACATTTGAGAATTTTTCATATTAATTGCTGCACTTAATTCCAATTCCCCCTCATGCCTTCCATGAGCTTATGTCATTTTTAATCACAAAATGGTTTTAGGACTCTACCACTTAGCCCTTGATACAGTTTGGATTTGTGTATCCACCCAAATCTCATGTCGAATTGTAATCTCCAGGTGACTGGAGGTGACTGCGAGGTGACTGGATCATGGGGACAGATTTCCCCCCTTGTTGTTCTGTGATAGCTGTTGTTCCATGATGAATTCTCATGAGACCTGGTTGTTTAAAAGTGTTTGGCTAGGCCGGGCCCAGTGGCTCACACCTGTAATCCCAGCACTTTAGGAGGCCGAGGTGGGCAGATCACCCGGGCTCAGGAGTTCAAGACCAGCATGGCCAACGTGGTGAAACCTTGTCTCTACTAATAATACAAAAGTTAGCCAGGCGTGGTGATGCACACCTGTAATCCCAGCTACTTGGGAGGCTGAGACAGGAGAATTGCTTGAACCTGGGAGGTGGAGGTTGCAGTGAGCCAAGATGGCTCCACTGCACTCCAGCCTGGATGACGGAGTGAGACTCCATCTCAAAAAAAAAAAAAAAAAAAAACAAAAGCAAAAGTGTTTGGCACCTTCACCTTCACTCTCTTCCTTCTGCTCTGGCCATGCTTCCTATACAGCCTGAGGAAACTGTGAACCTTTTAAACCTCTTTTCTTTATAAATTACCCAGTCTCAAGTAGTTATTTATAGCAACCTGAGAGCAGACAAATACAGCCCTATTAAAGTTTATCATGCCTCCCATTATCATTTTGGCCTATGCATGCCATAAGACCTACTGGAGTTACAGAGAACCAGTACACTCCGTACATTCTTACTTAAAAATCCTGGGTATAAAAGAACTTTGCAACTTCTACAATATTATTGCATAGGTACATCTTCATACACCTTTCCCTACAATACTTTGTGCTTCTGTGACCTATAATTCAAGAAAAAGTACCACCATAAATCCAGTTGTCTGGATTAATTAATGCTACTACGTCAACCCCCCACAGACTAAATCATGTCCCTTTTATCTTCTCAATAGGACTCAAATGAATCCATGTATCTCCATTCTCACTACTACTACCCCTTAGTAGTAATGCGATCTACTTGATGAAGCCTCCTTAAGGTACGTATTAGTCTGTCTGTGTTGCTAAAAAGGAATGCCTGAGGCTAATCTATAAAGAAAAAAGGCTTATTTGGCTCAAAATTCTCATGGCTGGAAAGTTCAAGATTGGGCATCTTCATCTGGTGAGGACCTCAGTATGCTTCCACCCATGAAAGATGGCAAAGAGAAGCCAGCATGTACACAGATCACATGATGAGAGATGAAGCAAGAGAGAAAATGGGGAGGTGTCAGGCTCTTTTTAACAACTGGCTCCCACAGGAACTAATATAGTGAGAACTCACTTACTCAAGAGGGATGGCAGTAATATATTATGAGGGATCCACTCCCACGACCCAAACACCTCCCATTAGGCCCCACTTCCAACATGGGGATCAAATTTCAACATGAGATTTGGAGAGAACATTCAAACTATAGCAAGCGATCTCCCAATTTCAAGTCCCAATATCTTCTGGCTGGAAGCCAGAAGTTGTCACATTAGTTGTCACATTAGGGCGCAAAAAAGATCTGAAACACAAATTCCTTCTATAAATGTTTGCTAACTGAAGATAAAAGCTAAATAAAAGGTCTCCAATAGATTTTCTTTGAGTTATAATGAACTTACTATTCTTGAGTTCCTCAAAATTAAGGAGAAAAAGAACTCTTCTAACTCTAATGAAACCTTTAAAAAAACGTATTAGAGGATTCTGGGGAGAAAGCAGAGTAGGAAGCAACAAGAATCTTCTCTCCACCTAGACAACAATTGTACTACTATAATCTGTCTTATTTAAGTATTTTGGAACTCTGGAGCACATTCTAAGGCTTGCAAGTTCCAGGGAAAGGGCCTGGAAATAAACTGCTGTTACTTTTAGTCAATTTCAGCTCTTAGTTCAGCAGTGACTACCCATTCCCCAATCTCCAGGCAGACACGCATGTGTTCCACAGCTTTCGGGCAATAAGACCTGTCCTCCAACTATCAGGTATCTATGCTCTGACAGCTAATTGCGCTTTCTGATCACTGAGATACAGACACAGAAGCAGGCAGCTATTGTTTCACCTCCCTCCCAATAGCTAGAGGCCACTGCTCCCCGCAGTCAGGCTAAAGGGGATTTAAAAGACCAGGGTCTTTTATTTTTATTTCTTCATTTTTTTCTTTCTCCCTTTTTGGAAGCCAGACATTAAAGGACTAGGACATTCAGAAGCAACCATATAAATGGGGAATTTAGAAAATCACTGTGCGGCCAGGCGTGGTGGCTCACGCCTGTAATCCCAGCACTTTGGGAGGCCAGGATCACAAGGTCAGGAAATCGAGACCATCCTGGCTAACACGGTGAAACCCCGTCTCTAATAAAAATACACAAAATTAGTCGGGCGCGGTGGCGGGCGCCTGTAGTCCCAGCTACTCTGGAGGCTGAGGCAGGAGAATGGCGTGAACCCGGGAGGCGGAGCTTGCAGTGGGCCGAGATCGTGCCACTGCACTCCAGCCTGGGCGAAAGAGTGAGACTCCATCTCAAAAAAACAAAACAAAACAAACAAAAAACAAAACAAAACAAAAGAAAATCACTGTGCATGTCCAGGGAAAGGCAAAGGCTCAGAAAAGATCTGAGATAGCCTACAACAATCAAAAAATAAAAAGGGCTGGGTGCAGTGGCTCAAACTTGTAATTCCAAGACTTTGAGAGGCCAAAGCGGGAGGACTGCTTGAGCCTAGGAGTTCTAGACAAGCTTGGGCAACATAATGAGACCCTGTCTCTACAAAAAATAAAACATTAGGCAGGCATAGTGGTGCACACTTGCAGTCCCAGCTCCTCAGGAAGGAGGATCCTTTGAGCCCAGGAGGTCAAGGCTACAGTGAGCCATGATCATGCCACTGCACTCCAGCCTGGGTGACAAAGCAAGACTCTAAAAACAAAAAAGAAAAACAAGCACACACAAAAACCCAGCAAATCCTGAGGAAAGGAGACAATCTGATTTCCGGAGTTATCACATTAGCAGATTTAAATGTCCAGTTTTCAACAACAAAAAGGGATACAAAGAAATGGGAAAGTATGGCCTATATGAAAGAAAAAAAAAATAAACCAACAGAAACCTTCCCAGAGAAAGATCAGAAGACGGGCCTAATAGACAAAGACTTTAAAAAAGCTACCTTAAAGGTGTTCAAAGAACTAAAAGAAGACACAGAGAAAGGCAAGAAAACAATGTACAAAGAAAGTAGGAAAATGAGTAAAGAGATAGAAAACCTCAAAGGAGGCTGGGTGCAGTGGCTCACACCTGTAATCCTTGTATTTTGGGAGGCTGAGGCAGAAGGATCACTTGAGTCCAGGAGATCAAGACCAGTTTGGGAAACAGCAAGACCCTGCTTCTACAAAAAAAATTAAAAAATTAGCCAAGCATAGCAGCGCGAGTAGTTCCAGCTACTCAGGAAGCTGAAGCAGGGGGACTGCTTGAGCCCAGGAGTTTGAGGCTGCAGTGAGCCCATGAACCGTGATCACACAGCCAAACTCCAACCTGGGTGACAAACTGAGACCCTGTCTTAAAAAAAAAAAAAAGAGAAGGGAAAAATCTCAAAGCAAACTAAAAACAAACTGTGGAGCTCCTGAGGGCAATAACTAAAATGGAAAATTCACTACAGGGATTCAAATAAAGATTTGAGCAGGCAGAAGAAAGAATCAACAAGTGTGATGATAGGGCAACATAAAAAAAAAAAGACTGAAGAAAAGTGAACAGAGGCAAACAGACACTATCAAGAGAACCAACATATACATTATGGGAATGCCAAAAGAAGAGGGGCAAAGAGATTATTTGAAAAACTAATGGCTACCAGCCTGGCCAAATGTGGCAAAACCCCATCTCTACTAAAAACACAAAAATCAGCCAGGCATGGTGGCATGTGCCTGTAGTTCCAGCTACATGGGAGGCTGAGGCAGAAGAATTGCTTGAACCTGGAAGGCAGAGGTTGCAGTGAGCCAAGATCACACCACTGCACTCTAGCCTGGGTGACAGAGCGAGACTCGGTCTCAAAAAAAAAAAAAAAAAAAGAAAAAATAATGGCTAAAAACTTCCCAAATTTGATGAAAGACATAAATATACATATTCAATAAACTCAACAGACTCCAAGTAGCATGAACACAAGAAGACGCAGAGCAAGACACATTATAATCTATCGAAAAACAAACAGAGACGCTTGAAAGGAGTAAGAGTAATCTGTCACATATAAGGGATCCTCAATGATATTATAAGCAGATTTCTCATCAGCGTTCTGAAGGCCAAAACACAGTGGGCTAATATAGTCTAATAGTCTAATTAACTACCAAAGAGGAGAAGAAAAAAAAAAAACCTGTCAGCTAAGAATCCTATACTGGCAAAACTGTCCTTCAAAAGTGAGGGAAAAATTATGACTTTCCAAAATAAACAAAAGTTAAGGAAATTCATTACCACTAGACCTTCTGTGCAAGAAAAGCTAAAAGAGCAAACTAAAAAGCAACTGCACAGCAAACAATTAACAAAGCGAAGAGACAGCACACAGAATGGGAGAAAATATTTGCAAACCATACAACTGATAAGGGGTTAATATCCAAAATATATAAGGAACTCCAGACAACTCAGTAGCAAGAAAGCAACCTGGTTTTAGAATAGGCAAAAGACTTGAACAAACATTTCTCAAAAAAAGACATGAAAATGGCAACAGATACATAAGAAAATGCTCAGCATCACTAAATCATTAGGGAAATGCAATTTAAAACACTAAGATCCGTTAGCATGGCTTTTATCAAAAAGAACAATAAAAAGGTTGATGAGGATGCAGAGAAAAGCAAACATTTGTACATTGCTGGTGGGGATGTAAATTAAATTAGTACAGCCATTATGAAAAAGAGTATGGAGGATCCTCAAAAAACTAAATTAGAGCTACCATATGATCCAGCAATCCCACTTCCAGGTATATATCCAAAGGAACTAAAATCAGTATGGAAAAGGGACATCTATATTCCCATGTTCACTGCAGCATTATTCACAATAGCCAGGATATGGAATCAACTTAAGTGTCCATCAATGGATTAATGAAGAAAAAATGTGGTGTATATACACAATGAAATTCAGCCTTAAAAAAGAAGGAAATTCATTTGCAACAACATAAATGAACCTGGAGCACTTTATGCTAAATTAAATAAGCCGGCACAGAAAGACATGGTCTCACATACATGTGGAATCTAAAAAAGTTGAACTCATAGAAGTAGAGAGCAGAATGATGCTTACCAGAGACTGGGGAGAAGCCAGGATGGGAAGGTGTTGGTCAAAGGATATCAAGTTTCAGAGAGGAGGAATAAGTTTTCAGGCCTATTGCACAGCACAGTGATTCCAGTCAGTATTAATGTATTATATATTTCAAAATAACTAAGAGTACATTTTAAATGTCTCGTTATGAAAATGATATGTAAACAAGGTTACGGATATGTTAATTAGCTTGATTTAATCATTTCACATTGTATACATGTGTCAGAACATCCCATTGTACCCCAGAAAAGTATAAAATTATGATTTGTCAATTAACAATATTAAATTTAAAACTGGAATAAAGAAATGCTAAGAGGAGTCAAACAGGTTGAAAGGAAAGGATGCTAGACAGTAATTTGAAGCTATATAAAGTAAAAGTAAATGCATGGGCAAGTATAAAAGCTAGTATTACTGTAACTTTAGTTTGTAACTCTGAGGTTTATTCGGTTTGTAATTTTTTAAACATAACTTTACTACACAACAAAAACATTACTCTAAAAGCTAGAATAATTGTAACTTTAGTTTGTTACTACACATTTTATTTTCTACATAAGAGACAAATGCATAAAATAACCAAAAGTGGGTAGGGATGGAGCTGCACAGGAAGTTACTCTATGTTACTGAAGTTAAGCTGGTATAAATTTAAATTGGAGTGTTTTATCTTCAGAATGTTAAATGTAATCCCCATGGTAACTACAAAAAGTAGCTACTGAATAGACACAAAAGGAAATTAGAATGGAATTATTCTATTAAATTCAGCACAAAAGACAGTAATGCAGCAAATGAGTGACAAGAAAGCTGTAAGGCATAAAGAAAACAAATAGCAAAATAACAGCAGTCTCTCCTTATCAGTAATTACTCTAATGTAAATAAACTCTCCAATCAAAAGACAGAGACTGGCAAGATGAATAGAAAAAAATATTCTAAATATATGCTATCCGTAAGAGACTCACTTTAGATCCAAAGACACAAATAGGTAAAACGTGTAAGGAGGGAAAGGCTAGTCCATGCACATAGGAACCGTAAGAGAAGTGAGGTGGGCTGTATTAACATCAGACAACATAGACTATAAAACAAGAAGGTGTAAGAGACAAGGAAGGATACTATACATTAATAAAAAGTTTAATATAGCAAAAAGATACTATGATAAACATTTAACATGTAATGACAGCCCATCAAAATATATAAAGCAAAAACTAACAGAATTTAAGGGAGAAACAAGACAGTTCTACAGTAATCATTGGAAACTTCAATACCTGACTCTCAATAATGGGTAGAATAATCAGACAAAAGAGGAAAGAGGACTTAACACTATAAACCAATTAGCTGTATCAGAGAACACTATCCAACAACACAAATCATATTCTTCTCAAGTGCACATGGGACATTTATATTATTACAGCACCCGACATTCTGCCATTGAAATTGGTTGTTTAAATAATTGTCTCTCAGAGCAAGCTCTTAGAGGAAACAGCCTTGTTTCATTTTGTATCCCTGGCACCTCAACAGAATATCATACACGTGGTTTTTAGCATTTACAAAATTATGAGTTTCAGCTCCTTTCACACGGTGTTTCAGTCCTCAGTCTAGCATGCCCTTACCCTCTCAGCAAACTTCTACGTATTTTTAAGACCCAATTCACATATTTTCTTTGCACCATTTGCCTAGACATCTCTGAGTAGTCAGTGACTCCCTTCTCTGTGATTCTACCTAACTTGTGCCTCTCTCTTACTGTCTTAGTCCATTTTGTGCTGCTATAACAGAATATCTGAGATTGGTTGATTTATAAAGGACAGAAATTTATTTCCTCATAGTTCTGAAGGGTGGGAAGTTCAAGATCAAGACACTAGCATCTGGTGAAGGCCTTCCTACTACATAACAACAAGGAGGAAGGCATCAAATATCTGGGGGAGAGTGGGGGGAGAGTCATGGATCCCATTCCTAAAATAACAGCATTAATTCATTCATGAGTGTAGTGTCCCCAAGACCCAAACACCTCCCATTATGCCCCACGTCCCAACACCACTGCATCAACTTTCCAACACATTAACTTTGGGGTACACATTCAAACCACAGCACTATACTGTATATATCCCACTGAATCTGAAATTCTCTTGTAATGTTCTTATAATTTTTGTACCTTCACATGCAGAAACCATTAGCTGTCTACTTTTAATATCTTTTCTCTTCTTCCTAAGAGCTACCAATTTTGAGTAAGGGACATGGCAACCACAGTAAAAAATATATACTGTCAGTCTCCTTTGGAGTTAGATGTCACCACAATGGCAGTAATCAGTCGCAGTTCACCTCCTTTAACAGGTGGGACAACCTATCCCTGTTTCTTGTTTTACTCAGTATCCACAGATTTGGTCTCCAGTTTCATGTATGACTCTTTCAGCCCTGATGATCTTATAAGGACATGAATTCAGAACCACCTCAACCCTGTTTCCATATCCAAATGCTGGCACTGTGGCCTCACCCTCACTTTGCAAGCTGTACATCTAGTCCACTAATTCTACAGATAAATTTACCTCATTTTTTGAACAAGGCTTTATCTTTTAAAACCCTCTATCATTCCTTTGTATTTAAACCAGGCATACATGATCTGTTCTAATATGTTTAAAAACTAATTTAAAAGTACTTTAATTATTAAGACTATATGGGTCCCTGCAGATACTGGTGAAGGAATGTTAATATGACGAAGTGATACGGTTGTGGACCTATGTACCCTAAGTAAACAGACTATTTTGCTATTATAAAGAATCTCATGCTTTCTTTCCTCCCTGAAAATCATATTTATCATTGTTTACTATAATGTATGTTTTTACTAAAATACTGAAGTACTTTTGAATGGTAAACACTTTCAATTCTACCTTTAACTACTGGACTTTCAGAAACACCATCACTACTAAGATTGAAAAAATATTCCCAAAGAGAGTAAGTGATCAAATATTAGGTTAAGGATGTTCTCTCTCTTGCTGACCATGATATTACCGGTTCCTAGCTTATTAGGCACAAAAAGATCTGGGGACTGAGGCTGACGCCACATATATAAGGATATAATACCTGTAGCAATGAGGACAATAGGTAAGATTCTATGTTCTCACCTTGTTACAGTCTGAGTCATGGACAGTATTCAATTATCAATTCATCAAAAAAACAGGAAAGGGAGGAACTTCAAGATGGCTGACTACATGCATTTGGTACTTGCCTCTTCCATGAAAAGAGAACAAAATAGTGAGGAGATAATCACACTTCAAATAGATCACCTAAGAGAGAACACTGGAATTCAGCACGGTGGTGACGAGAAGCACTGAAAGCAAGAAAGGAGGAAGAGGCAAGGCAGCCTGCTCAACCAGGATCAGCGGAGAGCTGAGACACCTCCACTGGTCCACAGTCCCACCAGACTCTTACAATCCTAGCCATGGGAGAAGCCCTCAAGTGCTGCAGGCCCTGAGTCTAACATAAAGAGGTGCCTAGAAACCATGCAACAACATTATTCCAGAGAGAGCTCACGCTAAGTCCCACAAACCTAAGCAGGTACAGTGTGCCTTCATTTTGAGAGCCCAGCCCCCACCAGACTTTGTCATGCCCGGGAACCCAACAGACCCTGCATCTCCACATCCCTGGAGACCCCATTGACATTCTCCACCTATAGCTGCTCCACAGGGTCCAAGACCACAGCCACTGGCAGCAACTGTCTCCCTACACTGCAGCAGAGGAGGACCCATGCATTTTCATGCACTGAGGAAAAATTCCACTGCCTGCAATAGCTGCTGCAGCAGCAGGAGCAAGGCACAAGCAAAGTATGTGACCCTGCAAGCCACCTGCCTATGAATGCTCCCACTGACAGCAACCCCACCCTTCCCGGTAACAAGGCCACGGCAGAAGCCCTGCTGTTGCCAACCAGAGCATTCTGATGGCAGTCTGAGGATCACTCTCCCCTGCCTACCACAGCCAGTACCTGCACGTACCAGTGGGGAGCCTAAGGACAGGCTCCTACAACCTGGCTCCATCCCTCTCAGTACCCGAGCATGCAATCCGTGGGCCTGGCGATCACCTAGCATAGACCACCACTGTTGGCACCTAAGCACTCCTCCCAGGGTCTGAGATTGGACCTATTCAACCTGCCTCTACCACCACAGCTGGCAACTAACCACACATGCCACCTGCAAGCCTGGGGGATTGGCCTGTCCAGTCCATCACAGCCACTGCCTACACCAGCACAGACAGCTTGGGTCCTAAAGGTTATCCCACCACTGCTACTGCCATCATCCACACCATGCCCACTGCACAGAGGTTTAAAAACCTGTCAACCTGCCTGGCTCACCTGTGCCACTCCTGGTACCCAAGCAAGACACCTGGAGGCTCAAAGATTGGCTTACCTGAACCTGCTAACACTGGTGCCAGCATACACTGCCCTGAAGCCCAAGGACAGGCAATTTCAACCCACTGGTGCCACCACTGGGGCCTGAGAGCTGGCCTACTTGGCAACCCAGACCTCAGCAAAACCTTATCACAGGCCAGGCATGGTGGCTCATACCTGTAATCCTAGCACTTTGGGAGGCTGAGGCGGGAGGATTACTTGAGCTCAGGAGTTCGAGACCAGCCTGGGCAACAGAGTGAGACCTCTTTTATTGAAAGTTAAAATTTTCTTTTATAAAAAACTTTATCACAGCCTCCACTAACAACCACAATCTAAGCCACCTAAGAAATCACAGACACCACTGACACCATTCACATTGAAAGAAATCACACAGAGACTACACTATGACACATACCTAGAATCAAAGCCAAAGTGCCATATTCAACCAACACCACAAATACATCTTCAGGAGAATGTCCTCCCCTATGAAAGAAAATTCAAAAAATTAGAAGGAGCAACTGTTACACCAGAGGCACAGATACCAGTGTAAGGACACAGGAAACATGAAAAAGCAAGGAAATATGACACCTCCAAAAGACCACAATAATTCACGGGCAATACATCCCAATCAAAAAAATCTGGCCAGGTGCAGTAGCTCAGACTTGTAATTCTAGCACTTTGGGAGACTGAGGCAGGCAGACTGCTTGAGCCTAGGGGTTCAAGACCAGCCAGGGCAACATAGTGAGACCCCATCTCTAAAAAAATACAAAAATTAAGCAGGTGTGGTAGCATGCACCTGTAGTCCCAGCTACTCAGAAGCTGAGGTTGAGGGATTACCTGAGCCCAGGGAGGTCGAGGCTGCACTGCGCCATGATCATACCATTGCACTTCAGCCTGGGCAACAGAGTGAGACCCTGTCTCAGGGGGGAAAAAAAGAAATTTATGAAATCCCAGAAAAATAACTCAAATACTGATTTTAAAGAAGCCCAGTAAGATACAAGAGAATTCTGAGGCCAGACACTGTGACCCTTGTCTGTAATCCCAGCACTTTGGAAGGCTGAGGCAGGCAGATCACCTGAGGCCAGGAGTTCAAGACCAACCTGGCAGAACCCCATCTCTGTCTCAAAAAAAAAAAAAAAAAAAAAAAAAAGATACAAGAGAATTCTGAAAAACAATACAAAAAATTCAGGATTTGAGGGATATGAGGGAGAAATTTACTAAAGAAACTAGATATCACAAAGGAAAACCAGGTTGGGCACAATGGCTGACACCTGTAATCAATCCCAGCACTTTGGGAGGCCAAGGAAGGCAAATCACTGGAGGTCAGGAGTTCAAGACAAGCCTGGCTAACACGGTGAAACCCTGTCTCTGCAAAGAATACAAAAAATTGCCACCACACCAGGTGTGGTGGCAGGTACCTGTAGTCCCAGCTACTTCGGAGGCTGAGGCAGAAGAATCACTTGAACCTGGGAGGTGAAGGTTGCAGTTAGCTGAGATCGTGCCATAGCACTCTAGCCTGGGAAACGGAGCGAGACCCCATCTCAAAAAGAAAAAAAAAAAAAAAAAAAGGAAAAACCAAACAGGAATTCCAGAACTGAAGATTTCACTGAATGAAATACAAACTACATTTGAAAGTGTCAACAACAGACTAGATTAAGCAGATAAAAGACTCTCAGAACATTAAGAAAGGCCCTTGGAAATGAGCCAGTGAGACAAAAAGTAATAATTAAAAAAAAAATGAGAAAAGCCTGTGTGACATATGGAACACCATTAAGTAACCAAATATTCAAATTTTCAGTGTCTCAGGAGAAGAGAAAACAAAAATGTTAGAAAACCTGTTCAATAAAATAATAGGTAAAAATTATCCAAGTCTAGCAACAGATTTACACATCAGATACACCAAGTTCAGGGATCTCTCAGTAAATACAAATCAAAAAGGTCTTCTTCACAGCACATTATATTCAAACTGTCAAAAAATCATATACACAGAATTCTAAAAATGGTAAGAAAAGCATCTAGTTGCTTATAAAGGAACGCCCATCAAACTAACAGTGGAATTCTCAGCAGAAACCTTATAGGCCAGTAGAGAATGAAATGCTATATTCAAAGTGCTGAAAGAAGGCCAGGTACGGTGGCTCACGCCTGTAATCCTAGCACTTTGGGAGGCTGAGGCAGGTGGATCACTTGAGGCCAGGAGTTCAAGACCAGCCTGGCCAACATAGTGAAACCCTATCTCTACTAAAAATACAAAAATTAGCTGGGCACGGTGATACATTCCTGTAATCCCAGCTATTCAGGAGGCCAAAGTAGAAGAATCACTTGAACCCAGGAGGCAGAGGCTGCAGTGAGCTGAGACTGCACCACTGCACTCCAGCCTAGGTGGCAGAGCAAGACTGTCTAAAAAAATAATTTTTTTTAAAAAGTGCTCAATGAAAAAAAAAACTGTCAGTCAAGGATACTATACCCAGCAAAGTTATCCTTCATACATGAGTAAGAAATAAAGTATTTCACAAACAAGCAAAAGCTGAGGGAATATATCACCACTAGACTGGCCCTAGAAGAAATGCTTAAGAAAGTCCTACATCCAGAAGCAAAAGAACACTATCTACCATCACGAAAACACAAAAAAATATAAAAACCACTGATAGACCAAACACAAACAAGGAAGAGACTCACAACTACAGAAAACCACCAAGCCAAAATAATAATTAATAAGAGACAAAGAGGGAATAGATGATATACTGAATAGCCATAAATCAGTTAATAAAATGACAGAAATAAGCCTTCACACATCAATAACTCTGAATGTAAACTGATCAAACTTTCCACTTAAAAGATACAGACTAATTTGGCCAGGCGCGGTGTGGCTCACACCTACAATCCCAGCACTTTGGGAGGCTGAGGCAGGTGGATCACCTGAGATCAGGGGTTCAAGACCAGGCTGGCCTACGTGGTGAAACCCCATCTCCACTAAAAATACAAAAATTAGCCAGGCGTGGTGGCAAGTGCCTGTAATCCCAGCTACTCAGGAGGCTGAGGCAGGAGAGTCGCTTGAACCCAGGAGGCAGAGGTTGCAGTAAGCCAAGACCGCACCATTGTACTCCAGTCTGGGCAACAAGAGCAAAACTCCATCTCAATTAAATAAATAAGATAGATACTGATTGAATAGATTTTTTAAATGTTTTTAAAGCATGACCCAACTATATACTACCTACAATAAACTCATCTCACCTGTAAAGACATATAGGCTGAAATTAAGGGATGGAAAAAGATATTCCATGCAAACAGAAACCAACAGTGACTAGAAGTAGCTATACTTGTATCAAACAAAACAAACTTTAAGTCAAAAACAGTAAAAAGAGACAAAGAAGGTCATTATATAATGGTAAAGGGAAAAATTCAGGAGGAGGATATAACAATTCCAAACATATAAGGCACCCAACACTGGAGCACCCAGATATATAAAGCAAGTATTATTAGATCTGTAAGGAGAGATAGATTCCACTACGATAATAGTTAGGGACACCAGCACCCCACTGTGAGCATTAAATGGATCATGTAGATAAAAAAATTAAGAAAGCCACACTGGATTTAAACTGCATATCAGACCAAACAGACCTAACAGACATTTACAGAACACTTCATCTGACATCTTAACACTCCCTACTTCACAGGTGGATGCATATTGATTTATGTGTGTTGATTTTGTCCTGCAACTTTACTGAATTTATTTAGCAGAACTAAGTTTTTTGGTGGAGTCTAGCTTTTTTTCTAAATATAAGATCATATCATCAGCAAAGGGGGACAGTTTGACTTCCTCTTTTCTAATTTGGATGCCTTTTCTTTTTTTCCCTCTTGCCTGATTGGTCTGGCTAGGACTTGCAGTACTATGTTGAACAGGAGTGATTAAAGTGGGCACCAGCACCCCACTGTGAACACATTCTTTTCATCAGCATATGGAACATTCTCCAGGATAGATCATGTTAGGACACAAAACAAGTGTCAACAAATTTTTAAAAATTGAAATTGTATCAAGTATCTCCTCAGATAAGAATGGAATAAAACTAGAAATCAAGAATAATAGGCCGGGTGGGGTAGCTCGCGCCTGTAATCTTAGCACTCTGGGAGGCCGAGGTGGGCAGACTGCCTGAGCTCAGGAGCTCGAGACCAGCCTGGGCACCATGATGAAACCCCGTTTTTACTAAAATACAAATCAGCCAGGCATGGTGGCGTGCACCTGTAGTCCCAGCTACTCAGGAGGCTGAGGCACAAGAACTGCTGGAACCCAGGAGGTGGAGGTTGCAGTAATCTGAGATAGTGCCACTGCACTCCAGCCTGGGTGACTAAGCAAAACTCTGTCTCAAAAAACAAAAACAAAAACAAAAACAAAACAAAGAGTTAAGAAGAACTTTGGAAACTATATAAATACACAGAAGTTAAACAACATGCTTCTGAATGACCACTGGGTCAAGGAAGACATTAAGGAAGAAATCAAAAAAATTATTGAAACAAATGAAAATCTAATACAACATACCGAAAATCTATGAGATACAGCAAAAACAGTGCTAAGAGGGAAATTTATAGCAACAAATGCCTACATCAAAAAAGTAGTAAGATTTTAAAGAAACAATCTAGCAATGCACCTTAAGGAACTAGAACCAAACCCCAAATTAGTAGAAGGAAAGAAATAATAAAGATCAGAGCAGAACTAAATGAAACGACTTTTTTAAAAAGCACAAAAGAACAACAAAAAGCTGATTTTTTGAAAAGGTAAATCAATAAACCACTTGCTAGACTAATCAACATAAAAAGAGAGGACCCAAATAAAATCAGAAATGAAAAGAGACATTACAACTAATTCCACAGAAATACAAAACAACATTAAAAACTATTACAAACAACGATACACTAACATACTGGAAAACTGAGAGGAAATGGATGCATTCCTAGACATAGACATATACAATCTACCAAGATTGAATCAGGAAGAAATACGAAACCTGAACAGACTGATAATGAGTAAAGACATTTAATCAGTAATAAAGTCTCCCAACAAACAGAAGTCCGGGACTGGATGGCTTCACTGCCAAATTCTACCAAACACTCATAGAAGAACTAACATCAATTCTCCCCAACTCATTCTACAAGGCCAACATTACCTTAACACCAAAACCAGACAAGGATGCAATAAAAAATATTAAAAAAAAAAAGAAAGAAAACTACAGGCCAATATCCCTAATGAACACAGAGATAAAAATTCTCAAAATACTGGCAAACTGAATTCAACAACATTAAAAAAAAAAATACACCACAATGAAGTGAGATTTATCCCAGAGAGGCAAGGATGGTTACACAAATCAACAAATATGATTCATAACCTCAACAGAATAAAGGACAAAACCATATGTTCATCTCAACAGACACAGAAAAAGCACTTGATAAAATTCAGTGTCCCTTCGTGATAAAAACTCTTAACAAACTAGGCATCAAAGAAACATACTTCAACATAACAAAGGTCATATATGACAAACCCACAGCTAACATCATACTGAATGGGGAAAAGTTGAAACCCTTTCTTCTAAGAACTGGAACAAGACAAGGATGCCCACTTTAATCACTCCTATTCAACATAGTACTGCAAGTCCTAGCCAGACCAATCAGGCAAGAGGGAAAAAAAGAAAAGGCATCCAAATTAGAAAAGAGGAAGTCAAACTGTCCCCCTTTGCTGATGATATGATCTTATATCTAGAAAAACCTAGACTCCACCAGAAAACTTAGTTCTGCTAAATAAATTCAGTGAAGTTGCAGGACAAAATCAACACACATAAATCAATATGCATCCACCTGTGAAGTAGGGAGTGTTAAAAAAAAATCAACATACAAAACCTGTTTCTATATACCAATAAAACAAACTAGCTGAGAAAGAAATCAAGAAGGCATTCCCTTTTTACAATAGCTATAAAAACTACAAAACACTAGATAAAATAAAGAGGGCACAAACAAATGGAAAGACATCCCATGCTCAAGAATAAGAATTAACATCATTAAAATGACCATACTGCCATAAGCAATCTACATTTTCAATGCAATGGCTATCAAAATACCAATGTCTTTTTTCACAGAAATAGAAGAAGCAATCTTAAAATTCATATGAAACCAAAAAGGAGCCCAAACAACCAAAACAATCTTAAGCAAAAAGAATAAAACTACCTGACCTCAAAATACATTACAAGGTTACAGTAACCAAAACAGCATGGTACTGGTATAAAACAGACACATAGACTAATGGAATAAAACAGATAATTCAGAAATAAATCCACACATTTAAAGCCAACTGATTATATTAAAAAACAACAACAACAAAAAAGGCTTCTGCACAGCAAAGGAAACAATGAAGAGTGAAGGGAGAGCGCCAATGTCTGGTTTTGGGCGGGAACTGAAACCACCACTACAGCCAATAAGAACTTGGGAAGTGTAAATATCAAGCCCTGAAAGGGATCATGGTGCAGCCTGTGAGATGTAAGAAACCAATCAATTACTCACAGTTTGGCGACTCTGACAGTGATGATGATTTTGTTTCTGCAACTGTACCTTTAAACAAGCAATCCAGAACATCAAAGGAGTTAAAACAAGATAAACCAAAACCTAATTTGAACAATCTCCAGAAAGAAGAAATCCCACTAGAAGAGAAAACCCCTGAAAAAAAAAGGATGGCTTTAGATGACAAGCTGTACCAGAGAGACTTAGAAGTTGCACTAGCTTTATCAGTGAAGGAACTTTCAACAGTCACCACTAATGTGCAGAAGTCTCAAGATAAAAGAGTTGAAAAACATGGCAATAGTAGAACAGAAACAGTGAGTAAGTCTCCTCATATCTCTAATTGCAGTGTAGCCAGTGATTATTTAGATTTGGATAAGATTACTAAGAAAGACAATGGTGGTATTCAAGGGAAAAGAAAAGCAGCATCTAAAGCTGCGGTACAACAGAGGAAAATTTTTCTGGAAGGCAGTGATGGCAATAGTGCTAATGACACCAAACCAGACTTGGCAACTGGTGAAGATTCTGAGGATGATTCTGATTTTGGTGAGAGTGAGGATAATGACAAAGACTCCTCTATGAGAAAAAGTAAAGTTAAAGAAATTAAAAAAAAAAAAAAAAAGAAGTGAAGGTAAAATCCCCAGTAGAAAAGAAAGAGAAGGAATCTAAATCCAAATGTAATGCTTTAGTGACTTTGGTAGACTGCTCTGGCTGCCATCAAATCAGAATCTCAGTCCTCGCCAAAAGAGATTTATCTTTCTTCAGATGCCACTAGGAAACCATTACAAATATGCAGTCCTTCAGCTGAAAGCAAGAGACCTAAATGGTTCTACCAGCATCTGGAAGTAGCAGCAATAGCAGCAGCGCACTGGCAGGAGTGTCCATGAAGTCTCCAAATCAGAGTCTCTGCTGTGGCTTGTCCAGATCAGCACGAGTTAAACCTTTGCATCCAAATGCTACTAGAGGCTGACTGTGGTACCAGAGAAATGTTTGGCTGAAAGAAGCACAGCTTTACAAGGGTGTTTATATTTGATTTGTGTTTATATCTGAGGCAGGTATTGTAATCTAAAGGAATCCATTACCATGTCCTATAAATGATCTCTAGCCATTTTATGATTATGTTCCCTGTAAAGCTCTTCAAGATCTCAATGAGAGCTTTGTAAGAATTATCTTCTCATGCCTTTCCTTCTGAAGAGCATATTCTATTTTCCTGTCAGTTTGACATGGAGGAAGTCCACATCACATGCCGTTCTTTTCTAGTTACATGATGTGCCTTTCCAGCTTTGTCTAGTTTATAGCACCTTAACGTTAACCGTTCAGTTTTATCTCGCACAGGGAAACATTCTCATTTCTTTCATAAGACATTTCTGAAATCTTATAAGCTACTTAAGCTATATTATCAGTTTTATTGCAAAGATGTTTTGTATTTTAGCCAAATCTTTTTATAGTAAGAGTTCAGAAGTATTTTATACACTAAAATGGTTGCTGTATTATGGCACGTGTCTCCTATTTAGATGGTTATTCTATAACAAATAGAATTTGAAGACATTTAGTGATATCTTCATTGTCAAAACCTTTAATAAAAGTGGAAATGTTTTGAAATGCTTTTTTCTTGATACCACTGCATCCACCTTTTTTTTTTTGAGAGGGAGTCTTGCTCTATCACCCAGGCTGGCATGATCTCAGCTCACTGGAACCTCCGCCTCCCGGGTTCAAGTGATTCTCATGCCTCAGCCTCCCTGAATAGGTGGGATCACAGGCAACCACCACCATACCCAGCTAGTTTTTGTATTTTTAGTAGAGACGGGGTTTCACCATGTTGGCCAGGCTGGTCTTGAACTCCTGACCTCAAGTGATCTGCCTGCCTTGGCCTCCCAAAGTGCTGGCATTACAGGTGTGAGCCACTGCACCCCACCAACAGCCACCTGCTTCTGACTGTCCACACTTCATGATAAAATGAGAGTTCTGCAAAAATGTCAGCCTTTTTCTTGTAAATATAAACAAGGGAAAGCTGTTTCTTCAAATAGTAACTTTCTGTTAAGCCAGTCTTCAGAAAGTAGTTGTCAAGTATTTAGTCATCCCTATTATGATATTAGATAATACAGCTTTTTAGGAAGCTTAGATCTCAATTTACTGTGAAAAACAATTGTAACCAATATGTTATATTTATGGTGAGAATTTCAACTAGCTTCTGATCAATTTTTATAAAAAATTTTCAAATCATATTAACCATTAAAAATGTATAATACTTAGCTCAGTTCTTCTCAGTTTATGGGAACATCTATGTTAACGTGAAAATAATTAATTTAGAACTGTGATTAAAGTGAGCATTTGTCTAAAAAAAGGGTGAAGAGACAATCTGCTGAATGGGAGAAAATATGTGCAAACTATTCAACAAGCGACTAATACCTAGAATATACAAGGAACTCAACAAAAACAAAAACCCCACCAATAATCCCATTTAAAAGTAGGCTAAGGACATGAATAGATACTTTTCAAAGAAAGGCATACAAATGGCAAACAAGTATATGAAAAAATGCTCAACATCACTAATCATTAGGGAAATGCAAATAAAAACCACATGAAATATCATTTCAGCCAAGTTAAAATGGCTGTTATTTAAATAACAAAAAAGGCCAGGTGTGGTAGCTCATGTCTGTAATCTCAGCACTCTGGGAGGCCAAGGCAGGCAGATCACTTGAGGTCAGGAGTTTCAGACCAGCCTGGCCAACACATGGCAAAACCCCATCTCTACTAAAAATACAAAAAATTAGCCGAGCATGGTGGCACATACCTGTAATCCCAGCTACTTGGGAGGCTGAGACAGGAGAATCACTTGAACCTGGGAGGCAGAGGTTGCAGTGAGCTAAGATCACACCACTGCACTCCAGCCTGGGTGACAGTGAGTGAAATTCTGTCTCAAAATAATAAATAAAAGTAAAACAAAAGAAAAAAAGACACTGGTAAGGATGTAGAAAAAAAGGGAACTCTTATACAGTGTTGGTAAGAATGTAAATTAGTACATACTTTTTGGAAAACTATGAAAATTTCTCAAAAAACTGAAAACAGAACTACCACAAGATCCAGCAATCCCACTACTGGGTAGTTATCCAAAGAAAAGAAATCAGTATATCAAAGGGATACCTGCACTTGCATGTTTATTGTAGCACTATTCACAATAGCAAATATATGTAATCAACCTAAGTGTTCATCAACAGATGTATGGGGCCAGGCACAGTGCTAGGTCTGTAATCCTAGCACTCTGGGAGGCCAAGGCAGGAGGACTGCTTGAGCCCAGGAATTTGAGACCAGTTTGGGCAACATAGTGAGACCCCCATTTCTACAAAAAAAATTCTTTTTAATTAGCCAGGTGTGGTGGGGTATGCTTGTGGTCCCAGCTACTCACTGCAGTGAGCCATGATTGCACCACTGCACTCCAGCCTGGGTGACAGAGTGAGACCCTGTCTTTAAAAACAAAACAAAACAAAACAAAAAACAGATTAATGGACATACGCGGCATATATACACAATGGGATACTATTTGGCCATTAAAAAATAATGAAATCATGTCATTTGCAGCAACATGGATGGACTTGGAGATCACTATGTTAAGTGAAATAAGCCAGGACTAGAAAGACAAATATAATATGTTCTAACTCATTCAGTGGGTTTAAAAGATGATCTCATGGAGGTAGAGAGTAGAATGACAGACACCAAAATCTGAGAAGGGTACATGGGTGATAGGTAATGAAAAGAGGTTGCTCAATGTACACAAACATATTGTTAAAGAAAAAGTATAAAAATTCTAATATTCTATAGCAGAGTAAGGTGACTATAGTTAGCAAAACTGTGTATTTCAAAGTAGATAGAAGAGAGGACTTTAAATGTTCCCAACACATAGAAATGATAAATACTCAAGGTGATAGATATCCCAAATACCCTGACTTGATCATTACACATCCTATGTAACAAAATGTCACATGTGCCTCGTAAATATGTAAAATATTATATATCAATAAAAAACAAAAAACAGGAAAGGAGAAGAGAAGCAAAGAAGAAGGATGGCAAACAAAGCAGGATGACAAAAATCCAGATATATCATAATTAAAATAGATGTGAATGAATTTAACTCATTTGTAACAGAAAATAACAAAAATAACATACAGGCTGGGCATGGTGGCTCATGCCTGTAATCCCAGCACTTTGGGAGGCCAAGGTGGGAGGATCACCTGAGGTCAGGAGTTAGAGATCAGCCTGGTCAACATGGCAAAACCCTGTCTCTACTAAAAATGCAAAAATTAGCGGGGTGTGGTGGTACGCACCTGTAATCCCAGCTACCCGGGAGGCTGTGGCACAAGAACCACTTGAACCCAGGAGGCAGAGGTTGCAGTAAGCCGAGATTGTGCCACTCCAGCCTGGGCAACAGAGTGGGACTCCGTCTCAAAAAATAAATAATATAAAATAAAATAAAAACAACATACAAATTCAACTAAAGCTGTTTATAAAAGTGAACTAAAACATTAACAGAGAAAAGATGAAAAAAATAAATTCTGACAAACCTTTTTTTTAAAAAGGTGGTATGGCAATTTTTCAAAAAAGGTGGTATGGCAATTTTAATGTCAGACAAAACAATTTTATTGCAACATTAAAAGGTATGGAAACATTATATATATATATATA
Source organism: Gorilla gorilla gorilla (assembly GCF_029281585.2). Lineage (NCBI taxonomy): Eukaryota > Metazoa > Chordata > Mammalia > Primates > Hominidae > Gorilla > Gorilla gorilla. The sequence goes on along the minus strand of NC_086017.1, from coordinate 148,082,256 downwards.
ATAAAATAAACTAAAAACATACCAAAGCCTTATACACACCTATCAAAATAAGGCAAAAAGAGAATTCCAAGAAAAAAATTAATTTTCAACCACTGCATGAGCCTCTAATTTACTTACAGTAGAAACTGATAGATCAGAATGTCCGAACACCAGTAAGTATATACAACATTTGATCCACAAAGTAAGTTTGATCTAACAGTTATATAAAGAACCCTCCACCAAACAAAAAATAAAAATATAATTATTTTCAAGTACATATGAAACATTTTCAAAATAAAGTCACAATGAAAAACAAAAAAATTTTCAAGGAACTTTCATCTAAGACCACCTTCTCTAACCAAGATATAATGTTGAAATCACCATTTTCAAATATTTGTTAACTTAGAAATGAACTTCTAAATAAATTTAAAATGATAAACGATAAAAATCAGAACTGAATGACAATAAATGTACCACACCATCAAAATGTGGAGCTCAGCTAAAATTAGTCTTAATGCTCTTGAAACAAAACAATAAGACTGAATATGCTTAACTAATATATTCTCAATCAAAAAACTAGAAAAAAAGAGTAAACCTAAAGAAACACAAGTATGTTAATCTTCTTAAATTTTTTCTATATTTTATGATGTTTTGACATCTTGGGCCCTACAAACCCGGGAGGGACTGCACCTCCCAGGGCTACTTCCTAGAGATAGCAAGCAACTTGCCTCTGAAAACCCTTTGATATGCAACCAAGCAATCTAGAGTCTATACCACAACCATCTTTAAATAACTCTCGGCCGGGCGCGGTGGCTCATGCCTGTAATCCCAGCACTTTGGGAGGCCGAGGAGGGCGGATCACGAGGTCAGAAGATCGAGACCGTCCTGGCTAATATGGTGAAACCCCGTCTCTACTAAAAAAATACAAAAAATTAGCCGGGCGTAGTGGCGGGCGCCTGCAGTCCCAGCTACTCGGGAGGCTGAGGCAGGAGAATGGCGTGAACCTGGGAGGCGGAGCTTGCAGTGAGCCGAGATCGTGCCACTGCACTCCAGCCTGGGCGACAGAGCGAGACTCCGTCTCAAAAATAATAATAATAATAATAATAATAATAATAACTCTCACACACCAAGCCAGTATTCCTTCTGCCCTAACACACCCCAGGGCCAGGTACCAGACAACCAGGGACCACACCTATAACCCCGAACCCACCAAAATTATTCAAATTATCCAATCTGAAATGTACTCAAGCTTGCCTACCCTGTCTTGCCCATTCTTTGTTGTTGTTGTTGTTGTTGAGACAGAGTCTCGCTCTGTCGCCAAGCTGGAGGGCAATGGCACAATCTCGGCTCACTGCAACTTCCGCCTCCCGGGTTCAAGCGATTCTCCTGCCTCAGCCTCCCGAGTAGCTGGGATTACAGGCACGCGCCACCACGCCCAGCTAATTTTTGTATTTTTAGTAGAGACGGGGTTTCACCAGGTTGGCCAAGATAGTCTCAATCTCTCGACCTCGTGATCCACCCACCTCAGCCTCCCAAAGTGCTGGGATTACAGGCGTGAGCCACCGCGCCCAGCTGCCCATTCTTTTCCACAGAAACCACAATATAGGCTCTGGCCTATGCTTTTTCCTTCTTCTGCTTCCTGACCAACCTTGGTGCTTTCCCATGGGGCCTTCGATGACATGCCTCCCTCCTGTTTCTACGTAACAGTGAGTACAAAACTCTTCCATGACAGTCTTTTTGGTCTCTGTATGTCTTACCATACACCATATTTTGAGACAACAAGGGAAATAAATAGCAGCAACTAATGAATTGGAAAATTAGAAAAAAATACCCCAGAGTAGAGAAGAGTTTCTCAAACTTAAGAATCAAAAAGCATAAACCACAAAGGAAAAGATATTATGGAAAAGGATAAGCACATTAATTCCTCTTATTTCTTCAAAATCAGCTTTGAGATATAATTCACCTACAAAACTAATTTTAAGTGTACAGTTTAATGAGTTTTGACAAATGTATACAGTCGTGTAACCCACACCACCATCAAGATCTAAAACACTTCTATCACCCAAAAAAGTCATATTATGCTCCTTTACAGTCATTTCTCTCCAGACTGGCAAGCACTGATAGGCTGTCATCAGTTTGCCTTTTCTTGAATTCCATACAAATGGAATCATATAGTTGACTACGTTAAAGTGAAAACTGTTTATCACATCCCTATTATCAAAAAAAATCAGCTTGCCGGGCGCAGTGGCTCATGCCTATAATCCTAGCACTTTGGGAGGCCAAGGCGGGTGGATAACCTGATGTCAGGAGTTCGAGACCAGCCTGACCAAGATGGAGAAACCCCGTCTTTACTAAAAATACAAAATTAGCTGGGCTTGGTGGCACATGCCTGTAATCCCAGCTACTTGGGAGGCTGAGGCAGGAGAACTGCTTGAACCCAGGAGGTGGAGGTTGCGGTGAGCCGAGATAGTAGTGCCACTGCACTCTAGCCTGGGCAACAAGAGTGAAACTCCATCTCAAAAAAAAAAAACAAAAAACAAAAAAATCAGCTTATTTCTGAAAAATATAATTAAAAGTACTAATAAGATTTTAAAAATCTAGCAAAATTAGGATCACAGCAGAATGCAGGAAACAACTTATCAGACACAGAACTGAGCAGGTGGCAGGATGGAATTGGAACCTTTGCATTCCAGGGGAAGTAGGATTTACACTTACTATAGAAATGAGTTTGCCTTTCCTGCCCTGAGTGTCTCTGGACATTTACAGTACCTCAATGGTTTCAAAATGTTTGCTTTGCCAATCTGGGATTCACTTTAACATCACCTCAAACTAAAGGACTCGTTTAATGGTGAAGAAGATACAACATTAAGCACATGACCATGGCATCCACTGGTCCTACACCACATACCACATCACCTAGAAACTGTCCGGCTAACAAAATCATAAAGTGGTGCATTAAATTAAAAGCTCGATTAAGAAGTCATTCGGGATGCAGCATATGCACTGAACCAATGGCTAGGGTATTATATCCCTACTACCTGAGATGCACGGGTTTAGAAACCAAGGGGTAGAGAAGTTAGATTGACTCTTCACCATCACTCCCAGTAACTCACTTACGGCATGTGGATTTCCTATCCTCACAATTTAAAATCTCTGCTGTACTAGAGATCCTGAGGGTAATGCTTCCACAGTAGCGGTTCACGGAGCCTAAAGCCACAGCCACCACTTGGTCACTATGGGCTTCTCATACTGATGAACGAGCAGGCAAAGAAAGGAATAAATATACTAGCAGTGATAAATGACCCTGATTATTAGGACCTGTTGTACACAATGGGATTAGGGAGCAATCTGTCTGGAATGCAGGGTATTTCCATGCTTGCTAATAGGGTAAACAGGAAATTACAGCAACCATGGCTCAAAACAGGCAAGGCAACTAAAGGCTCAAGTCCCACAAGGATGAAAGCCTAAAGGACACAAGGAACTTAAACCAGCTTAAATGCTGGCCCAGCATAAAGGAAATCTAGAATAGGTAGTAAAAGAAGGTAATGATGAATAGTAATTCCTGCCTCAATACCAGTTGCAGTAGCAGGTACCACTGGCTCATATCACTAACCCTTCTCAAATTTCCACGGAAGATGTCAAGACTTGGTGATGGATTAGAATCAATGTAGGGTTTAAGCCAATCTGAGCAAAGCAAGATGTAGATTCTATCAAAAGTCTCATGCCTCAAAAACAAAGATAAAGAGATGGGACTTAAACTAAAAAGCTTCTGCACAGCAAAAGACACAATCAGCAGAGTAAACAACCCACAGAGTGGGAGAAAATCTTCACCATCTATACATCTGACAGAGGACTAATATCCAGAATCTACAAGGAACTCAGATCAGCAAGAAAAAAACAATCCCATCAAAAAACAGCCTAAGGACGTGAATAGACAATTCTCAAACGAAGATACACAAATGGCCAACAAACATATGAAAAAATGTTCAACATCACTAATTACCAGGGAAATGCAAATCAAAACCACAATGCAGTACCACCTTACTCCTGCAAGAATGGCCACAATCAAAAAATCAAAAAACAGATGTTGGCGTGGATGTGGTGAAAAGGGAACTCTTTTACACTGTTTGTGGGAATGTAAACTAGCACGCAGATTCCTTAAAGAACTGAAAGTAGATCGAGCAATCCCACTCCTGGGTATCTACCCAGAGGAGAAGAAGTTATTATATGAAAAAGATACTTGCACATGCATATTTACAGCAGCACAATTCACAACTGCAAAAATATGGAACCAGCCCAAATGTCCATCAATTAACGAATGGGTAAAGAAAATATGGTGTGTGTGCGTATATATATATATATATATATATATATATACACACACACTATGGAATATTACTTAGCCATAAAAAGAAACAAAATAATGGCATTTGCAGCAACCTGGATGGAACTGGAGACCATTATTCTAACTGAAGTAACTCAGGAATGGAAAACCAAACATCGTATATTCTCCATTCATAAGTGGGAGCAAAGCTACGAGGACGCAAAAGCATACGAATGATAAGGGTGGTGGCGTGAGGGATAAAAGACTACACATTGGGTACAGTGTACATTGCTGTTGGGTGATGGTTGTACCAATCTCAGAAATCACCACTAAAGAACTTACTCATGTAATCAAACACCATCGGTTCCCCAAAAACCTACTGAAATAAAGTATTTTAAAAGTCTCATGTATAATCTTCATGCTCTCAGTCTCTCCTTTGATTCTAGTTGTATTAATTGCCTAATGCTATGTAACAATAGTGGCTTAAAATGACACAAATTTGTGATCTTACAGTTCTAGAGGTCATTAAGTCTAAAACAGGTCTTACAGGCCTGTTTGGCATTTGCAGCAGCCTGGATGGAGTAGATTACAAAGCTACAATCAAAGCCTGCATTCCTTCAGAAGGCTCTAAAGAAGAATCTGTTCTTTGTCTATTCCAGCTCCTAGAAGCTGCTTATATTCCTTTGCACTTGGCCACATCATCAAGATTTCTGCTTTCAGCATCACACCCCTTTCCTGGACTAATTGATTCCCTCTGATAAGGACTCTTGTGATTACCAGAGCCCACTCAGATAATCCAGGACATCAGTAGCACAGGCAACCGAAAAGAGTCAAACTGGACTTCATCAAAATTAAGATCTTTTTAACATACTTTGTATATGAAAGGACACTAAATTAATACAGTGAAAAGGCAGCCCACAGAAAGGAATATTTGGAAATCACATCTGATAGGACACTGATATTCAGAATATATAAAGAACTCTTGCAAGTCAAAAACAACAACAACAACAACAAAATCTAGCTGGGTGTGGTGACTCACACCTATAATCCCAGCACTTTGGGAGGCTAAGACAGGAGGATCCCTTGAGGCTAAAAGTTCAAGACCTGCTTGGGCAACATAGTGAGATCCCCATCTCTACAAAAAATAAAAAAATGAGCCAAGCAGTGGCATGCACCTATAGTCCTAGCTACTCAGGAGGCTGAGACAGGAGGATCCCTTGAGCCCAGGAGGATGAAATTGCAATGAGCCATGATTATGTCACTGTATTCCAGCCTGAGTGATACAGTGAGACTTTGTCTCTAAAAAGAATAAAATAAAAATCCAACACAAAAATGGAGACGGAATTGAATAGACACTTCTCCAAAGAAGATATGCAAACAGTGAATAAGCACATGAAAAGATGATCATATCACCAGCCATTAGAAAAATCCAAATCAAAACCACAATACCACCTCACAACCATCACCATGGTTATTATTAAAAAAAAAGATGATGACGACAGAAAATAACAAGTGTTGGTGAAAATGTAGAAGAAAATTAGAACCCTTGTGCACTGCTGGTGGGAAGATAAGATGGTACAGCCACTGTGGAAACCCACATGGCAGTTCTTCAAAAAATTAGAAACAGAATTACCATACGATCCAGCAATTTCACTTCTGGATACAAACCCAAAAGAAGTAAAAGTGAGAACTCAAATAGATACTTGTACACCCATGTTCATAACAGCATTATTCACAACAGCCAAAAAGTGGAAGCAACCAAAGTGTCCATCATCAGGCCGGGCGTGGTGGCTCATGCCTGTAATCCCAGCACTTTGGGAGGCTGATGCGGGTAGATCACCTGAGGTCAGGAGTTCAAGACCAGCCTGACCAACGTGGCGAAACCCCCATCTCTATTAAAAATACAAAATTAACCAGGTGTGGTGGCCCATGCCTGTAATCCCAGCTACTTGGGAGGCTGAGGCAGGAGAATTACTTGAACCCAGGAGGCGGAGGTTGCAAATGAGCCGAGATCGTGCCACTGCCCTCCAGCCTGGGCAACAAGAGCAAAACTCCACCTCAGTGTCCATCATCAGTTGAATGAGTAAACAACATGTGGTAAATATAGATTCAATGGAACAGTACCACCCTTTGGTCGGGGAGGAACTTTAGATACATGCTACAATGTGAATAAACCTTGAAGACACTGTACTCAGTGAAATAAGCCAGTCATAAAGGACAAATATTGTATGATTTATTTCACTTACGCATGGTTCCAGGAGTTGTCAAATTCATAGAGATAGAAAGTAGAATGGTGATTGCCAGAGGTTGGGGGGATGGCAGACTTGGGAGTTGTTGTTTAATGGGTACAGAGTTTCAGGTGGCAAAAATGAAAAAGTTATGCAAACAGGTGGTGGTGATGGCTGCATAACAATGTGAATATACTTAACACTGTACACTTAAAAATGGTTAAAATGGTAAATTTTATGTTACACATCTTACCACAATAACTTTTTAAAAACATGTACATGAATGCCAGTAGCCCTATTATTCATAATAGCCATAAGGGAGAAAAAACTCAAATGCCTGTAAACTGATGAATGCATAAAATGTGGTATTAACTGTAAAATTACATATTATTCAGCAATAAAAAGGAATGAAGTACTGAGAGGTGACAGCGTGCTGGCAGTCCTCAAAGCCCTCGCTCGCTCTTGGCGCCTCCTCTGCCTGGGCTCCCACTTTGGCAGCACTTGAGGAGCCCTTCAGCCCACCACTGCACTGTGGGAGCCCCTTTCTGGGCTGGCCAAGGGCGGAGCCTGCTCCCTCAGCTTGGGGGGAGGTGTAGAGGGAGAGGCGCCAGCGGGAACTGGGGCTGCGTGCAACGCTGGCGGGCCAGCTGGAGTTCCGGGTGGGCGTGGGCTTGGCAGGCCCCACAGGCACTCAGAGCAGCTAGCCGGCCCTGCCAGCCGGGCAGTGAGGGACTTAGCACCCGGGCCAGCAACTGCGGAGGGTGTACTGGGTCCCCCAGCAGTGCCAGCCCACCGGCGCTGCGCTCAATTTCTCGGTGGGCCTCAGCTGCCTCCCTGCGGGGCAGGGCTCGGGACCTGCAGCCCGCTATGCCTGAGCCTCCCCGCCCCATGGGCTGCTGTGCCGCCCGAGCCTCCCCAATGAGCACCTTCCTCTGCTCCAGGGCACCCAGTCCCATTGACCACCCAAGGGCTGAGGAGTGCGGGCACACAGCGCAGGACTGGCAGGCAGCTCCACCTGCAACCCCTGTGCGGGATCCACTGGGTGAAGCCAGCTAGGCTCCTGAGTCTGGTGGGGCCTTGGAGAACCTTTATGTCTAGCTCAGGGATTGTAAATACACCAATTGGCACTCTGTATCTAGCTCAAGATTTGTAAACACACCAATCAGCACCCTGTGTCTAGCTCAGGGTTTGTGAATGCACCAATCGACACTCTGTATCTAGCTACTCTGGTGGGGACTTGGAAAACCTTTGTGTCAACACTCTGTATCTAGCTAATCTGGTGGGGAGATGGAGAACTTTGGGCCTAGCTCAGGGATTGTAAACGCACCAATCAGTGCCCTGTCAAAACAGACCACTCGGCTCTACCAATCAGCAGCATGTGGGTGGGGCCAGATAAGAGAATAAAAGCAGGCTGCCCGAGCCAGCAGTGGCAACCTGCTCGGGTCCCCTTCCACACTGTGGAAGCTTTGTTCTTTCGCTCTTTGCAATAAATCTTGCTACTGCTCACTCTTTGGGTCCACACTGCCTTTATGAGCTGTAACACTCACCGCGAAGGTCTTCAGCTTCACTCCTGAAACCAGCGAGATCACGATTCCACCAGAAGGAAGAAACTCCGAACACATCTGAACATCAGAAGGAGCAAACTCCAGATGCGCCACCTTAAGAGCTATAACACTCACCGCGAGGGTCCGCGGCTTCATTCTTGAAGTCAGTGAGACCAAGAACCCACCAATTCCAGACACAGTACCAGTATGTGCTATAACATGGATGAACCTTAAAAACATCAAGCTGCTGGGTGCAGTGGCTCACGCCTGTAATCCTAGCTCTTTGGGAGGCAGAGGTGGGAAGATCACTTGAGCGCAGGAGTTCAAAACCAGCCTGGGCAACACAGTGAGACTATCTCTACAAAAAAAAAAAAAAAAATCAAAAAATTAGCCTGGCATGGTGGCACATGCCTGCAGTCCCAGCTACTCAGGAGACTGAGGCAGGAGGATCACTTGTGCCTGGATGGCAGAGGTTGCAGTGAGCTGTGATCAAGCACTGCACTACAGTCTGAGCAACAGAGCAAGACCTTGCCTCAAAAAAGAAAAAAACAAAACAAACAACAAAAAAAAATTGAGCTAAGTGAAAGAAAGCGGTCACAAAGGACCACATACTATATGATTCCATGTATATGAAAGGTTCAGAATGAGCAAATGTATAGAGACAGAAGGCAGATTAATGGTTTCCTAGGACACGGAGAGGGGAGGTTAGGGGTGACAACTAATGAGTATGGCATTGCTTTGGGAGGTGATTAAAATGTTCCAATATGGCTGGGTGCGGTGGCTCACGAGGTCAAGAGATCAAGACCATCCTGGCCAACATGGTGAAACCCCGTCTCTACTAAAAATACAAAAAATTAGCCGGGCATGGTGGCAAGCTTCTGTAGTCCCAGCTACTGCGGAGGCTGAGGCAGGAGAATCACTTAAACCTGGGAGGCAGAGGTTGCAGTGAGCCAAGATTTTGCCACTGCACTCCAGCCTGGTGACACAGCGAGACTCCGTCTCAAAAAAAAAAAAAAATTCTAATATTGTGGTGATGGTTGCACAACCCTGAATATACTAAAAGCTGAATTGTATACTTTTAATGAGTGAACTGTATAGTATGTGAATCATATCTCAATAAAACCTTTTTTTAAAAACCGACAAGACTAATGACTGAATGGAATCATAAAATAAAGCAAGGAGGGCCAGGCACGGTGGCTCACACCTGTAATCTCAGCACTTTGGGAGGCCGAGGCAGGCAGATCACGAGGTCAGGAGTTTGTGACCAGCCTGGCCAACATGGCAAAACCCTGTCTCTACTAAAAATACAAAAATTAGCCAGGCATGGTGGCAGGCACCTGTAATCCCAGGAACTTGGGAGGCTGAGGCAGGAGAATAGCTTGAACCTAGGAGTTGGAGGTTACAGTGAGCAGAGATCATGCAATTGCACTCCAGCCTGGGCGACAAGAGCAAGACTCCATCTCAAAAGAAAAAAAAAGAAGAAAGGAAGAAAAGAAACAATAATAAAGGCGATGAATAAAAGATAACGAGAACAGAAACATTACAGTTTGAATTCTTGCTCTGTCATTTATCATCAGTGTGTAACACTGAGCAAGTTATCTAACCTCTCTGCTTCAGTAACACCTACCTACAGGGTTGCTGTGAGGATTTAACAAAATAGGTAAAACAGTACAGTGCCTGAGACATAGCTGTCTTTCCCTGTCCTCTTCTCCTACCTAATGCTAAAAATTCTACCACCAATTTTATGGAAACATAAATTCAATGACAGTTGTATCTGAATTTTATGCTAAAGAAGTTATGTCTGTTCCAGGTGGCAAATAACTTAAAAGTCACCAATTACATGTAACTGGCAAGGCAACTTTCAACTAATTCACTGCAAGTCGATACTAAGGCACAGGAAAATATAAACTTTATCTCTCAACTTCTTTTTCTCCTTCTCGCCTTCATTTTTAAACACTTCTTTCCTCACCTTCCTGCCCTTTTAACTTATCCTTTATTCCAAACTACCAGTCTTACTTAGGCTGCTATTTATCAGGAGAAAAGGCAACAGTAACTTTTTTCCATTTTATGTTAAGATAGAAAAAAAATGCTGAGCATGGCGGTGCACTCCTGTAGTCCCAGCTACTCAAGAGGATAAGGTGGGAAGATCATTTGAGGCCAAGAGTTGGAGGCCGCACAGCATTATGATGGTGCCTGTGAACAGCCACTGTACTCCAGTCTGGAAAACACAGTGAAACCTCATTTCTAAAGAAATAAAACACAATATAAAAGATAGGGGCTGGGTGCGGTGGCTCACACCTGTAATCCCAGCACTTTGGGAGGCCAAAGCAGGTGGATCACCTGAGGTCAGGTGTTCGAGACCAGCCTGGCCAACATAGTGAAACCCCGTCTCTACTAATAACACAAAAATTAGCCGGGCATGGTGGCACATGCCTGTAGTCCCAGCTACTTGGGAGGCTGAGGCATAAGAATCGCTTGAACCTGGGAGGCGGAGGTTGCAGTGAGATGAGATTGTGCCATTGCATTCCAGCCTGGGCAATAAGAGCAAAACTCCGTCTCAGAAAAAAAAGAAAAAGAAAGATAGGAAAAAAAAAAAAAGACTGATCATGTAGCTACAGGACAGTTCCAAACTCTGCCTAAGTAACTCATTAAAGTTCCCTAAACGAAAAATGAATGAACTTTAAAAACATGAGAATGAAAAGGCATACAAGAAAGTTTCCTTTGTGTTCACAGGTCTCTCATTTATCTGGAGACAAAACTGTATGACATCTACAGACTGTGACAGCAATTTCTTAGTACAGTTGGCCCTCTGTATCCATGGGTTCTGCATCCATGAATTCAACCAGCCATGGATTTAAAACATTCAGGAAAAAAAAAAGCACCTGTACTAAACATATACAGACGTTTTTTCCTTGTCATTATTCCCTAAACAATATAGCATTAACTACCTAAATACCATTTACAATGTATTAGGTAATCTAGAGATGAGTTCGAGTATACAGGAGAATGTGCATAGGTTATATGTAAATACTACCCCATTTTACACAAGAGACTCAAGCATCCTCAAATTTTGGTATCTGCAAGGAGTCTTGGAACCAATACCTCATGGATACCAAAGGACAAGTATATACTATCCATAACCAAGTTTCACTGCAAAAGAAAAAAAAAAGGATAACTATATACTACCTATAGCCAAGTTACTACCAAAAAATATATACTTTAAGTCAGGTGCTCTAACAAGTTAGTGTTAATACAATTTTATTAACCCATGCTTCCATCTTAAGTATTCCCTCATTTGACTTTAACGTTAAATGAAATTTTAGTTTCAAACTACTTTAAAGGACAATGTCTTTCAAAGGGGCACCTGCCTTATAAATGCTTCCGGAATAAGATTCAGTAAAAGGATGTGGTTTAGAACAGATGAAATACCACTGTACTGCTGCTTTTGTACACGTTCAGATCAGAAAATTCCTATTAAAAACATGCCAAAATAAATAAATATTATGTCTATGGAAGCTTTTAAGTTAGCCATTCCAACTTTATAACATTCTAAAAAGAACATATCTCTTATGAAAGGTTGCTATAAAGAGCCCAGAACGTTTTCTCCCTCTACAAACCCCTTAACCTTGATGCCTAACTGTATTATCTCACTGTATTTCACTTCAGAAATATTTACTGGACAATGAGTGCACAGAGTAAGTATGCTAAGTAGTTTTAATACATTGTCATTAATCACCACAGCAAACTGATAAAATCAGTATTAATATCACCATTTTTAACTGAAGAAACTAAGGCTTCAAAGGTTTAAGTACGCTGGGTGCTGTGGCTCACACCTGTAATCGCAGCACTTTCAGAGGCCAAGGTAGGCGAATCACTTGAGCCCAGGAGTTGGAGGCCAGCCTGGGCAACATGGCAAAATCCTGTCTCTACAAAAAATTCAAAAATTAACCAACCATTGTGGCATGCACCTATAGTTCCAGCTACGTTAAGGAGCTGAAGAGTTATCAAGCCACTGTACTCCAGCCTAGGTGAGAGAGCAAGACCCTGTCTCAAAAAAGTTAAGTAATGTGCCCAAGATTATAGCTGGAAAAGACAATTCCCTCCTTTTATAATTTCTATTATGTAAAATTTCAAACATACATTAAAGAAGAGAACAAACCCCTTAAACCCATCATGTAGCTAAAATCATCAACTCATGGCCACTTGTCCATGGCCACAATATCCATATTCTCACCCATTCCTGTTTCCTTGCTTAAGTATTTTGAAGCAAAAAACTTTTGTCTGTAAATATTTCAGTGTATACCTCTAAAAATTTCTGTAAATATTTCAGTGTATACCTGAAAAAATATTTTCATCCATAAATATTTAAGTAAATATCTCTAAAACATAAGAACTTCAGCAGGCGCAGTGGCTCACACCTATAATCTCAACACTTTGGGAGGCCGAGGTGGGCAGATCACTTGAGGTCAGGAGTTCAAGACCAGCCTGGCCAACATGGTGAAAAACCATCTCTACTAAAAATACAAAAATTAGCCAGTCGTGGTGGCAGGTGCCTGTAATCCCAGCTACTTGGGAGGCTGAGGCAGGAGAATCCCTTGAACTCAGGAGGCGGAGGTTGCAGTGAGCCGAGATCGGGCCACTGCACTCCAACCTGGGCAACAGAGTGAGACTCCCTCCCAAAAAAAGAAAAAAAAAAAAAGGTCAGGCGTGGTGGCTCAAGCCTGCACTTTGGGAGGCCAAGACAGAAGGATCACCTCAAGACCAGCCTGGCCAACATGATGAAACCCCATCTCTACTAAAAATACAGAAATTAGCCGGGCATACTGCCACACGCCTCTAATCCCAGCTATTCTGGAGGCTGAGGCACAAGAATCGCCTGAACCCAGGAAGCGGAGGTTGCAGTGAGCAAGGCTGCACCACTGCACTCCAGCTTGGGCCACAGAGCAGGACCGTGTTTCAAAAAAAAAGAAAAGACAAGAACTCAAAGCTGTACTCTATCATTCTCATTAAGCTATACTTTCTTATAGAATAAATAAAACCCAAGGTACCCTCTGATCTCAAACTACTTAATAAAAGGTAACATTTCAGAACTTTCAAATGCATATGACAAGGGACAGCTCTACTGGATGCAGCCAACCTAATCATCCCTCTTTCTTGAAACTGCTGGTTTCCTTACCCCTATATTAAATTGGTTTCCCTCCCTCCACGCCACCTGCTTCTGGTTTCCATTTCTGGCTCCTCATTTTCCTTCCACTGAGCCATCTGCTCTTCTCACATATACCCTCTCTCTAGATAGCTCGTTCATTATTATGACTTCATCGTATCACCTCTGGCCTAGACTCTGTAATTTGAATTGTGTTCTCTAATCCAAGCTACTGTTCCTCAACATTTCTACTTAAATATCTTGCTATCACCTCAAATTGAATATGCATCAATCTCCAAAAATTGAATATGCATCATCTCCAAAAATCCAGCTCTTCTATCCTCTTTACCAATCTATTAATTATAATTATAAATCATTATCTTCCAATTCACCCAGGCTCCCCTTAAGTCACACATCAATTTGTGTTGGTTTTTCTCTTGAAATGTCTCTCATCCATCCTTTTCTGTTCCATTTACACTGACATCACTAACACTCAAGCCTTCAGCAACTCACCTAAATTATCATAAGAGCCCTTGGTTAAAATTCAACTATCTCCATTTCAGTCGGTTCTATATAATAGATTCCCTCCAACAACATATCTACTGAATGACTAATGTATCCTAAGCACTGGCCAATTAATGCAGGGATACAACAGTGAGCAAGACAGACACCTCTTTCTAGCAGAGGAAATAAAACTTTTTCAAATAAAATAATTATAGGTTGCAAAAAATGCTGTGACAAAGATTAACACAGTGCTACCATAAAGGACAGAGAATATGAGTGCTACTCTAATTACAGCTTTTAGTTAGAGATGAAAAATTTAAGTGGGCATTTTAAGGATGAAGAGGAGGCAGTCATGTAAATATTTAAAGTAGAGTGCTCCAAGCAAAAGAAACTGCAAAGTACATAGGTTCCAGGAGGGGAAAAAAAAGTCTCACGTTACAGAAAATGACCATGTGGCTAGAGATGTGGCCAGAGAACAAAGGCAAAAGTGGTACAATGTGAGGTTGGGAGAGACACAGGCCAATTTTATTCTACATGTAATAAGAAGTAGGTTGGGCATGGGGGCCCATGCCTGTAATCCCAGCACTTTGGGAGGCCAAGGTGGACAGATCACATGACGCCAGTAGTACGAGACCAGCCTTAGCCAACATGATAAACCCTGTGTCTACTAAAAAACACAAAAAATTAGCTGGGTGTGGTGGCGCATGCCTGTAATCCCAGCTACTTGGGAGGCTGAGGGACAAGAATTGCTTGAACCCAGGAGGCGGACGTTGCAGTGAGCTGAGATCACACCACTGCACTCCAGCCTGGGCAACAGAATGAGACTGTCTTTTAAAAAGTCATGTAATAAGAAGGGTTTTAAGCAAGGAAATTATAATCCAACACACGCTGTGAAAGAGACTGCTAGTATTCACTAATGACTGTGTTCTCTTCATTAAGACACTGCTATACTACACTTCCCAGCCACCCCTGCAATTAGGTAAGATCACATGACTCAGTTCTGACCAATGGAACTGAATGGGTAAAAATGATATATTCCACTTCTAGCCTGGACCCTAAAATCTTTCTCCACACACACTTCCCCTTCCAAAACAATCTGAGAAGCCAAAGCTGATTATGGTGGTGACATAAGATAAAGGTGCCTGTGCTCCAAGTGACTGCATAAAGCAAAGGTGCCCCTCAACACACACACACACACACACACACACACACACACACACACAGTGATGTGGGAAAGTAATGTAAACTTTCGTTGTATTATGCTGCCAAGTAAGAGGTATTGTTGTATCATTAATGCAGAAATCTTAAAAACATTTCTCTGGCTATTGTGTGCTGCTGTGTGAAGAATGAGTTAAATGGACAGACAAAAGTAAAAATAAAAAGACCTGTTCAGACTCAACAAAAACATAACCCAAATGAAAAATGGGCAAACGAACAAAATAGACATTTCTCGAAATATATACAAATAGCCAACAAGCATACGAAAAGATGCTCGTCATCACTAGCCATTATGGAAATGCAAATCAAAACTACAGAGATATCACCATTAACATAGCTACTATTTTAAAAAAAAACACACAGGAAACAAGTGTTAGTGAAAATGTGATGATATTGGAACTCTTATGCACGGTTGGTGGTAATGTAAAATGGTGCAGCTGCTATGGAAAACGGTATCGTGGTTCCTCAAAAGATAAAAAATAGTTTACCATATAATCCAGCAATTCAACTTCTGGGTGTACATCAAAAAACTGAAAGCAGGAACCTGAACAGATATTTCTACACCCATGTTCATGGAAACACTATTCTTAACAGCTAAAATGTGGAAGCAACCCAAGCTGTTCATCAACAAATGAATGGATAAACAAAATGTGGTGTATATAAGCAATGGAATATTATTCAGCCTTAACAAGGAAGAAAATTTTGACATGTGCTACAAAACGGATGAACCTTCAAGACATTAAGTGAAATAAGCCAGCCACGGAAAGACAATATGATTCCATTTATATGAGGTACCTAGAGCAAACAAATTTATACAAACATAAAGGAGAAACATGAAGAATAGTGGTTGCCAGGGGCTAGGAGGAGGGAAGACTTGGGGAGTTGTTAGTATGTATACAGTTTCAGTTTTACAAGATGAAGAAGTTCTGGGGACTGGTTGTACAACAATGTGAATATACTTAATACTGAACTGTATACTTGAAATGGTTAAGATGTTCAACTTTATGCTTATGCAGTTTACCACAATAAAAAATAGAAGCTGGGCGTGGTGGCTCATGCCTCCAATCCCAGCACTTGGGAGGCCGAGGCGGGCAGATCATGAGGTCAGGAGTTCAAGACCAGCCTGGCCAATATGGTGAAATCCCGTCTCCACTAAAAATACAAAAATTAGCTGGGCGTAGTGGCGTGCACCTGTAGTCCCAGCTACTCAGGAGGCTGAGGCACAAGAACTGCTTGAACCCAGGAGGCAGAGGTTGCAGTGAGCCAAGATTGCACCACTGCACTCCAGCCTGGGTGACAGAGTGAGACTCCATCTCAAAAAAAAATTAAATAAAATAAGAGGCCAACAGTGTAAGTGAAGAGATGATGGCTGCTTGACTTGAGTAGTATGGTGATGCAGATAAAGAACAGAAGACTTCAAGATGTATTTGGAGGTAGAAAAGACAGGATTTGCTGATGGACTGGAAGTATGTGAGATTTAGAATGAGGAAAAGAAAGGTATCAAGTATGACACCTTGGCTTCTAGCTATTGAGTGGATGGCAATATCATTTAATGAAATGAGAAAGACAGGAATGAACAAATGTAGGGTGGAGGGCAGAAAGCAGACCTGGAGTGTAGTTTAAGAATGAAGGGATCAAGAGTTTGTTGGCTGGGTGTGGTAGCCTAACACCCGTAATCCCCACACTTTGGGAGGCTGAGGTGGAAGGACTGCTTGAGACCAGGAGTTCAAGACCAGCCAGGGCAAAGAAGTGAGAACCCCATCTCCACAAAGGGTCAAAAAATTAGCTAGTATGGTGGCACACACACCTAGGTGGTCCTAGCTACATGGGAGGCTGAAACATGAGGATCCCTTGAACCTAGGAGATTGAGGCTGCACTCTAGCATGGGTCACAGAGCAAGACCCTGCCTCAAAAAAACAAACAAACAAAGTTTGTTGATTGTCTTAAGTTCAAGATCCATGAGATATCAAGTGGCAACATCAAGGAAACACATTCTCACTGTTCTGGAGGCCAGAAGTCTGAAATCAAGGTATTTCAGCAGGAACGTGTTCCTTCTGAAGATGCTAGGAAGAATCTGCTCTAGGCTCCCTCCTAGTTGGCTTGTAGATAGTCATCTTCTCCCTGGTGTTCTGTCTCTGTGTCAAAATCTCTCCCTTTTTTAAAAGGCCCGAAGTCATGCTGGATTAGAGTCCACCCTAATAACCTCATTTTAACTTGTTTACCTCTGTAAAGACCCCACTTCAAAATAAGGTCACATTCTTTTTTTTTTTTTTTTTTTTGAGACGGAGTCTCGCTCTGTCACCTGGGCTGGAGTGCAGTGGCATGATCTCGGCTCACTGCAAGCTCCACCTCCCGGGTTCACGCCATTCTCCTGCCTCAGCCTCCTGACTAGCTGGGACTACAGGCGCCCACCACCACACCCGGCTAATTTTTTTGTATTTTTAGTAGAGTCAGGGTTTCACCGTGTTAGCCAGGATGGTTTCATTCTCCTGACCTCGTGATCCACCCATCTCAGCCTCCCAAAGTGCTGGGATTACAGGCGTGAGCCACGGTGCCCGGCCTTTTTTTTTTTTTTTTTTTTAATATTCTTTAAGTTCTAGGGTACATGTGCACAACGTGCAGGTTTGTTACAGAGGTATACATGTGCCACGTTGGTTTGCTGCACCCATCAACTTGTCATTTACATTAAGTATTTCTCCTAATGCTATCCCTCCCCCAGCCCCCCACCCCCCAACAGGCCCCAATGTGTGATGTTCCCCTCCCTGTGTCCATGTGTTCTCATTGTTCAACTCCCACTTATGAGTGAGAATATGCAGTGTTTGGTTTTCTGTCCTTGTGATATTTTGCTGAGAATGGTGGCTTCCGGCTTCATCCATGTCCCTGCAAAGGACATGAACTCATTCTTTTTTAAGGCTGCATAGTATTCTATGGTACACATGTGCCACATTTTCTTTATCCAGACTATTGTTGATGGACATTTCGGTTGGTTCCAAGTCTTTGCTATTGTGAATAGTGCACATAAGGTCACATTCTTAAGTACTAGGGATTAGGAATTTAACCTATCTTTTTGAGGGAGATATAACTCAACCCATAATATCTGGCTAAACAACTCTTTATTTTAGATTCTGTTACAGTAATTGGTGTGGTCTCCATTTTCCTGACTAGGCTTTAATTGAAAGCGTATATCTATTTTCTTTCATTTTTCCAGGATACCCATAGAGCCTCTCATTCTGCAAAATCATGTTCCTTGATTCTGGGAATTTTTCTTGAATATTTTACTGATAATTCCTTCTTTTCTCTGATGTCTACTAGTACTTCTGTTATTTGGAAGTTGACCTCTGACGGACCTTTTAATTTTCTTTTCTCATTTATTTTCCATCTTTTCCTCTACTTTATGAAAGAACTCCTTTACTCTAACTTCAACCTTTCTATTGAGTGTTCTATTGAGCCTTTTTTTGTTGTTCTGATTGTCCCCAGTTTTTTTTCTATTTCTTTTAAGAGGTTTCTTATATGAGAAGCTTTCTTCACATGTCTGGTGATCCTTGATTATCTCCTCATATTTAAAAGGAGGGCCATAAAAGCTATTGTAAATAACACAGATTCTCTTCTTGGGTTAGTAAGAGAACCATCCTCCAAATTCCTACTTGATTGTCAGAATTCTGGAAGCCAAAGAGAAGAGGCCTCAGTAACGGTCTCAATATTGAGCATTTTAACTTAATTCAGTGTTTTCTGTAGAACGCTTGACCTCCAATTGTGTCTAGTGCCTACCCTCAGTGTCAGAAACAATAGTCAGTCTTCTTGCTGGGGTACTCAAGAAGGCAGTAACTTGGTGATACAAACTAATGAAGGAATCTAGACTCAACCTTTCTTAAAAAAAAAAATAGCTTTATTGAGATACAACTCAGATTATCATAAAACTCACTCATTTAAAGTATACAATTCAATGTTTTAGTCTATTCAGAGTTGTGCAACTATTACCACAATTAATTTTAGAAAATTTTTGTCACCCCAAAAAGAAACTCCATACCCTAGAGTCACTTCCCATTTCCCTCTAACCTCCCCTACTCCCAGTCCTACGCAACCACTCTATCTCTACAAATACACAATTTCTGGATACTTCATACAAATGGAATCATACAATGTGGTCTTTAGTATACTTAGCACATTTGTTTGTTTGTTTTTGAGACAGAATCCCACTCTGTCGCCCTGGCTAGAGTGCTGTGTTGCTATCTTGGCTCACTGTAACCTCCACCTCCCCAGTTCAAACGATTCTCCTGCTTCAGCCTCCCGTGTAACTGGGATTATAGGTGCCCGCCACCACATCCGGCTAATTTGTGTGTTTATAGTCGAGATGGGGTTTCACCATGTTGGCCAGGCTGGTCTCAAACTCCTGACCTCAAGTGATCTGCCCGTCTTGGCCTCCCAAAGTGCTGGGATTACAGGTGTGAGCCACCATGTCCGGCCTACTTAGCATGTTTTAAAGGTTTATCTGTGTTATAGCATGTATCATACAATACTGTGGTTGTTTGTGACTGGCTTCTTTCACAGCATAATGCTTTCAAGGTTCATCGTGTTATAACATGCATCAGTTCTATATTCCTTTTTACTGCCAAATAGTATTTAATTGTGTGGATATACATTACATGTAACCATTTATCAGCTGATGGACATCTGAGTTGCTTCTACTTTGGGGCTATTATGACTGAGCTGCTTCTTAAACAGATTTTCAAGAAATCCTCCTGTTTTTAGCACCACCCTCCCTGCCAAAAATACCTGATGCTGCCAATTCCTGAGCCTAAGCAGTATTTTCTACTTTTGCTCCTGCCAGTTAGGATTGAACATTTTTAAGTCCACTAAGAAGTTTCCCATCAGTTCACTCGCTTTCCAGTTTCCAGATTTTATTGTTGCCGTCTTTTCTTTCATTCTCTTTACCTGTGTAGTTCAAATCTTCTAAAAGTATCCTTTACCGTCACCTTGCTGGGCTATCAAAGGGAGTAAAAGTAAATGTGTCTTTCACTTAGCCATCTTTATTTAGAAGTCCTTTCAATTATTTTTAGCCTTCATTCTTTCTCATGTATAGATTTGAAGGCTATAACTCTTCCCCTAAGCATGGCTCTATACACATCCTTTAAGTTATACTATATTTTCATGGTTCTGTTCTAAATAGTTTAATGTTATTTCTTCTCTAATCCCCGAGTTTCTCAGGAATATATTGCTTATTTTCAAACAGCTGACAATTTTCTAGTTTTTTTGGTAATCCATTTCTCGCTTAATTCCAACATGTCAGAAAACACTCAAGAATTGATTATTTTGATCTTTTTTATTGTCCAGCATGTGTCAATTTGGGAAAAACTTTCATAGGCACTTAAAAACAATCTGCATTCTGTAGGTATTAGGTGAAATGTTCAATGCATGTCAATTAGATTCATTTGATAATTATAGTGTTTAAATCTTTTATGTATTTTTGTCTCATTATTCTAATTACTCAGAGAGGCAAGCTGAAATATCTCATATTATGCTTATGGATTTGTCTAATTCTCCTTTTAGTTTTGTCCATTTTTTGCCTACCATGCTGGCAAAGATTAGAAAGAATGATAACACAGAGTTAAAAAACACTGTGGTAAAGGTGTAAATTGGAATGTCTTTTCTAAATAGCAGTTTGGCAACAGTCAGCAACATTTTAAATAAACATCTATATCTTTGAAACCAGTTATTTTACATTTAGAAATTGATCTTAGGCAGGAAGGGAGATCCAGACAAGCTCTTCATGGATACCAAACACTGCTTAGCAGTTACAGTGATTTGTAAATTCTCATTGTAGCATTACAGCTATCCTTTGACTAAGTATTACTCTCATACTAGAGATGAGAAAAAAATGAAGTTTTTAGCCACCTAAAAAAAAATGTATATTCTTTGTAGGAATAAAAGTAGAAACAGCTCTATTAAAGAAAATCAGGAACTTTATAACAGAGACAAAGTAGGCAAAGCTTTTTGGTTTTTAAAAAAAAAAAAAAAAACCTTTAGATTTATATATACACTGACACGGAAGGATGTTCATAAAAGCCAAGCTAGAAAACAAAGTATGGTAGTTTGTATTTCTGTGGGATCGGTGGTGATATCCCCTTTATCATTTTTTATTGCGTCTATTTGATTCTTCTCTTTTTCTTTATTAGTCTTGCTAGCGGTCTATCAATTTTGTTGATCCTTTCAAAAAAGCTCCTGGATTCATCAATTTTTTGAAGGGTTTTTTGTGTCTCCATTTCTTTCAGTTCTGCTCTGATTTTAGTTATTTCTTGCCTTCTGCTAGCTTTTGAATGTGTTTGCTCTTGCTTTTCTAGTTTCTTTTAATTGTGATGTTAGGGTGTCAATTTTGGATCTTTCCTGCTTTCTCTTGTGGGCATTTAGTGCTATAAATTTCCCTCTACACACTGCTTTGAATGTGTCCCAGAGATTCTGGTATGTTCTGTCTTTGTTCTCGTTGGTTTCAAAGAACATCTTTACTTCTGCCTTCATTTCGTTATGTACCCAGTAGTCATTCAGGAGCAGGTTGTTCAGTTTCCATGTAGTTGAGCGGTTTTGAGTGAGATTCTTAATCCTGAGTTCCAGTTTGATTGCACTGTGGTCTGAGAGATAGTTTGTTATAATTTCTGTTCTTTTATATTTGCTGAGGAGAGCTTTACTTCCAAGTATGTGGTCAATTTTGGAATAGGTGTGGTGTGGTGCTGAAAAAAATGTATATTCTGTTGATTTGGGGTGGAGAGTTCTGTAGATGTCTATTAGGTCCGCTTGGTGCAGAGCTGAGTTCAATTCCTGGGTATCCTTGTTGACTTTCTGTCTCGTGGATCTGTCTAATGTTGACAGTGGGGTGTTAAAGTCTCCCATTATTAATGTGTGGGAGTCTAAGTCTCTTTGTAGGTCACTCAGAACTTGCTTTATGAATCTGGGTGCTCCTGTATTGGGTGCATATATATTTAGGATAGTTAGCTCTTCGTGTTGAATTGATCCCTTTACCATTATGTAATGGCCTTCTTTGTCTCTTTTGATCTTTGTTGGTTTAAAGTCTGTTTTATCAGAGACTAGGATTGCAACCCCTGCCTTTTTTTGTTTTCCATTTCCCTTTGAAAACTGGCACAAGACAGGGATGCCCTCTCTCACCACTCCTATTCAACATAGTGTTGGAAGTTCTGGCCAGGGCAATTAGGCAGGAGAAGGAAATAAAGGGTATTCAGTTAGGAAAAGAGGAAGTCAAATTGTCCCTGTTTGCAGACGACATGAATGTATATCTAGAAAACCCCACTGTCTCAGCCCAAAATCTCCTTAAGCTGATAAGCAACTTCAGCAAAGTCTCAGGATACAAAATCAATG
Source organism: Gorilla gorilla gorilla (assembly GCF_029281585.2). Taxonomy (NCBI): domain Eukaryota; kingdom Metazoa; phylum Chordata; class Mammalia; order Primates; family Hominidae; genus Gorilla; species Gorilla gorilla. The sequence continues at coordinate 148,059,951 of NC_086017.1, read as the reverse complement.
TGCAAAAATCACAGCATTCTTATACACCAACAACAGACAAACAGAGAGCAGACTGTGGTATTGTTATGACAGTCCTCAAAGACTAATACATCGGTCAATAAAATAATTAAAGAAAATGTCCCAGAACTAATGAATTTTATAGATTCAGAAGGTACACAAATATCTAAGAAAAATTGTTAAAAATAGACGTGACACCAAGCTACAACCGTATGAAATTTCAGAATATAGGAAACACAAAATTCCAGAAAAGCAAAACATTTTTACGATCAAGAATTAGAATGTCTTCAGACTTCTCAAAAGGATGACAAGCTAGAAAACAATGCAGCAAGGCCTTCAGAATTCTGAAGGCAAATTATTTCCAACCTAGAATCCTTAGCCAACCAAATCAAGCATGAACGTCAAAAAAAGTTTTCATTAATGCAAGATTTCAGTCTTCCACAGGAATCTATTGTATGATATACTCCATCAAATGGAGAGGTTAAACAAAAAACAAAACAAACAAAAACACTATATGATTCATGGAAAGGGAAAAAAAAGATTTAACACAGGAGAAAGACAAAGGGAGTAGCTAGTTTTATCAGAAAGGAAGAAATGCCAGGAAACTACTATGTATCAGCCATAGAGGGCCAGATCAAGCAGATTCAAAAACTGCTAGATAAAGACAGCACAATTCTACTCCAATGTGTATATACAGCCAGGAGAAATGAGTGTGTAAGTTCATTAAAGACCTGTAAACGGGCCAGGCGTACTCCAATGTGTATATACAGCCAGGAGAAATGAGTGTGTAAGTTCATTAAAGACCTGTAAACGGGCCAGGCGTGGTGGCTCATGCCTGTAATCCCAGCACTTTGGGTGGCCAAGGTGGGCGGGTCACCTGAGGTCAGGACTTCGAGACCAGCCTGCCCAGCCAACATAGTGAAACCCCATCTCTACTAAAAATATAAAAATTAGCCAGGTGTAGTGGCAAGCGCCTGTAATCTCACCTACTCGGGAGGCTGAGGCAGGACAATCACTTGAACCTGGGAGGCAGAAGTTGCAGTGAGCTGAGATCGCACCACTGCACTCCAGCCTGGGTGACAGAGCAAGACTCTATCTCAAAAAAATTATAAAAAATGTAAAAAACTGTAAATGAATGTTGACAACAGCTTTATTCACAATAGCCAAAAAACTGAAAGCCAAATGTCCAATTTTTTAAAATTACATTATATTCATCCAATGGAATACTACCATCATTGAAAAGGAACTACTGCTGCACTCTACATCATAAATGAATCTCACAAACACAATGTTAAGCTAAAGTAGCCATTCACAAAAAGGTATACAAGCTGTATGGTTACTGTATTAGTCCACTTTCATGCTGCTGATGAAGACTGAACAATTTACAAAAGAAAGAGGTTTAATGGACTTAAAGTTCCATGTGGCTGGAGAGGCCTCACAATCATGGCGCAAAGTGAAAGGCATGTCTCACGTGGCGGCAGACAAGAGAGCTTGTGCAGGGAAACTCCCGTTTTTAAAAATCATCAGTTCTCATAAGACTTATTCACTATCACAAGAAAAGCACAGGAAAGGCCCACTCCCACGATTCAATTACCTCCCACCAGGTTCCTCCCACCACACACAGGAATTGTGGGAGCTACAATTCAAGATGAAATACGGGTGGGGACACAGCCAAACCATATTATTCCGCCCCCGGCCCCTCCCAAATATCATGTCTTCACATTTCAAAACCAATCATGCCTTCCCAACAGTCCCCCGAAGTCTTAACTCATTTCAGCATTAACTTAGAAGTTCACAGTCCAAAGTCTCATTCAAAACAAGGCAAGCCCCTTCTGCCTATGAGCCTGTAAAATCAAAAGCAAGGTAGTTACTTCCTAGATAAGATGGGGGTACAGGAATTGGGTAAATACAGCCATTCCAAATGGGAGAAATTGCCCAAAACAAAGGAGCTAAAGGCCTCTAGCAAATCCAAAATACAGCAGGGCAGTCAAATCTTAAAGCTCCAAAATAATCTCCTTTGACTCCATGTCTCACATCCAGGTCACGCTGATCCAAGAAGTGGATTTCCATGGTCTTGGGCACCTCTGACCCTGTGGTTTTGCAGAGTACAGCCTCTCTCCTGGCTGCTTTCACAGGCTTGCATTGAGTGTCTGCAGCTTTTCCACGCACATGGTGCAAGCTGTCAGTGGATCTATCATTCTGGAGTCTGGAGGATGGTGGCCCTCTTCTCACAGCTCCACTAGGCGGTACCCGAGTAGGGACTCTGTGTGGGGGCTCTGACCCCACATTTCCCTTCTGCACTGTCCTGGCAGAGGTTCTCCACGAATGCTCTACCCCTGCTGCAAACTTCTGCCTGGGCATCCAAGCATTTCCGTACGTCTTCTGAAATGCAGGTGGAGGTTCCCAAACCCCAATTCTTGACTTCTGTGCACTTGCAGCATCAACACCACATTGCAGCATCAACACCAAGGCTTGGGGCTTGCACCCTCTGAAGCCAGCCCAAGCTCTACGCTGGCCCCTTTCAGCCACGGCTGGAGCAGCTGGAATGCAGGACACCAAGTCCCTAGGCTGCACATAGCACAGGGACATTGGGTCTGGCTCACGAAACCACTTTTTCCTCCAAGGCTTCCACGCCTGTGATGGGAGGGGCTGCCATGAAGACCTCCGACACACCCTGCAGACATTTTCCCCATTGTCTTGGGGATTCATATTCAGCTCCTCATTACTTATGCAAATTTCTGTAGCCAGCTTGAATTTCTCCTCAGAAAAGGGGATTTTCTTTTCTATCACGCTGTCAAGCTGCAAATTTTCCAAACTTACGCTCTGCCTCCCTTGTAAAACTGAATGCCTTTAACAGCACCCAAGTCACTTGTTGAATGCTTTGCTGCTTAGAAATTTTTTCCACCAGACACCCTAAATCATCTCTCCCAAGTTCAAAGTTCCACAGATCTCTAGGGCAGGGGCAAAATGTCGCCAGTTTCTTTGCTAAAACATAACAAGAGTCACCTTTGCTCCAGTTCCCAACAAGTTCCCCATCTCCATCTGAAACCACCTCAGCCTGGACTTTATGGTCCATATCGCAATCAGCATTTTGGGCAAAGTCATTCAACAAGTCTAGAAAGTTCCAAACTTTCCCACATTTTCCTGTCCTCTTCTGATCCCTTCAAACTGTTCCAACCTCTGCCTGTTACCCAGTTCCAAAGTTGATTCCACATTTTCGGGTATCTTTTCAGGAGCACTCTACTCTACTGGTACCAATTTACTGTATTAATCTGTTTTCATGCTGCTGATAAAGACATACCTGAGACTGGGCAATTTACAAAATAAAGAGGTTTAATGGGCTTACAGTTCCACATGGCAGGGGAGGCCTCACAATCATGGCACAAGGTTAAAGGCATGTCTTCTCACATGGCGGCAGATAAGAGAAGAGAGTTTGTGCAGGGAAACTCCCGTTTTTAAAACCATCAGATCCCACAAGACTTATTCACTGTCACAAGAACAGCATGAGAAAGGCCCACCCCCATGGTTCAATTACCTCCCACCAGGTTCTGCCAACCACACGTGGGAATTGTGGGAGTAACGATTCAAGATGAGATTTGAGTGGGGACACAGCCAAACCATATCAGTTACATTTATATAAAGTTCAAAAACAGGCAAAAATAATTTATGGCGATAGAGGACAGAATAGTGATTACCTTTGAGAGGGAAAGAGACACTGATTGGAGGGGGCGCAAGAGAGCCTTTTCGAACACTAAAAATGTTCCACATCTGGATTTGAGTGATGACTACACAGATATCTACAAATATAAACATTCTATACATTTAAATTTGTGCAGTTTTCAATAAACATTTAAAGATACTTTCTCTAAACAAATTTTTAATTTTGTTTTTTTTAGACAGCGTCTCACTCTGTCCCCCAAGCTAGAGTACAGTGGCGCGATCATAGCTCACTGCAGCCTCGACCTCTTGGACTCAAGCAATCCTCCCGCCAGCCTTGCAAGTAGCTAGGACTACAGACGCTCACAGCCAAACCTGGCTAATTTTTTTTTTTTACTTTTGTAAAGGCCGGCTCTTGCTATATTGCCCAGGCTGATCTCTAACTCCTACCCTCAAGGCATCCTCCCACCTCAGCCTCCCAAAGTGCAGGATTACAAGCATGAGCCACCATGCCCAGACTAAACAATTTTTTTTAAAAAAATTAGTAAGCTTTTTAGTTGGATCCACAACAGGAATTAATCAAAAGGAAAAAAAATGTAAAGCCTTATATACAAAGATCTTTATTGCAAAATTTACAATAGCAAAACACACACACACACCTGGAAATAACATTTAATAAATGAATGCCAAGCCAACCCTGGATTTCTCTGGTGTGAGAGAAATTAATATTTGGCATCTGTCTGATACTAGTAGCCAAACTTAATGCTGATTAACCTAAAGGAGCCATCTGCCCTGAGGGAAGAGCATGATCACAGACACCAAAGCAAAAAAGGGCTAAGCTATTCAAGGCTGAAAGAGGAAAGAGACAAAAGCAAGAGATGAAGCGAGACGTAGGCAAAAGCCAAATCATGCAAGACCTCACAGGCCTTTTTTTTTTTTTTTTTTTTAAAGACTATAGCTAAGAAATGAAAAGAAAAAATAAAGTAACTGATTTCCTTGGGCAGCAGAATTACTGGGAGACAGGGGTTGTACACTAAATATTCTAAATGTTTCTAAAAATGAAAATATATTATTCAAGAGCATGTAGTACTTGCAAATGATCAAGCATTTCCAAAGAAAACTGCCCAGCCCTATTAAATTTATAAAATATTTCTGCAATACAGCTGGAATAATTACAAGGTACACAACATATTACAGTATTTGTTGTATCTATTATTTGAATTGATCTACACACTAACATATGAAAATATGTGCTAAAATTTTTGGAAGAAAAGGATGAATTTTTTTTTTTTTTTGAGATTAAGTCTCTCCTTGTCACCCAGGCTGGAGTGCAGTGGCATGATCTCGGCTCACTGCAACCTCTGGTTCCTGGGTTCAAATGATTCTCCTGCCTCAGCCTCCCAAGTAGCTGGGATTACAGGCATGCACCACCACGCCCAGCTAAATTTTGTATTATTAGTAGAGACGGGGTTTCACCATGTTGGCCAGGCTGGTCTCGAACTCCTGACCTCAAGCGATCCACCTGCCTCGGCCTCCCAGTGGGATTACAGGCGTGAGCCACTGCGCTGGGCCAGGATGATTCTTTAAAAAAAAAAAAAACTTTTGAGAAACATCCATTCTTTTAAATATTTCCACATATTTTCACTGCTTGTTTTATTCAACTGGCTGTTTGAACAAAAGCAAAAATTATCCATACCATATTCATGTCCAATTCAGCAATCATTACTTACAATTTCAGGAATAGAAACAAGAGAATCAGTGTTTTAACAGGTTTTTTTAACTGATAATTTAAACAAATAGAAAAAGCAACTATTAACAACCAAAAAATAAATGAAAAACAGACCAAGAGAATAAGCATTCCTTTCCCTCCACAGAGAGATTTTACCTGATAGTTTTCTATGCTGTCTTACAGCATTCAACTACTGTTACACACACGTAAGAAAAATACGAAAGCAACCCTACATGGTTTCTGTTACAGAAACTTTAGAGTTAAGAGGAAAAATAAACATGAAGAACAAACATATAAAAGCACTCTAACTCACCAAATGGAACAAATGATTTTTCTTTCTTTCTTTTTTTTCTTTTGAGACAATCTCGCTCTGTCACCCAGGCTAGAGTGCAGTGGCGCGATCTCACAACCCCGCAACCCCCGCCTCCCGGGTTTAAGTGATTCTCCTGCCTCAACCTCTTGAGTAGCTGAGATTACAGGCATTCGCCATCACACTCAGCTAATTTTTGTATTTAGTAGAGACAGGGTTTCACCATGTTGGCCAAGCTGGTCTCGAACTCCTGGGACCAAGTTATCCACCCACCTCAGCCTCCCAAAGCGCTGGGATTACAGGAGTGAGCCATCAGGCCTAGCGGAACAAATAAAAATTTTTTTTTTTTGAGACAGAGTCTTGCTCTGTTACCCAGGCCGGAGTGGAATGGCATGATCTTGGCTCACTGTAACCTCTGCCTCTGGGGTTCAAGCCATTCTCCTGCCTCAGCCTCCCGGGTAGCTGGGACTACAGGCATGCACCACCACGGTGGGCTCATTTTTTTATATTTTTAGTAGAGATGGGCTTTCACCATGGCGGCCAGGCTGGTCTCAAACTCCTGGACTCAGGGGCTCCGCATGCCTCAGCCTCCCAAAGTGCTGGGATTACAGACGTGAGCCACCGCGCCCGGCCTCAACAAGATATTTTGTCTTGTCTTGCTCAACAAGAAGTGATGGTTCCTGACAGATGAACAAGAGGACAAAAAGTAGCAAAATGTGAAGGTGTTACAGTTCTAACACTCAAAAGACAAAAAGAACATTACAGCTAGATCACTGCATTTAGTTATATGATAAGCCCTCCAGGTTTCCTCTAAATCATTACATTGTTCTGTATCCACATTCAAGGCCTCCAAAGATTAATTGGCATTATCAAGAGATTCAAAAAGACAAACTAAATCGCAGCAGTAAAACCTTTAAGAGATTCATTTTTTAGCAGATGATAGAATTCAATGGTAAACATTGGCCAGGTGCGGTGGCTCATCCCTGTAATCCCAGCACTTTGGGAGGCCAACGCAGGCTGATCAACTGAAGTTAGGAGTTGGAGATCAGCCTGGCCAACACGGTGAAACCCTGTCTCAGCTAAAAATACAAAAATTAGCCAGGCATGGTGGCAGGCACCTGTAATTCCAGCTACTTAGGAGGCTGAGGCAGGAGAATCCCTTGAACCTGGGATGCAGAGGGTACAGTGATCCGAGATTGCCCCACTGCACTCCATCCTGAGTGACAGAGCAGGACTCCGTCTCAAGAAAAAAAAAACTCAATGGTAAACATGACAATATTGTTTTTGTTAATGGTGTTAATACATCTAACAAGCATAGGGGAAAGAAACTGTATATAGACTTTAAATCATTGTTTAAATAATTTACAATGTAAGGCTGGGCACGGTGGCTCATGCCTGTAATTCCAGCACTTTGGGAAGCCAAGGTGGGCGGATCACCTGAGGTCAGGAGTTTGAGACCAGCCTGGCCAACATGGTGAAACCCATCTCTACTAAAAATACAAAATTAGGCAGGTGTGGTGGCAGGTGCCTGTGATCCCAGCTCCTCAGGAGGCTGAGGCAAGAGAATTGCTTGAACCCGAGAGGCGGAGCTTGCAGTGAGCCCAGATCATGCTGCTGCACTCCAGCCTGGGCAAAAACTGCGAAACTTTGTCTCAAAAAAAAAAAATTTACAATGTAAATATGAAGGTTCCCCTGCCCTGAAGTTTTCAATCTATGAGAAGGCATAAATACACAAAATGCAAAATAATGTGAGGCAAATAAGGCAAAATTACAAGAGATGAGAAGTAGTATGGTTTCATAAACACACAGAACTTGCGTTAGAAGATCAAGGGTTGAGTCTTTGTTCTGCCCCCATCACTAAATGTTTGAATTTTGGTGCATCTAGTCTATTTGTATTTCAGTTTCCTTATCTATGAAACACAAGGTTGGATTCCAACATTCCAGCAATAATGCTCTATAATTCTATGATTCAAGTCCACACAACATTAAAAACCAAGGGAATACTAAAATAGTAAGGGGTATGGGTTTAAAGGAAAGCAACAGACCAGGCACAGTGGCTCACCTCTATAATCCCAGCACGTTGAGAAGCCAAGGTGGGAGGATCGTTTGAGGCCAGGAATTCAAAACCAGTCTGAACAACACAGTGAGACCCTATCTCTACAAAAAAAAAAAAAAATTAGCCAGACATTGATGCACACCTGTAATCCTGGCCTTTGGGAGGTTCAAGTTACAATGAGGAGCTGTGATCAGGCCACTGTACTCCAGCCTGGGCAACAGAGCGAGATCCTGTCAAAAAAGAAAGAAGAAAGAAAGAAAGAGAGAGAGAGATAGAAAGAAAGGAAGGAAGGAAGGAAGGAAAAGAAAAGAAAGAAAAGAAAAAAAGAAAGAAAGAAGGAAAGAAAGAAAGAAAGAAAAGCAAGCAAGCAACATAAGGAACAGGAAAAACATTTGGAAGGCTGCGCCAAAGGACCAAAAGCGAAAATTCGACAAAATTTTACTTCATTTGCTACTTGGTAATTTAGGAGAAAAAAAAATTTTAAAGACTAGGCAACCTGGACAGGCACAGTGGCTCACGCCTGTAATCCCAACACTTTCGGAAGCCGACGCATGTGGATCACCTGAGGTCGGGAGTTCAAGACCAGCCTGGCCAACATGGTGAAACCCCATCTCTACTAAAAATACAAAATTAGCCAGGCGTGGTGGCATGCACCTGTAATCCTAGCTACTCGGAAGACTGACACAGGAGAATCACTTGAACCAAGGAGACGGAGGTTGCAGTGAGCCAAGATGGTGCCACTGCACTCCAGCCTGGGTGACAGAGTGAGACGCCTCAAAGAAAAAAAAAAAGAAGAAAGAAAGAGGCCGGGCACAGTGGCTCACACCTGTAATCCCAGCACTTTGGCAGGCTGAGATGGGTAGATCACCTGAAGTCAGGAGTTTAAGACTGGCCTGACCAACACGGAGAAACCCCGTCTCTACTAAAAATACAAAATTAGCCAGGCATGGTGGCACATGCCTGTAGTCCCAGCTACTAGGGAGGCTGAGGTAGGAGAATCGCTTGAACCCGGGAGGCAGAGGTTACGGTGAGCCGAGATCACACCATTGCACTCCAGCCTGGGCAACAGAGCGAGACTCTGTCTCAAAAAAAAAAAAAAAAAAAAAGAAAGAAAAAGGAATGATAAGAAGGTACAAAAATACAAAGAGTAAATAAGAATTAGAGATTGGTTTGGTTAGAGTGGACAGCTCCTATAAAGAAATAGTGCTGCCACTGATTAAAAAAAAAGAAAGAAATAGTGCTGGCCCCAGAAAAACAGGTTTGAGCAGACTGTTATTAGGCTATGAATTCTGAACTATACTCTGAAGATAACAGAGAGTTATCACTGGTTTCTGAAAAGTGAAGGATGTGTTTGAAGCATAATTCTAAGATTTAGGAAGACATACTAAGTAGAGAGAAAAACCAAGCAAAAAACCCAATTAAAGGCTAGTGAGTAGTTCAAAGATTAAAATGGCTGGCAAAAATCAGCCAATATTGTTACGCGCATAGAGATAAAACCAAAGTTTGTGTCTGGGTAACTGAAAGCATGGTAATGTCACCAAAACAAAGTCAGCATATGGAATCAGTTTTGAAGGGAAGACTATAAATTCTATCTTCATTAGAGTTTAAGGTGAGGATCAGCCAGACATAACGTTTCCTTAAATCTTTAAATGTCATATTTAGCCTTGTCGTCTTCCTAACATCATAGTATTTATAGAGAATTTGTTAACTGCTCAGTGATTTCAAAAGTTCCCTTCAATTTTACTTATTAATGAAATAACCATTTAATTTTCTAGTGCAGATAACATTTGTTATTTTTCTATATTATAAAGGTAAATTCTAAAAATTATTAAACCATGATTTTAAAAATGAACTGTATCTGTATTCATTAAGTCAAGTCTTCCTGACAAGTGATTTATAATAATCACATCAAATACACCTTCAGCTTTGAAAAACACAGTGGTGAAAAAGTAAAATAAGACAAAGTAAAAGTACAAAGCAATGAAAATGTAAAACTCTAGAAAATTTTTGAAAAATGAATATAGGCCAGGCACGGTGGCGCACACCTGTAATCTCAGCACTTTGGGAGGCGGAGGTGGGCAGATTGCTTGAGGTCAGGAGTTTGAGACCAGCCTTGCCAACATGGTGAAACTCTGTCTCTACTAAAAATACAGGCCGGGCGTGGTGGCTCATGCCTGTAATCCCAGCACTTTGGGAGGCCGAGGCAGGTGGATCACGAGGTCAGGAGTTCAAGACCAGCCTGGCCAAGATGGTGAAACCCTGCCTCTACTAAAAATACAAAAATTAGTCAGGCATGGTGGCAGGCGCCTGTAATCCCAGCTACTGGGGAGGCTGAGGCAGAGAATTGCTTGAACCCGGCAGGCAGACGTTGCAGTGAGCCAAGATCCCGCCACTGCACTCCAGCCTGGGCAACAGAGTGAGACTCCGTCTCAAAAAAAAAAAAAAAAAAGAAAAAGAAAAAGAAAAAAATATATATATACAAAAAAATTAGCTGGGCATGGTGGCACACACCTGTAGTCCCAGCTACTTGGGAGGCTGAGGCAGAAGAATCGATTAAACCCGGGAGGCAGAGGTTGCAGTAAGCCAAGATAGTGCCACTGCACTCCAGCCTGGGCAACAGAGACTCTGTCTCAAAAAAAAAAAAGAAAAGAAAAAAACCCAGAACCATGAAGTATCACTAAATATCTCTTTTCTTTATTATTTTCCTTTTTAAATTTTTTTATATTTTCTTAATTTAGAGACAGGGTCTCACTACATTGCTTAGGCTGATCTCAAACTCCTGGCCTCCAGCTATCCTCCTGCCTTGGCCTCCCAAGTGCTGGGATTACAGGCTTGAACTACCCCACCTGGTCTCCCTCAGTATCTAACAAAACATTACACATAGGTTTTTTTTGTCTGTTTCTGTTTGTTTTTGTGTGTGTGTGTGACGGAGTCTTGCTCTGTTGCCAGGCTGGAGTGCAGTGGCGATCTTGGCTCACTGCAACCTCCGACTCCCGGGTTCATGCAATTCTCCTGCCTCAGACTCCCGAGTAGCTGGGATTACAGGTGCGTGCCACCACGCCCGGTTAATTTTTGTATTTTCAGTAGAGACGGGGTTTCACCGTGTTGGCCAGGCTGGTCTCGATCTCCTGACCTCGTGATCCGCCTGCCTCGGCCTCCCAAAGTGCTAGGATTACAGGCGTGAGCCACTGAGCCCGGCCAACATTACACGTAGGTTTCAAATTTTATTTAGATGGACCTGAAAGCACTGCAGAAACCTGGACAAAAGATAATGCCTAGAAAAATAAATACACATTTTATTTATTTATTTTTTTTTTGAGACGTAGTCTCGCTCTGTCGCCCAGGCTGGACTGCAGTGCGGCGATCTCGGCTCACTGCAAGCTCCGCCTCCCGGGTTCAAGCCATTCTCCTGCCTCAGCCTCCCGAGTAGCTGGGACTATAGGCGCCCGCCACCACGCCCGGCTACTTTTTTGTATTTTTAGTAGAGACGGGGTTTCACCGTGTCTGCCAGGGTGGTTTCAATCTCCTGACCTCGTGATCCGCCCGCCTCAGCCTCCCAAAGTGCTGGGATTACAGGCTTGAGCTACCCCGCCTGGTCTCCCTCAGTATCTAACAAAACATTACATGTAGGTTTCAAATTTTATTTAGATGGACCTGAAAGCGCTGTCAAAACCTGGACAAAAGATAATGCCTAGAAAAATAAGTACACATTTTAAAATTTAATACATGAGCCAACAGCTGAGTAGATCTGAACACTCTGCAAACTATGTTTATGGATATTACAGCCAATTTCCACAGATCACAATTTTCCCAAAGAAGTCTCAGAGTTTGTGGTCAAGATGAAAAGAAAGTACTATTTATCAACCAGTGCATATTACTATCAAGTTGTGAATGGGATGCCTATTTAAGAATATCACAGACTCCACCCCCACAAGAAAATAAAGTGTTTTAAAAAGAAAAGCACGAATATTATTGACAATTACCAAACAAAACTTTCTTCTTAGGTTATTTCTCCGTTTACTGTGTGACCTCGCTGAAGGCTGAGAGTCTAGGCACACTGGTTTCCAGGTGCTGAAGAAATCGTTATAGTTGGTTTGTCATACGTCTATCAAAGTAAAATTTTACAAATGAGTACCTTTTGGCAACACCCGTTTTGGAGGGACACTGAGCTGCTTTGCTCCCTACCCAAAGAGGAGTTAGGAAATTCTCTTTAACCTAATTCTTTCCTAATGTCTAGGGCTTCTTACCTAATCTAACGTGCATAATTATTTTCAGGCGACTCCGGGTCCATCAGTTTGACAGCGAGAGCGTTCCTACGGTTACGTCCTCAGCCCTGAACAAAACCCAGCTTCCTGAGCTTCTAACGGCGAATTTAACTTGTATGTTAATACAGAAGAAAGGTTACAAAACCTATCGAAATAGTTTTTTGTTTTACCAAACATATTACAACTCAAGTCAAAAGTTCACAGCCCCAGCAACTCGCGTACGAATCTGAAGCAGGTCCAGACCATTAAAGTCACAGCCCGAGACTAGAAAACGGCCGGTGGGTGGGGGGAGGGGAGAGGGCGCGTCCCGAAGATGTCCACCCGCAGCACCGCGCAGACTGACGCCTCCCCTCCTCTCGGGCTGGAGGTGAGAGCGCCCTTCCTCCTACCACGTCCCTACCTTCCCGGCCTCGGATTACGCCACAGCTGGCAAAAGGACTTTTTCAGGAGAAAACAGACAAGTCAACCAGCGCGCCGCACACTCGACCTCCCAGGCTCGCACGGGCGGCCGCCCGGGCTCTCAGCCCGACACAGCGCTCCAGGGGCTGACAAGGAGGCCGCGGGGTCACGCTCCCTGGGGCAACGGCCCGAGGGTCTGGCGGAATCCCGGTGCAGAAGTCTGGACCCTCCGAGCAGCCTCCGCGCCCCCTCCGGCTCAGCTCCGAGCCTGCAGACGGCGCCCCCGGGGCTAACTCAGCGCGAGAAGAGGAAGCGACGCAGCGAATAACAGGCTGTATGAACGGACAGCGGACTGAAGGGGGGGGTGTGTGTGTGTGTGTCTGCCTGCCAACAAGGCCGTCTCACCTTCCCGGCTGCCGAGCCGGGCAGCTCCAGCTCACCTGAGGAGGGCTCCAGGACGCCACCGCGGCCGCCGTGATGGCCGTAAAGGCACGAGGCCTGCGCTCCGCCGCCGCCGCGTAGCTCTTGGGAGAGAGGCGGGGCACGCGCGGTGGGCAGGCGGATCCGCGCGGGCAGGAAACCCACTCTCGACCCAATCTGATAGGTTCAGTCGCCCCCTTCCCCGGTCCCTGACGCGACAACGGTCTCTGCCGCACTGGGATTGGGCGGGCCCACATGTCAATCAAGCGCCGTGCGTGATGTGGAGGGAGCGGAGGCTGCGCGGCGGAGAGTAGAGAGCTAGAGGGTGAGAATCGCTGGGCCGGACCAGAACTGTCTTCGCTTTTCCCTCTGCGGCTGCTCTGGTTGGTTACTTTGAGCCTTCCTCCTCAGCGCTGCAGGAGAGACTTAACAGCAAAAATGACTGTGTCCTGAGTTCAGCCCCCACTGCTCTGGGAGCTTTCCCCTGGTTTCTGCACCTGAAGAATGTCATCCCAGCCGAAGGTTCTTAGGAGCGGGGAGCGACAAAGAAAAACAAAAGCAGACCTGAAAATTGGGACCTGGGAGAAATGTAAGACATGTGCTTAATTTGAGGCACAGACCAAAAGAAGCTGAGTCTGAGGGCCCTCTAAAAGTGTCCTCGTGCTTGGGCAGCTTACATTCTTGGCGGCAGTAGTGGTATGAAGAGGACCTTCGGAGCCAGGTCTGCCCATTCTTAGGGCTCCAGCCACTGGCTGAGGCATCAGTAAGTTGGTTCTTCCCCTCGCCGGTGCTGCAGGCCCCTTCCCCGCCCCCGCGCCGTAACCTGCCTTTTTTTTTTTTTTTTTTTTTTTTTGAGACGAGTTTCGCTCTGTCGCCAGGGTGGAGTGCAGTGGCACGATCTCGGCTCACTGCAACCTCCGCCTCCGGGTTCAAGCGATTCTCCTGCCTCAGCCTCCCGAGTAGCTGGGATTACAGGCATGTACCACCACGCCCAGCTAATTTTTTTGTATTTTTAGTAGAGACGGGGTTTCACCATGTTGGCCAGGATGGTCTCGATCTCTTGACCTCGTGATCCGCCAGCCTCGGCCTCCCAAAGTGCTGGGATTACAGGCGTGAGCCACCACGCCCAGCCGCCTCATCTCTTCTTAACCATCTTTGTGGCACAGTTTAGGGTCGCTCCTCAGGGAAGCTTGCTCAGTTAGGTACCTTCCTTGGAGCACAGGTGTTTTCTCCATCCGAGCTATTGAAATGGTTTGCCTGTATGCCTACCTAGATTGTAAACTCCGTTGAATCGGTAACCATGTCTGTTCAGTTTCTCCCTAGGGCCTTGAAATAGGGTAGATGGTCAGTAAATACTGTTTAAGGCATTAATACTTTTTATTTTAATCCTGGCCCTGGATATCAGCCTCAAAAGTTTGCAGTTTTCTGCATTTAACTTCAAAATTATTTACGTGATTGGTAATGCATGCATGTGGTTGGCCTGTGCTGTAATTTAGATGTTTGTTCCCCTAAACCTCCTGTTGAAATTTGATCCCCAGTGTTGGAGGTAGGGACTAATGGGCAGTGCTGGGTCATGGAGGTGGTTCCTTCATGAATAGATTAATGTCCTCCCTGGGGAGGGGGTAAATGAGTTCTCTTTATTTCCACCAGAGCTGGTTAAAAAGAACGTCGCACTTCCTTTCTTCTTTTGCGTCCTCTCTGGCCATGTAATCTCTGCACACACCAGCTCTCCTTTGCCTTCTGGCATGAGTAGAAGCAGACTTAGGCTCCCATCAGATGCAGATGCTCAGTCTTGAACTTTTCCAGACATCAGAACCATAAGCCGAAAAACCTTTTCTATTTATAAATTATCCAGCTTTGGGTATTCCTTTCTAGCAACACTAAAGGGACTAAGACAGCCTGCCATATGTAGGATCACAAGGTCAAGCACAAATTTACCTATTTATGCTGTACTATCCTCAGGTTGGCTGGGACAAGTAGACCATGACACTGGGCAACAGCTACTCTATGTCTACATTCTGTTATTAGCATCCAAAGTGAATAATGGCGGTGAATTCTGAGTTTATTCTAAGGGTTTAAATAACTTTGCATATTTTATCATGACTGGTATGGACTGAATTGCATCCCCCCCAAAAATTCATACTGAAGCCCTCACTCCTAATGTGACTATATAAATGTTCCTTAACTTACAAAGGGGTTATGTTCCAATAAACCCACCATAAACTGAAAACACATTAAGTTGAAGAGATCTTAAGTCAGAAATGCATTTAATGCTTCTAACCTACAAAACATCATAGCTTAGCGTAGCCTACCTAAAACATGCTCAGAATACTTACATTAGCCTTCAGTTAGGCAAAATCATCTAATACAAAGCTTATTTTTTAATAAAGTATTGAGTATTTCATGTAATCTACTAAATACTGAATGAAAAACTGGATGGTTTTATGGGTACTCAAAGTACAGATTCTAGAGTGCATATGGCTTTTGGACCATCATAAAGTCAAAAAAATCTTAAGTCAGGGACCATCTCTAGTTGGAGCTAGGCCTTTAGGGAGGTAATAAAAATTAAATTAGGTCATAAGGGTGGGGCCCTAATCCCATAAGATTAATGTCTTTATAGAAAGTGGCACCAGAGAGCTCTCTCCATTTGAGAACATAGCAAGCAGACAGACATCTGCAAGCCAGGGAGAGAGCCCTCACCCAAAACTGACCATGCTGGCACCCTCTTTTGGACCTCCCAACCTACATAACTTTGAAAAAATAAACTTCTGTTGTGTAAGCCACCCAATCTAGTATTTTATTATGGCAGCCCAAGCTAATACAATGGTTTTATTTGTTGATACATTTTATAAAGTTTACAGACTGAGATATTATATTCATTTTTGAAGAAACTGTTGTCCAGAGTTAAAACTGTTGCTGCAAAATCACCCATCAAACTGTTAGCACAGACTGACTCAATTTTAATTCTAATTACATATTTAACATACGATGGAGGCAGAAGGTGTGAATATAAATACAACAGGTAAAATACAGAAATACAGTTCTTGCCTTCATGTAGCTTATGACCACCTTAAGTGGGGAAAATTAACCCAGCAAAAAGTATGCTGAAGTCATACATTTAGGGTTTTTTTTGTTTTGTTTTTTTTGAGATGGAGTCTCGCTTTTTTGCCCAGGTTGGAGTGCAGTGGCACCACCTCAGCTTATTGCAGCCTCCACCTCCCGGCTTCAAGCAATTCTCCTGCCTCAGCCTCCCAAGTTGCTGGGACTACAGGCACACACACCACCACACCTGGCTAATTTTTTGTATTTTTAGTAGAGATGGGGTTTCACAATGTTGGCCAGGCTTGTCTCAAACCCCTTACCTCAGGTGATCCACCCACCTCAGCCTCCCAAAGTGTTGGGATTACAGGCGTGAGCCACAGCACCCAGCTAGTTTATCCTCTTAATTTTCCTTCTTTAATCTTTCTCATCACTCATTCTTAACAGGAACTCTTTAAAAAAATTTAAGAAACCTCCAAAAATATATGCAAAAGAGGAGTCAAAGAAGAAAAATAAGCAAACAGCAATGAAAAAGGAAAGCATAGACTGGAAGGGCAGATAGGCAGAAAGGCATGTATGTAATTGCACTTAGAAGGGATGCAGTATATGTTTTAATGGGGTGGGAGCTGTCCCAGAGACTTCCTTTCACACAGTCTGTCTCCCCAGCTTCCAAATATAAACATGCACATGGCTGCTGCTTCCTCTCTTTTAGGGGAACTCAAACCAAAAACAGGAATCATCCTTGCTAATTAGTGCTGAGTGGATCAGGGACTAACCAGAATCAGGCAACAAGAAAATGTAAGTCAAAACTTATGATCAGCCCTGGCAACAGAGCTAGACCCTGTCTCTACAAAACAAAATTTTTTTTAATCAGCTGGGCACAGTGGCATGTGCCTATAGTCCCAGCCACTCTGGAGGCTCAGGTGGGAGGATGGCTTGAGCCCAGGAATTTGAGGCTGCAATGAGCTATGATCACACCACATCTCAAAACAAAAACAAAACTTATCTAGGGACTACACGTGGAGCTTTGGATATGGGCAGCTAATCTGTCTACAATTAAAAACACGCAGGTGGCTTACTTTATTAATCCAAAATGAAAGAATTTGGGAACACAAGAAAGGGAAAAATGAGCCTCCATGTCAAGACCTTTCCCAGAAACCTGATATCTTATAGTTAGAAATTGTTATAGACAGTCCAGAGCAAGGAGGACATTAAGCCACAGGGGAAAGGAGTTGTGTGGCCAGGTTAGTCAGGCAATTAACTAGAAAAAATCTGTCCACATAGAGGAGCCTGCATAATAAAAAGGTATTAAACGATAGTAGAATATTGCTAGAGCAGAAGATAGCTAGAAATATAATCAATAACCAGGTTATGGAAATCAAGCACCTTAGAGTTTATCCTATAGGCAATCAGAAGCCATTCAAAGGGTTTTTGTTTTCAGCACTTTAAAGATGTCATTCTTGTTTTCCAGCCTCCATTATATCTGTGAGAAACTAGTTGTAATTCTTATCATTGTTTTCTTGTATGTCTTATGCCTTTTTCTATGAATGCTTTTAAGATTTTGTTTATATTTATCAAAAGTTAACACTGATGTTTCTAGGTGTCTTTTTCTATGAATGCTTATAAGATTTTCATTATATTTATCAAAAGTTACACTGTGATGTTTCAATACACTGTGATGTTTCATTACACTGTGATGTTTGTTTTGGTTTTGGTTTTGTATTTATCCTGCTTGGGGTTCATTTCATTCCCTGGATCTGTGGATTGCTGGTTTCTCAATTTCTTTTTTTTTTTATCACATTTGGGAGACTTTTGTCCAGTATTTCTTCAAATTTTTTTTTCTGTCCCATTCTGTTTCTCCTCTTCTTCTGGGACTACAATTACACTCATGCTAGACTTCTTAGTACTTAGTACAGGTCATTCAGGCTCTGTTCATTCTTTTTTCAGTTTGTATAATTTCTATTGAGAGCCACTGTCTAGTAATCCCTGAAAAAATCTAAATGTTGACATTTTCCCAAAGCACAGTACCCTGCTGATGGCTGTAGTTTCCTTTGGGGAAGGTTTAGAGATATGTTAGTCAGGAAATCAGAAATTAGATGATATTACTACAGAGAGGATTTAGTATTGAGTTTTCATTGACTGAAAAAGCAAAAACAGAACACTGAGGTTACCCAGAGGTGATAACTGCAGGGAGCAGCTGTCAATGATAGATCTAGTGAAAATGGGGAATCAAGGTGGATTATCAGGTCTCAGAAACTCAGACAAATGACCTGGCTGAGTATTGCTCAGACCCCTGAGAGGATGCTGTCTGGCTGATCCTACTACTTCAGGGAAGGATATGATGAGGCTAGTTGTGGGTGGGGAGGATGTCAAAAGAAGCTCAAGGCTGAAATCAATTGCTGCTGCTGGAGCAAAGGGCTCTTGCTTGTTGCTGGGATAACAGTGACAGAAACTGCAAACAAATGGAAAGGAGGAAGTCCCTTCTTCCCTTCTGCCTTCCAGTCTCCCTCTAATGCCCTTTATTGATGGAATCTAGTGAGACACCAGCTGACATAGAAAAAAATGTAGTTTGCAGGGTTTGAGCCACAGCATTACAGAGAAATGTATAGAAGGGGGAATGTGGACCTGAGACAATAAATAGTTTAATAACCAGTACCATATCATTTATTTGTGCTAAATTGGTAAGAATGGCCAAAATTAGACTTAATGCCATCATATGTGCTTTTACAGACTTTTAGAACTTTTTGAAAAGAATCTCAGGATACCATGTCAATTTTCTGCTACATTATGATTACTGTTGGTGCCTTTTTCAGGAGTAAGGAGTACTTTTACTGCAGCTCACACATACACTAGCCACAAAATCATAAACAAGGGCAGCCTTGGAAGAGATCTACGTAACTGAGGATAAGCAGACCCTACCCCAACGTTAGGTCTCCAAACATCAGGGACAAAATGGCATGGGCTAGGTAGGACTGGCAAGAATCCACACTTCTCCCTATTTCTATTTCCTATGTATCACCTAATGTGCTCATAATAAGGAGAAAACCAATTTCCTGTTCTAACTTTGGACAGCCACCCATTGTCATTAAAAAACCACTTATTTTCCCTTCTTTCCTCTTTTCTTGCCTCAACTCAGGCTCCTTTACCCAGCCCTATGACTTCTAGTTTTCTAATGCAAGTAGATGACAGAACAGGGTTTGGTGTTCAACATTTCACCTTATAGTGTATTTTTCACAAATGAAGGAGTTTTGTTGAACATTTGTAGAACATTTCTAATTTTTGAACTTCAGTTCCATCTGAAAGGGGTCATTTCTTTGAGTCTTCTATTATTTAGTAATAGCAGTTAACATTCTCCTTCTACTACAATTTACCTGGAAAGACACCCATAAATACCAATAAAGATACCAGATTCATAACGTATTTCATATATTTAATATTTGTATTTGAATATATTAGACTAGAATAAATTTTCTGCATTTGTATATATTATATATTATATAGCATTCTGTCAATTATATAACACAAAAGACATTCATAGGTAAACATTAAAATGGCAGTATACATATTAATAACTGAACATTAATGAGACAATAATAATCAGGTATTCATTTAATGGGAGAGTCTAGTATTTCCTGGTAGTCCTGCCTTCTTAAATTCCTCCAGTAAAGTTTATAGCCAGCAAGGACAAAAACACTAATCATAATGATTACCCCTCCAAAAACATCATAGATGCTAGGAAATATGTGCAGCACGAGAAGCTGCAAGACCATAGCTACCACAATCTCCAGATGTTGTACTGTGCTAACCAAAGCTGGATGGAATTTGTCCAAGGCATAATAAACTCCTAAGAATGCTGCAGTAGAACAGACACATATAGCAATGAGATAACTCCAGGTTTCTCCATCTAATGGGATGATGGGTTCTTGAAGAATAAACATAGTAGATATTCCCCAAATTGTCCCAGTCCAACCAAAGGTAAACAGTGCAGTCCACATGCTGATCTTCTCCTTGATGGATCTGTATACTATCATTGACAGAGCAGTGGTCAGTCCAGCCATCACAGTCATGGTGTACCCAAAGGCTTCTTTCCAGGCATTTAACAAAGAATTGTCTTCATCAACAATGTTTGGGATCATGACAAGACAAACACCTAAGATGCTGCAAACAACTGTAGCCATGTCAACATAAGCCATTTTCTCATCTACGAGTAAAAAAGCCAAAATGGCACTGAAGACTGTAGTTGTGGCTCTCCACATAGTGGTCCCATTGCTGGGAGGAACTATTGAAAATGATGTATAAGCACAAGTGATAGAAATGACATTGCATACACCATAAAAGAAGAGTCGTAATCTGTATCCACTGGGTCCAAAGGGGGCCTCCTGATAGTAACACACAACTAACACAGATAAGACCTGAAAAACAGAACGGATAAAAATCAGTTCTAGAGATGGAACTTTAGACCGATCAGAAACAAGCCTAGTGATAAGAGCTACACATCCATGAGCCAAAGCAGATCCAAACAGCACTATCCACATTTTTCGGGATTGAAAAATGTTTTTTTCTGCAAAGCTCTGGAATTGTCCAATCTCATTGATCATTGGGTCTTCTGTTGGTGGAGGTAGGGTATCCATGGTTCCAAAGAAAGCTCTTCCTTTTTTTTTCATTTCACTCAGCAGACCTTTCTTTGGATTTTCCTCCATAAAATTTCCATAGTCTTCATTGATTTCTTCATATCCATCATCGCCAGGCTGGGGATAATGAGAAGTATATTTCACCATCACTGTGTTGGGATGTATTTTCACCCGTTTTTTAACTGGATATTTTTTGGAGGGAGAAGTATCCATTTCTTCAGATAATTCTATTTAAAGAAAAAAAATGACAAAAAGACATTCATTTCATTGAAAATTTAATTTCTATTATAATTTTATGCATCAATTCAATGATAGAAAGTAGAGGCTGTAACAGTAGTCCAGAAAAAAAAGAAATTAGAGATGATCTGTCAATATGCCTTATCAGATGTATGGTACCTACTGGAATTGTTTACCCTTTTTTCACTCTCATCTGAAGTCTGTCCCCATTTCTCTTTGCTTACTTGTTTCATTCAGCTCTATTTTCTATCTTTATACCACAAATGGATTTTTCCATCTTTTCATTCCTACCTGTTTCTCCACCTATCCAACAAGCAAAACACAGAAAGATAAATAATAACTTAGGTCAAACCTTTCCTTCTCATTGGGTCCATTTGCCTGTTATAAATTATTAGTTAAGTCCAAAGTATTTTGTATAATCAATTCTGTATAACACCAGAATTCACCTTATAAATTATAGTGATTTTTAAACATTTATTCTGGACTCCCCATAAGTTTTGAGATATAAAAATACACTGAAATTAGAACATAAATAACATGAATTTAGTAACACTCATGCATTGTTGGTAGAAAGGTTAAATTGTACAACCTCTCTCATGAACAGTTGGACCATATGTATTAAGATTTTAACTATCCTCTACTCAGCAATACCACTTTTAAGATTTTATGCTAAAGAAATGATCACAAGATGCTTTTTACATTCTGAATAAAAAAGGGGGGGAGTAAGAATACATATTTATATTTGCTTACATAACAAAGAAATTATATAAAGATACCAAGAAAACTAATGGTGGTTCAGGTGACAGGAGGAACAAGAATGGAAGAAAACCTTTTTGTTATTTATTTTTTTACATTTTTATTTTTGAATTGTGATATTATCCAAAAAAATAGAATTAAAATGTTTATCTGTTACTTAAGAAAAAGAATATACCAAAAAATGTGGGGAAAATGTACATACAGGAGAGTTCATTGTAGCTTACTACAATGAATGTTCATACATGGAATACTATGCTATCTATTAAAAATGACAGTGTAGGCACGGTGGCTCACACCTGTAATCCCAGCATTTTGGGAGGCTGAGGCAGGCGGATCACTTGAGGCCAGAAGTTTGAGAGGAGTTGGCCAGCCTGGCCAACGTGGTGAAATGCCATCTCTACTAAAAATACTAAATTTAGCCGGGCCTGGTGGTATGTGTCTGTAATTCCAGCTACTCGGGAGGCTGAGGCATGAGAATCACTTGAATTCAGGAAGCAGAGGTTGCGGTGAGCCAAGATCGTGCTACTGCACTCCAGCCTGGGTGACAGAGTGAGACTCTGTCTCAAAACAAAACAACAAAAACGATGTCCACTATATAATGTCAAGTGGGAAAAAAAGTTGAACTTACTGTAAGAATTAAATAAAATAATGCATATAAACAGTTTGCCACAGTGCTGGCATATAGTAAACTCTCAATAAATGTTAGCAATAAATTTGGCTTCCTTTCACTTATAACAACTTTATGAAACACTGGGTATCTTCTACAATATTATTATTTCTTTTAGACCTTTATTTTTTCACTTGGTTCTTTCTTTCCTTCCTTTCAACAATTTCCTATTTCCCTCCCAATGATCCTCTCCTCCCGCTTAAAAAACAAAAAAGAAGCCAGGCACGCTGGCTCATGCCTGTAATCCCAGCACTTTGGGAGGCCGAGGTAGGCAGATCACCTGAGGTCAGGAGTTCAAGACCTGCCTGGCCAACATGGTAAAACCCTGTCTCTACTAAAAATGCAAAAATTAGCTGGGAATGGTGGCAGACGCCTGTAATCCCAGCTACTCAGGAGGCTGAGGTAGGAGAACTGCTTGAACCCAGGAGACGGAGGTTGCAGTGAGCCGAGATTGTGCCACTGCACTCCAGCGTCAGCAACAGAGCAAGACTCCATCTCAAAAAAAAAAAAAGAAAAAGAAAAAAAATCTTTTTTTTTCTTCCTCGTGACTCCCTGATTTCTTGCCAAAAACTCATCGGTTCCAGGATCTTATACAATGGCCCGGAAATAAAATCTCCTTTTGTTCTTCGACACCATCTGGGAAGCTAACTGTTCTATTCCTATTTACTCCTTTCTTTTCTAAAAGGCACCACCTTCAGCTGGAAGAAGTCATGAAAAAAATATTACCTGTGCCTCCAAACCCTTCTATTTCCTAGCCTGGACGTCCCATTTGCAGTCCTTCTTCCTGCACACCACTATCAGGCTAATCTGACTGTTCTTTATTTCCAACTTTTGCCAGGACATGTCAAATCATAGCTTCAACAATCCCAAACTGAATAGTCTTGTTCTCCCAAGTAGATTTTTTTCCCTAATGTCCTCATTTATGTCTGTGATACCACAATTTTTCCAGTTCCCCAAGCTAGAAATCAGGGAATACTGTGAATTATCTTTTCTGCCATCTTACTTGCATTTGGTCACTAATCTTACTGTTTTTTGTCTTTGAAATATTCCTGTTTTTCCCGTTCTCCTCCAATTCTATGTAACTTTTATAATTGTGGTTTGGGTTATTGTGAATTCCCATCTAGAATATTGCAACAGCATCCTAACTAGCCTCCCTTGAATCCCAGTCCCTCTCTAAAATTTATATTATCCCACTGTCACGTTGCTCTTCCTTTAAAAGACTCAAAACAAAAACAAAAACTTCTCAAGCTTTCCCCATTCAAGAACCTACAGTGATTTCCTAATCTCCACCTTATCAAATTTCAACTCCTCTGCCAGGCTCTCAATACCCTGGCTAATCTAGCTCCTATCAGTACTTAGGTCTTCAACACGCCTACCTTGCTCTGAGCAGTCAGTCCAGTGTCTTCCCTGTCCTCATTCTCCATATGTACCCTAAGCTTTTATTCTCACCAGTTTCCCTTCTGCTCCAACTTTGTAAACACTGTTCATCTTTTTTTTTTTTTTTTTTTTTTTTTGAGATGGAGTCTCACTCTTCGCCCAGGCTAGAGTGCAGTGGCACAATCTCGGCTCACTGCAAGCTCCACCTCCCGGGTTCACACCATTCTTCTGCCTCAGCCTCCCGAGTAGCTGGGACTACAGGCTCCCGCCACCACGCCCGGCTAATTTTTTGTATTTTTTTTAGTGGAGACAGGGTTTCACCGTGTTAGCCAGGATGGTCTCGATCTCCTGACCTTGTGATCTGCCCACCTCGGCCTCCCAAAGTGCTGGGATTACAGGCGTGAGCCACCGCGCCCGGCCAACACTGTTCATCTTTAAAGGCCCAGTACAAATTCTGTCTTTTAGAGACAGGCCTTTCCTGACCTCTAGCCACTTGTATATTTTTCTTCCTTATTTAAACATCTGCAGTAGTACTTCTAACCTAATATTTTGTAATCTAATAATTTTGTAACCTAGCTGTCTCAACTCAGTGGAATTTTGTTTCTAGTCACTGTGCCCAAATTTGGTAAGTCAAATAATAATTATTTTGAGACAGGGTCTCACTCCGTTGCGCAGGCTGGAGTGCAGTGGCATGATCACTGCTCACTGCAGCCTCGACCTCCAGGGCTCAAGCAATCCTCCCACCTCAGCCTCAGCTAAGACACTTGTACACCACCCCTCCTGGCTGTTTTTTACACTTTCTGTAGAGACAGGGTTTTGCCATGTTGCCCACGATGGTCTCAAACTCCTGGGTTCAAGCAATAAGCATGCCTCAGCCTCTCAAAATGCTGGGATTACAGGCGTGAGCCACCACGCCCAGCTGCATTATTATTTTTTTTTAATTCAACAACTTTGTATGTTATATTTTTGGATACAAATACAAAGTTATATCATGCTTTCAAGATATTCTTTTACTAATTCTCAGAACAATGCAAGGCATAAATATTTGTGCACACTCATGCCTACTTGTGTGATCCTGAGTTTAATAGAAGAAAGGATAGAAACTAGCTTGGTTTATACATTTTTTAAAATATTATTTGGCTCATTTTCCCTAAAAACATCAAGAAAGGAATTGCCACATGCCTGATTGAAAAGATATGCTTAGTGGTAAGGATATATATACATCAACTTTTAAGAGGTTTAAAAAAAAAACTTCTCCCATTTTAACAGTTTGTAGTTCACCACATACTACTAAAACAACCCATAAACCATGAGTGCATTATCAGGAGTGACAGGAGGGTAAGTCGACCGATGTGAAATTTACCTTGTAGGCAATTGACATTCTGCGGTGTATGGCAACTGGTCATGAGCAGTACGAAGAATTTAAAAGGATCCAATATCTCAATATGTTGAAACAAACTGTATCACTTGGATCCATCAATATCATTTTCCATGGTTAGCTTTTGTTTGTTTTTAGTTATTTATTTATTTTTGAGACAGAATCTCGCTCTATCCCCCAGGCTGGAGTGCAGTGGCACGATCTCAGCTCACTGCAACCTCCACCTCCCGGCTTCAAGAGATTCTCCTGCCTCAGCCTCCACAGTAGCTGGGATCATAGGCATGTGCCACTACGCCTGGCTAATTTTTGTATCTTTTTGGTAGAGACGGGGTTTCACCATGTTGGTCAGGCTGGTCTCAAACCCCTGACCTCAAGTGATCCGCCCGCCGCGGCTTCCCAAAGTGCTGGGATCACAGGCATGAGCCACCACGCCCAGCCTAAATCCTGTATTTTTAAAAACTAACAATGGGCCAGGTGCAGTGGCTCATGCCTGTAATTCCAGCACTTTGGGAGGCTGAGGCAGGCGGATCACTTGAGGTCAGGGGTTTGAGACCAGCCTGGCCAACATGGTGAAACCTCGTCTCTACTAAAAATACAGAAAATTAGTTGGGAGTGGTGGCACATGCCTGTAGTCCCAGCTACTTGGGAGGCTAAGACACCAGAATCACTTGAACCCAGGAGGCAGAGGTTGCAGTGAGCCAAGATGGCACCACTGCACTTCAGCCTGGGAGACAGAGAACTTGTCTCAAAAATAAAAAATAAAAATAAATAAAAGCACAGGATTTAAAGTAAAAAAAAAAAAGTTGGGTTCAACTTTACTTATTAATCATGACTTTGGGTACATGATTTCGTTTTCATAAACTTTAGTTTCTACATGTATAAAAGATAATTATACTTATTACGTATGATTATTACAAAGTATAATGATAAAATATATATAAATTAAATGGCATAACTTGTGTATTTAGCACGCAATAAAAATTAGGTACTATTATAATTATTGCATAATTTTTTTTTTAGGTTCAGGGAGTACATGTGCAGATTCGTTACGTGTGTGTGTGTGTGTGTATATAATTTTTTTTTTTTTTTGAGACGGAGTTTCGTTCTTGTTGCCCAGGCTGGAGTGTAATGGCATGATCTTGGCTCACTACAACCTCCACCTCCAGATTCAAGTGATTCTCCTGCCTCAGCCTCCCAAATAGCTGGGATTACAGGCATGTGCCACCACGCCCGGCTAATTTTGTATTTTTAGTAGAGACAGGGTTTCTCCATGCTGGTCAGGCTGGTCTTGAACTCCCTACCTCAGGTGATCCGCCTGCCTCAGCCTCCCAAAGTGCTGAGATTACAGGCCACCGCGCCCGGTCCGTTACATGTATATATTATGTAATGGTAAGGTTTAGGATTCTGGTGTATCCATCACCCAAATAGTGAGCATTGTACCCAATAGGTAATTTTTTAACCCTCTCTTCCCATCCACTCTAACCCGTTTCAGAGTCTCCAGGGTCTATTATTTCCATCTTTATGTGTAATTGTTTAGCTCCCACTAATAAGAGCTTATAAGACAGAACATGCAGTATTTGATTTTATGTTTCTGAGTTATTTTACTTAGGATAATAGCCTCTAGCTCTATCCATGTTGCTGCAAAGGACATAATTTCATTCTTTTTTATGACTATGATGGCTTTTTGTCACCCCAGATTCACTTTGTCACCCAGTGAATATGGCTGGCTCAAGTGATCCTCCCACCTCAGCCTCCTAAGTAGCTGGGGCTTCAGATGCCTGCCATCACGCCTACCTAATTTTTGTATTTTTTGTAGAGATGGGTTTTCGCCATGTTGCCCAGGCTGATCTCAAACTCCTGGGCTCAAGTGATCCACCAACCTCAGCCTCCCAAAGTGCTGGGATTATAAGCATAAGCCACCACACCCAGCCTATGATGGCTTTTTGGTGTATAAACTTGGCTATGCTGAACTACATTTTCCAATTTACTTAATCAAACACTAATCTATCTAAGTTGCTGTTGTGAAGAGATTTTGCAGATGTGATAAAAGTCCCTTTTGTTTGCTGTAAATGTGTTGATAAATAAATAACCCCTAATCTGTTGACTTTATCCTGGGTAGGCCTGACTTAATAAGGGGAGCCCTTTAAAGGTGAGGGCTTAGGCCTTTCTTAAATTCAGAGACTCCAAACAGCTTATGCCCTTGGGGTTCTTGCCTGTTCATGATTTTTTCTTTACTGCCTGTGGACAATAAGCATTATCCTGTGCTCATGGGGTTCTAACCAGTTCTTTCTCTTTTGTTTTGTTTTTGTTTGTTTTAAGACAGAGTCTTGCTCTGTCGCCCAGGCTGGAGTGTAGTGATGCAATCCCGGCTCACTGCAACCTCTGCCTCCCAGGTTCAAGCAATTCTCCTGCCTCAGCCTCCTGAGTACTTGGGATTACAGGCACCCACCACAGCCACCACCAAATCCAGCTAATTTTTGTATTTTAGTAGAGGTGGGGTTTCGCCATGTTGGCCAGGCTGGTCTCGAACTCCTGACCTCAAGTGATCCATCTGCCTCGGCCTTCCAAAGTGCTGGGATTACAGGCATGAGCCACTGCTCCCGGCCCCAGCTGGCCCTTAAATCTCCCCTTCCTGGATGACTGCCTGCAGACTTCAGATTTGCTTATCCAGCCCCCACAAGAACATAAGCCAATTTTTTTTTTTTCTTTTTGAGATGGAGTTTCACTCTTGTTGCCCAGGCTGGAGTGCAATGAAGCCAGTTCTTTATAATAAATCCCCTACTGGTTCTGTGTTTCAAATTAACTCCTAATTCTGATATACGTTAGAATTCTCTCCTTGCTTGTTGTCTTCTGCTAACTCTAATAGGCCACCAATATTCTCTTGGTTGCAAGCATCCAAATGTAGGTTATCTCAGGTAAATTCTGGAGGGCCTCCTCAGTACACAAATCCCTGATGTGGGAGAGCCTTACATTTTGGGACTTAGAGTCCACAGATTTTTGCTGTTTGGTCTTCTTGCCTAGTAGGCAGCTCTCCTTGGCAGGAACTAACAGTATTCACGTGGCCCCAGGAAACTAGGAAATTTTATTTATTTATTTATTTATTATTTATTTATTTATTTTTAGACAGTCTCACTCTGTCGCCCAGGCTAGAATGTAGTGGCATGATCTTGGCTCACTGCAACCTCCACCTCCCAGGTTCAAGTGATTCTCCTGCCTCAGCCTCCCTCAGCCTCCAGAGTAGCTGGGATTACAGGCATGCACCACCACGCCCAGCTAATTTTTGTATTTTTAGTAGAAATGGGGTTTCACCATGTTGGCTAGGTTTGTCTCAAACTCCTGACCTCAGGTGATTCACTTGCCTTAGCGCAAAGTACTGGGATTACAGGTGTGAGCCACCATGCCCAGCCGGAAATTTTATTTTAGAGATAAGAAATTTAAGACTCAGAAATTTTGAGTTCTGGCTTGGCCACCAACTAGAGTAATAATTATTGTCTGTCTTAAGAGAAAGTGTTTTGGATGATAATTTTTGGGATCTTTTGACATAACTGTCTTCACAATCGGTTTGTCTTTTTAATGATTTCATAGTTATAGTGTTTTGATATCTCTCCCAATGCAAGACCACTATGTAGTTTAGCCACTGTAACTTTCTACAATCTGCTCTAAGTCGTTCTGATCAAAGTGCCAACTCAACTTTTCCTCCTTCCTCAGAGACGAGTGCTCTAAACCAGTATCATGGCTCCAGTTCCTCTGACAAGGATTCACATGGGGAAGTGCCCACTAAGGCAGAGGTGTCTACTTCAGCAGTGCAGAGCAACTCAGCTAAGTAGAGGAAATATGAAATAGAACCAGAAGTCTAGCCTGCTTAGCTACAAATGTTTCCACCAAAAATAGTGGATACAAATGAATTAAAAGTATGCACAGTTTGGTATCTGCTTGAACAATGGGTACATTCAGTGTGGAGAGCTTAAAATGACTATTTTTATCCAAAAGAGGAACTATTTCCCAAGCTAGATCCCAGAATATGAGGCCTGAGACCACCTCATTCCTATGGTTGAGAAAAGTAATACAGAATTATGGAGGCTGGCACGTCAGCATGTCCAAAATTTGCAGAGTGGGTAGCAGGCTAGTCCAGAGAAGTGCCAATATTGCGGTTTAAGTCCAAAGTCCGTTGGCTAAAGAATTCCCTCTTGCTTGGAGGAGGTCAGTCTTTTGTGCTATTCAGGCTTTCAACTGATCGGATGATGCCCACCCACATTATGGAAGGCAATTTGCTTTCTCCAAAGTCCACCCTTTCAAATGTAAATCTCATCCAAAAACACTCACAGAAACATCCAGAATAATGTTTGACCAGCCAAGTGGACACATAAAAGTAACCATAATTTTTTTTTTTTTTTTACGGCCGGGTGCGGTGGCTTACGCCTGTAATCCCAGCACTTTGGGAGGCCGAGGCGGGCAGATCACGAGGTCAAGAGATCAAGACCATCCTGGCCAACATGGTGAAACCCCGTCTCTACTAAAAATACAAAAATTAGCTGGACGTGATGGCACGCACCTGTAGTCCCAGCTAATCGGAAGGCTGAGGCAGGAGAATTGCCTGAACCTGGGAGGCAGATATTGCAGTGAGCCGAGATCGCGCCACTGACTCCAGCCTGGCGACAGAGCGAGACTCTGTCTCAAAAAAAAAAAAAAGCCCTCTCCCTCTCCCCCTCCCCCTCTCCCCTTTCCACGGTCTCCCTCTGATGCTGAGCCGAAGCTGGACTGTACTGCTGCCATCTCGGCTCACTGCAACCTCCCTGCCTGATTCTCCTGCCTCAGCCTGCCGAGTGCCTGCCATTGCAGGCGCGCGCCGCCACGCCTGACTGGTTTTCGTATTTTTTTGGTGGAGACGGGGTTTCGCTGTGTTGGCCGGGCTGGTCTCCAGCTCCTAGCCGCGAGTGATCCGCCAGCCTCGGCCTCCCGAGGTGCCGGGATTGCGGACGGAGTCTCGTTCACTCAGTGCTCAGTGGTGCCCAGGCTGGAGTGCAGTGGCGTGATCTCGGCTCGCTACAACCACCTCCCAGCCGCCTGCCTTGGCCTCCCAAAGAGCCGAGATTACAGCCTCTGCCCGGCCGCCATCCCATCTAGGAAGTGAGGAGCATCTCTGCCCGGCCGCCCATCGTCTGAGATGTGGGGAGCGCCTCTGCCCTGCCGCCCTGTCTGGGATGTGAGGAGCATCTCTGCTGGGCCGCAACGCCGTCTGGGAGGTGAGGAGCGTCTCTGCCCAGCCGCCCCGTCTGAGAAGTGAGGAGACCCTCTGCCTGGCAGCCGCCCCGTCTGAGAAGTGAGGAGCCCCTCCGCCCGGCAGCCGCCCTGTCTGAGAGGTGAGGAGCCCCTCCGTCCGGCAACCACCCCGTCTGGGAAGTGAGGAACGTCTCCGCCCAGCAGCCACCCCGTCTGGGAGGGAGGTGGGGGTGAGCCCCACGCCCAGCCAGCCACACCGTCCGGGAGGGAGGTGGGGGGGTCAGTCCCCCGCCCAGCGAGCCGCCCCGTCCGGGAGGGGGGTGGGGGGGTCAGCCCCCCGCCCGGCCAGCCGCCCCGTCCGGGAGGTGAGGGGCTCCTCTGCCCGGCCGCCCCTACTGGGAAGTGAGGAGCCCCTCTGCCCGGCCGCCCCTACTGGGAAGTGAGGAGCCCCTCTGCCCGGCCAGTCGCCCCGTCCGGGAGGGAGGTGGGGGGGTCAGCCCCCCGCCTGGCCAGCCGCCCCATCCGGGAGGGAGGTGGGGGGGTCAGCCCCCCGTCCGGCCAGCCGCCCCGTCTGGGAGGGGGGGGGCCAGCCCCCTGCCCAGCCAGCCGCCCCGTCCGGGAGATGAGGGGCTCCTCTGCCCGGCCGCCCCTACTGGGAAGTGAGGAGCCCCTCTGCCCGGCCAGTCGCCCCGTCCGGGAGGGAGGTGGGCTGGCCAGCCACCCCGTACGGGAGGTGAGGGGTGCCTCTGCCCGGCCGCCCCTACTGGGAAGTGAGGAGCCCCTCTGCCCGGCCAGCCGCCCCGTCCAGGAGGGAGGTGAGGGGGTCAGCCCCCCGCCTGGCCAGCCGCCCCATCCGGGAGGTGAGGGGCTCCTCTGCCCGGCCGCCCCTACTGGGAAGTGAGGAGCCCCTCTGCCCGGCCAGTCACCCCGTCCAGGAGGGAGGTGGGGGCGTCAGCCCCCCGCCCGGCCAGCCGCCCCGTCCGGGAGGGAGGCGGGGGGGGGGGTCGGCCAGCCGCCCTGTCCAGGAGGGAGGTGGGGGGGTCAGCCCCCCGCCCGGCCAGCCACCCCATCCAGGAGGGAGGTGGGGGCGTCAGCCCCCCGCCTGGCCGGACGCCCCGTCCGGGAGGTGAGGGGCGCCTCTGCCCGGCCGCCCCTACTGGGAAGTGAGGAGCTCCTCTACCCGGCCAGCCGCCCAGTCCGGGAGGGAGGTGGGGGGGTCAGCCCCCCGCCCGGCCAGCCACCCCGTCCAGGAGGTGAGGGGCGCCTCTGCCCGGCCGCCCCTACTGGGAAGTGAGGAGCCCCTCTGCCCGGCCACGACCCCGTCTGGGAGGTGTGCCCAGCGGCTCATTGGAGACGGGCCATGATGACAATGGCGGTTTTGTGGAATAGAAAGGCGGGAAGGGTGGGGAAAAGATTGAGAAATCGGATGGTTGCCGGGTCCGTGTGGAGAGAAGTAGACATGGGAGACTTTTCATTTTGTTCTGTACCAAGAAAAATTCTTCTGCCTTGGGATCCTGTTGATCTGTGACCTTACCCCCAACCCTGTGCTCTCTGAAACATGTGCTGTGTCCACTCAGAGTTAAATGGATTGAGGGCGGTGCAAGATGTGCTTTGTTAAACAGATGCTCGAAGGCAGCATGCTCGTTAAGAGTCATCACCACTCCCTAATCTTAAGTACCCAGGGACACAAACACTGCGGAAGGCCGCAGGGTCCTCTGCCTAGGAAAACCAGAGACCTTTGTTCACTTGTTTATCTGCTGACCTTCCCTCCACTATTGTCCTATGACCCTGCCAAATCCCCCTCTGCGAGAAACACCCAAGAATGATCAATAAAAAAATAAAAAATAAAATAAAATAAAATAAAATAAAGAAAAAAAATTAAATTTTTAGGGCATAACTGCAGCTGTTCCTTAAGTAATTTGTATCTGCTTTAAACCACTAGAGAATTAAACTATTCTCAATCAATTCTAAAGGGTGCTGGAAATACATGTCTTTCAGCATCTTCAGGCTGAGTTTCAAGTGCTAGTTTCCTGCTAGTTTCCCAGTGCATGCCTCACATTTTGGCCCAGTCAAGTAAGTCCCATCACCAGCAAATCCACAGTGATTCCACATCAGGAAATTCCCAGTGGTTCCATATCTGAGCTTGCTCAGAATAAACTTCTCACCCAAGAGCTTATTTACCACCATCAGATCTCTAAATAAATAACATTTTGTTTATTCCTATTACAAAAGCAATATATGTTCATTATAGAACATTTAGAAATGTGGGAAAACAAAGAAAATAAAAATCACTCATAATCCTACCATTCAGAGACAACTACAGACCCTTCCAGAAAGATTTTTCTTACAAAAATGATATCAAACATTATATCCTATTTTATAACTTCCCCATTTTACAATACATTGTAAACATTTTCCATGTCATTAAAAATTACATAATATTACTTTTAATGGCTAGTTAATATGGAACCAACAAGGGCTTTGAACACATTAACTTCAGCTCTCTGAAAGCTGAAAGGCAAATGGGATGACAAACTATCCTTATACAGGATTAGGTTCATAACAATCACAGGAAATGCCACATATGTGAAAATAAACAGATAACAATTTTGAAGTTTTTCCATTGAATGTACATGAAGGAATGTTTTGTCTTGTTTTCTTTTTTTTTTTTTTTTTTTTGAGACAGTCTTGCTGTCGCCCAGGCTGGAGTGCAGTGGCCCAATCTCTGCTCACTACAACTTCCACCTCCCAGGTTCAAGCAATTCATGCCTCAGCCTCACGAGTAGCTGGGACTACAGGTGTTAGCCACAATGCCCAGCTGATTTTTGTATTTTCTGTAGAGACAGGATTTTTGCCATGTTGGCCAGGCTGGTCTCAAACTCGTGGCCTCATGCAGTCAGTCAGCCTGGGCCTCCCAAAGTGCTGGGATTACATGTGTGAGCCACCACGCCCAGTCAACAAATTTGTGTTTTTTTTTTTTTTTTTTTTGAGACGGAGTCTCGCTCTGTCTCCCAGGCTGGAGTACAGTGGCGCAATCTCAGCTCACTGCAACCTCTGCCTCCTAGGTTCAAGCAATTCTCCTGCCTCAGCCTCCCTAGTAGCTGGAACTACAGGCGCGTGCCATCACACACCCAGCTAATTTTTTGTATTTTTAGTAGAGACAGGGTTTCACTGTGTTAGCCAGGATGGTCTTGATCTCCTTACCTCATGATCCGCCAGCCTTGGCCTCCCAAAGTGCTGGGATTACCGGCGTGAGCCACCGCGCCTGGCTGTTTTTTTCTTCTTTTTGAGACGGAGTCTCACTCTGTTGCCAGGCTGGAGTGCAGTGGCAAAATCTCGGCTCACTGCAACCTCCGCCTCCCGGGTTCAAGCAATTCTCCTTGATTCTCTCCGTGCCCGGCCAGCAAATTTGTTTTCTTATAACTTGCACAGCCTGTCCACCTCCCAATCACTTCTACTCAAACCTTCATCTAGGCTCAGCTAGGCTAAGGGCAAAGGGTAAGTAGTAAAATTCACTCAGAACTCTGATTTTTTTGTTTTGTTTTGAGACAGAGTCCCACTCTGCCACCCAGGTTAGAGTGCAGTGGGGCAATCTCAGCTCACCACAACCTCCACCTCCTGGGTTCAAGGGATTCTCCTGCCTCAGCTTCCTCAGTAGCTGGGACTACAGGGGTGCGTCACCATGCCCAGCTAATTTTTGTATTTTTAAGTAGAGATAGGGTTTCGCCATGTTGGCCAGGCTGGTCTCGAACTTGTGACCTCAGGTGATCCTCCCGCCTTGGCCTCCCAAAGTGCTGGGATTACAGCCTTGAGCCACTGCGCCCAGCCTTTTTGAAACAGGGTCTCACTCTGTCGCCCAGGCTGGAGTGCAATGGAGCAATCTCAGCTCACTGCAACCTCCACCTCCTGGGCTCAAGGGATCCTCCTGCCTCAACCTCCCACGTAGCTGGGATTATAGGTGTGTGCCACCACACCCGGCTAATTTTTGTATTTTTTTAGTAGAGATGGGGTTTTGCCACATTGGCCAAGCTGGTCTCGAACTCCTGGCCTCAAGTGAACTGCCCGCCTCAGCCTCCCTAAGTGCTGGGATTACACACCTAAGCTACCACACCCTGCCAGAACCCTGATTTTTTTTTTTTTTTTGAGACAGGGTCTCGCACTGTCACCCAGCCTGGAGTGCAGTGGCGCGATCTCAGCTCACTGCAAGCTCCGCCTCCCGGGTTCACGCCATTCTCCTGCCTCAGCCTCCCGAGTAGCTGGGACTACAGGTGCCCGCCACCACACCTGGCTAATTTTTTGTATTTTTAGTAGAGACAGGGTTTCACCGTGTTAGCCAGGATGGTCTTGATCTCCTGACCTTGTGATCCACCCACCTTGGCCTCCCAAAGTGCTGGGATTACAGGCATGAGCCACCGTGCCTGGCCCAGAACTCTGATTTGTAAAGTGCTCCTTCTAAGAAGACTCAGAGCTACAGAGATGTCAGAAACAATCATAGAATGACTCTACATCCTCCCACAATGATACTAGACAGACACACTGGCACACCTCGAAATTTCTGGGTTGTGCACAGCCCAAAATGGCTCATTTAAGCTGCCATGTCCACTCCTCCAACAAATCCAGGCACCATCTAAAGGGAGCATGCCAAGTCACAGTCTCCTTTGTGAATTCCATAATGGCAAGAGAGCTCTCATTCATATTTGTGTTCCTGGCACCCAGAGCACATTTAATAAAAGTTGATTAAACAAAAATAATGACTTGGTCCTGAACTGCATTCTACAACTGCTCCTTGAGTTTTGTCCCATCCTATAATAACCATCACAAGCTCTGCTATTTATTCTACCATTTCTGTCCTGGCCCCACCTTTGAGATTGTTCTCACAGTTATCTTTGCCACTAGGTTGCAATTCTGACTGTGCTGGTGACGCTGGTTCCAGGTCCCTCAGGAACCCCTCCCCCAGTCTGGTCTGCCCTTGAACTCTATACTGGCCCCAGGGTATCCCAGGATTGTCAGAAAGGCCTGGCCAGGATTCACCTGGGAGAGGGATCAGCATCTCTGCAAAGTTGTTGGATTGAAAGAACTTTCATTTTGAGCTACATCATTGAAGAGCTTTAAATCTGAAAATAAGAAAGACGTTGAACCCTATTACTCACATCTCTTTGTCATTTGAAGCAGATCCCGAACCACTCAAAAGGACAAAACAAGGAAACAGCAATGAAACTGGATTCAGTGAATGGGGTAAGGGTATTAAGTGTCTGAAATATAAGTGATAAAAAAATTAGTTTTTACCTTTTTTTCTATTTTCTAAATGTTTTGGTGGCTAGAATAAGATATACTTTGAACTCAAGAGCAATAAATGTTAATATATTAAAAGTAGCTTTATGAAATATGGAAAGTATCTTTATTTCAAAATACTTCAAAGTAATCATCTGAATATTTATCAGAAATATTAAGACAACTTATTAAATCCTGTATTAAAATGATTGCTTATTACTTTTTGTTTATACTAGTCAGAAGTGATTCTCTTCCACATTTTAGATTTTTCAGAGTAAAAAGGATATAATTTTAGACTTTCAATTGAATATAAACTGGGGTTTTTCCACACGATTTGTGGACATGACTGTCTGATGGTGACTCTTAGGTATTTATGCTAAAAATGTTATTTTGGGGATCCTTGGGAATGGACTCTGATATTTATTTATTTATTTATTTATTTATTTATTTATTTATTTATTTATTTATTTTGAGGCGGAGTTTCACTCTTGTTGCCCAGGCTGGAGTGCAATGGCACCATGCCGGCTCATCGCAACCTCCGCCTCCTGGGTTCAAGCAATTCTCCTGCCTCAGCCTCCTGAGTAGCTGAGATTACAGGCATGCGCCACCACGCCCGGCTAATTTTTTTATATTTTTAGTAGAGACGGGGTTTCTCCATGTTAGTCAGGCTGGTCTCGAACTCCCGACCTCAGGTGATTCACCCACCTCGGCCTCCCAAAGTGCTGGGATTACAGGCATGAGCCACCGTGTCCGGCTGGACTCTGATATTTATATTCATTCACATTATTGGCCAGTAGGGAACTGATATCTGACTCAAAAATTAGTAGGATATGAAATCCTTCATTCTATCCATGAGCTTGTTATTCTTGAGAAAAAAATTTACTTTGAGAGTCTGAGGAATGATAAGTTTGTTACATTCCAGAATCTAGTTTTGGTGTTGTGTCCATCCTTTAGATAGGGTGCAGCTCTGTATTACCATAGCAACAACTAATTTTTGTTTCCATAGCCACTGACTGCACTCTTGACCCTGCCTACCATCTTGCAAATGCATCCTCTTGCTTAGAAGAACCAGGGGAGGGGTGGGGCATGGTGGTTCATGCCTGCAATCCCAGCACTTTGGGAGGCTGAAGCGGGCAGATCACTTTGAGCTCAGGAGTTCAAGACCAGCCTGGGCAAAATGGCGAAACCGTCCCTTAAAAATAAAAACAAAATCGCACCACTATACTCCAGCCTGGGAAACAGAGTGAGACCCTATCTCAAAAGAAAAAAAAAAAAAAAAAAAAAGGGCCAGGCACAGTGGCTCACGTCTGTAATCCCAGCACTTTGGGAGGCTCAGACGGGCAGATCACCTGAGGTCAGGAGTTCGAGACCAGCCTGACCAACATGGTGAAACCCCATTTCTACTAAAAATAAAAAATTAGCCAGGCATGGTGGAATGCGCTATAGTCCCAGCTACCAGGGAGGCTGAGGCAGGAGAATCACTTGAACCAGGGAGGCAGAGGTTGCAGTGAGCCAAGATCACGCCACTGCACTTCAGCCTGGATGACAGAGTGAGACTCTGTCAAAAGAAAAGAAAAGAAAAAAGAGAGGGAGAGAAAGGAAGAAGAGAAAGAGATGGAGGGAGGGAGGAAGGAAAAGAGAGAAAAAGAGAAGGAAGAGAAGGAAGGGAAAGAGGGAGGGAGGGAGGGGAGGAAGAGGAGGAGGAAGAAAGAAAAGAAGGGCAACAACCAGGGGAAGAATATGGATGAATCAGTCCAAATTTATCATCATCACTGTGCCTTTCTGGTGACAGGTCAGTGGTGATAATGTTCTTTGAGGATGACTCCCTGCAGTACTAACGGAAGCACAAAAGTTCCAGAACTGGATGACAGCTCACTTATTTCAGGCTAGAAAAAAATCTGGGCACACTAGGCTGAATGATAAGCTCCTTGGCATGCTAGCCAAAATCAGCTTAAAAGAGGGCTACCTGGGTACAAGAGAACCCTTATTTTGGGTTGAAAAGCAGAAGCTTCCCAAGAGGGAAGATACACTGAAGCTGAAGGTGTGGCAATCCCCCCAACCAATTAGACTGGGGATGAAGGCTGCTTAGTTGGACTAGGAAAAGTAATGGATACTGGATTCCAGAGTGGGCAATGTTGGGAGGAGCAAGGTAGAATGTGATTTAAAGGGACTAAGAAATTTTGGGCTGAGCTAGGCTATAGGAGAATGGTAGACAGACCTGAGGATTTTGCTGGGCTGTGTCAGTCTGGGTTATAGAAGGGGGTGGAAATTACAGCTAAGGGACTTGGAGATGAGGGGAGGTAAGAAGACAGATCTGATGGTATTGAGGTAGGCGCTGCTAAGAGAAGCATCAAACAGGAGGGCTAGCCCAGGTTTGAGCTGGACACTCCACTGACAGTTCTAAAGCAGAAAATTAGGGAAGGAATAGTCAGGGCCTTATCAGCTATGCAGTAGCTTCTAGAAGTCAACAGCTGGCTCTGGGAGGGAAAAGATTGAGAAAAACAAAAGAAATAAGAGCAGAAGGTATAGGGGAGAAGGTAGGGGTGAGAGTTATCAGTCTGGTTAGAGCTGGGCTAAACATTTAGTCTTACCATCAGTTTGAAAGCACCTGGACCAGTTAGTTGCTGTATAGGCAAAGTCAAAGGGAGAAGCCTGGCCTCTCTCTACTCAGTCAAGGTTCATGACTTTAGGAGACTGTAATGAACCAGGCATACCAGGAAAGGAAAAGGTTAACTGAGGTTGAAAAAAAAACTTTATGTGGCACTTTTAAACAAGCAGGTTGGTTTGGCTTGTGTGACTATGATGGTGCCTGATTTTGAGCAGAGCAATTTGTGTTGTGACATTTTAAAATCCATTCTGGCACTTGGTGATGAATGTGTCGGCTGGCAGCTAAGAACTTGCTAGAATGCAAGTATGCAAGTCTTCACCATTTATAATCGACACTTCCCTTTCCAGGAAAGAGCCTTTCTAATCTTTGAATCAGTGGATTTATCAATTTGCATAAAATATGCCATCCTCAATGAACACATATTTATCATCTACCACTTAACTTTCCTTCTGTTAAAAAAAAAAAAAAAGCAGAATCACCTTCCTGTGAGTCAGCAGCTTTAAATTCAGCTGCGCTGGGTGAAGCTGTTAAGGGTAGGAAGGAGCCATCACTAGAAGGGGGAGAAGCAGGAATAAAATGATCCTTTTCTATTTCCATGATTTTTTATGTTTCTGTTTAAATGGTTAAATGCCCAATTAGGTTAGATGCTAATTAAATGTAAAATTACTGGGCTGTTCCAATATGCATGTTAAAGTTGTACTTCTTGGTTGTTTGTAATTTACCTAACTCTTGAGAGATCATCAGAGAAGCCCAGCTGAGTTTAAAGGCTTCCAACTGCCCAGGATATGCATCAGTTCCTGAACAAAAAAAGAACACCCCAGGATCAACAGAAGCTACTACCAAATCCTTCAAACACTACATGCACCACATGCTCACATTTGTCCTATTTTTGCTACTATTTATCCACAAAAAAGCCAAGCCTGAACTCCTTCTTGAGGCCAAAACTTAAAAATATACCAAATGAATCGGTTCAAAATTTTACAAATTTGGTTTGGCTTAATCATAACTGATTCTTCATACTATTGACACCATTGATTCTTCATACTATAGATACCACTCACTAAAATTACAACTCAGTCACCTCTTCCCATATACCATATTTCATTAAAATCAATGTAAGATAAGAAATGGTTACCAGATGCCATCGTTTCAGACCAAACCATATGTCAAATTTTGAATAAACCTAACAACACCTGATTGGCTAAGTAGCACACCTAGATTTATTAAAATCACTACACTCCTTTAATGTCTGTAGGAGAACATGTACGCACAAGCACACACACACACGTTGTGTGTGCATTTATATATATATATATGTATATGCTACTGCAAAATTGAAGAGACTTTACCAAGTTCTGTCATTGACAGGGACATTATATATAAAGAATATACATACTGTAATTCACCTCATCAAGAGTTAATTTTATGGCCGGGCACAGTGGCTCACACCTGTAATCCTAACACTTTGGGAGGCAGATCACTTTGAGCTCAGGAGATTTGAGACCAGCCTGGGCAACGTGGCAAAAACCCATCTCTACAAAAAAATACAAAGATGAGCTGGGCGTGGTGACTCCCGCCTGTAGTCCCAGCTGTATACATGGGAGGCTGAGGCTGGAGGATTGCTCGAGCCAGGTAGCAGAGGTTGCAGTGAGCCAAGATTGTACCAGTGCACTCCGGCCTGGGTGACAGAGCAAGACCTTGTTTCAAAAAAAAAAAAAAAGAGTTAATTGTACCAGGAACATGTGGTGTCAAAATTTAAAATATGTGAACTCTTTGACCCAGCAATGCTATTTTCAGGGATATATCCTAAGATCATCACTAGTAAAGTATATAAAGATGTGCATGCAAGAATATTCATCATGGCTTTCTTTATACAATGAAAAATTGGAAATAAACTTCTCATTAATGGGGTGCTGGTTAAAGAAAATCATTAATGTAATATGCAGCCATCTAAAAGGGTAATTGATATGTATATATATTTACATAAGAAAACCCTCATGTCATATTGCTGAGTAAAAAGAAAGATGTCAATGAGTATTCATGATGTGATTCTATTTATCCTTGCAAATGGTGGAAATTCAGTTATATGGTATTTTCTCTCTTTTGTTTGTTTTTCATATATGTATATATTTCCTTTGAAATCAGAAAAAAATCAAGCTATTTTCATCAGAGGAAAAAAATCATTACTCTGTATTTCAGTCACACTAAAATAGTCACCCAAGAAGCCAGTTGTAGCTCTTTTATTTCTGTGCCTTCTGTTGGAAGGAAAACTGTACATAAACAGACCACATTACAGAGAAAATTTGAATGGATGGTGTCTGGTGCCTAAACCAAAACAGAGGTGAAATATTATACAAACTGAAGAGGATGACTTTATCATAGTGTTTGAAATAATTGTGTGTGTGTGTGTGTGTGTGTGTGTGTGTGTTGTGTGTGTGTAGATAAATACTAGTATATTTTCATTACTAACCAAAAACATAATGTAAGTTCCAAATGGCAGCAAAGAATATAATTACCTTTGGCTTTTCTTACATAAGTT
Source organism: Gorilla gorilla gorilla (assembly GCF_029281585.2). Lineage (NCBI taxonomy): Eukaryota > Metazoa > Chordata > Mammalia > Primates > Hominidae > Gorilla > Gorilla gorilla. Next base: position 148,019,395 of record NC_086017.1, on the reverse strand, counting down.
ACCACCCCATAAATCTTTATGTTAATTTGGAAAAATCTGACCTGAACAGATGGACCTCATGCTGTTCTCTAAAACATGAACAGATTTCTGATCTTCTGGACCAGGAAATGAAGTCAGCACTAAAAGAGGAGACACCATCATCCAGCTCCTAGCATTTCAATCTAAGAATCTGTAATAAAAGCAGTATTTCCCTCTACAGAAATATAGCAAAGTAATATGTTTACATCTTAATGAAATGTACTCTTGATATGATAAAACACAGTGTGATATTTATGGCACTGGTGGTGCTGGCTGTCTGGTCCCTGAACCTCACCAATTTTGGAGAATCCCCTTGCTGTGGTTCTTGGCAGGTAGGGCATTTGGCTTGATGCTCCCAAGTTTCTTATGGAAGGCACATCTCTGGGGCTGACACTCTGCGTGGATAAATCTTCATCTCATTAGCCCAAGGGCCTTTTTTCCATGAGCATTTTCACAGAAGCTGTTTCACAAATCAACTCCATTGGTGTTGAAGACCTAATAAAGGGCTCTCTATCAAGTAATTACAGCACTGAGGTTTGAATTTCTGCTCTACAACCTTCTAGTTGTTTAATTTATGTTGGGAAGAGACTGGTGGGATAAGCAGGCCTGAATCTGAGGAAGAACTGGGGCCAAGGAGGTGGCCTGTGAGGTCAGGAGATTGGTTACATAAAAGAAGAATGAGTAAATAGTTAAATATATCGAGGATAATGGAAGCCAGATTTTTTTTACCAAGAGAGAAGGAAGTTACAAATAGAATAAGGGTGAAGACTAGAATGAACCCTGTAGTGTTGGAGTAGAGCTAGAGATATTGGAGTAAATTCATGAGTTTTAATATAAATGGAGAGAAAGATATATAAATAGATATAGGGGTGTGTGTGTGGGTGTGGGTGTGTGTGTGGGTGTGGGTGTGTGTGAATTTCCTAGCTCTGTCTGCTAAAATGGCCTAAAAACAGTTACACTCCAGTAGCAATGACCACACCTAGCATCCAGAGCTTGGTTCTAAAAATCCATTCTCAAGTAAAAGCAACCAGAGCTCAGTGGAGAAACAGGTGATGAAATAACTGCAATGATTGTGGCAGAAAAAATACCAGAAGAGCCTGAAATGTCTTGCACCCCAAAAAAGTACTCTCAGAATGATACAGAGATGCCAAAAGGACACAGGAGCTGGCTTGAAGGGTATCCCAATGGCTGGAACTGGAGCATTTTCAGCATCAAAACCAATAGTGATAATAATGGCTTATGATCTATTGGATAAAATAGAAATCCACAAGTCCACACTGATGGAAATAAGCCAATAAGAAGGGAGAGGAAAAAACTTCTGTACAATAGAATCCCAACTAGTAAATGGAAAACAAATGTTGTAATTAGAAAAACTACAATTTGGCAATCATCCTAGTAACAGTTTATGCAAGAATCATAAAATAAGCAAGTGAAACTTTGTTAAGAAACCAGATGTTTACATAGCCTCAAAGTGTCCTCCTACAAAATACTTATTAATTCAAAGGGAAAGAGAATAACTTAACAGTGGAGAAATTATCACCTTAAGCCATCAAAGTTAACATCACCAACAAAAAAACAATATTATGTGCCTTTTAATATGATACATTTGGAAGAATACAATTTCACTTCTATCACATTCCTGCCAAAAAAATGTATCACCTGAATCTAATCAAGAAGAAACATCAGACAAACCTAAAATGAGGAACTCTACAAAAAAAAAAAAAAAAGAAAAAGGCCTGAACTCAAAAATGTCAAGGTCACTAAAGATAAGGAAGGACTGAGGAAATGTCACAAATTAAAGATTAAAGAGACATAACAACTAAATGTAATTCATAATCCTGACTTTGATTCTAGACCAAAAGTAAGAAATATTTTTTCAAAAAGGAAATTGTTAGGACAAATGACAAATTTTGAATGTGGTGTGTGGATTAGATAGTGGAATTATATCAATGTTAAATTTCTGATTTTGGCGATAACACTGTGGTTATGCAGGAGAGGGTCCTTGTCTTAAAGGAAAACATTTAAGTAGTTAGGGATAATTGGATATCACCTCTGCAACTTACCTTCAATTGGTTCAGAAAAAGAAAATGAATGGCAAAACAAATGTAAAATGTTTACAATTGGAGAACTTGGGTGAAGAATAATAAGAGAGTTATCTTTTACCCAGGAGTGTGTTGTATTATATTTGCAACTTTTATGTAAGTTTGAAATTACTGCAAAATAAAAAGTTACAAAAATGGCAATACCAGTATTTAATTCGTTGGATTTTGGGGAAAAGTACATGAGTTAATATGTGTGGTATGTTTACAACAGAGCTAGACACATAATAAATGCTATATATATGTTAGCGATGATGGTGGTAGTGAGACAGTGGTGGTGGTGATGATGAAGTCCTGAATTTTAAACACACAGGTGCAGTGGCTCATACCTGTAATCCCAGAACTTTCGGAGGCCAAGGCGGGCTGATCACCTGAGGTCAGGAGTTCAAGACCAGCCTGGCCAACATGGTGAAATTCCTCCTCTACTAAAAATACAAAACTTAGCTGGGTGTGGTGGCAGGTGCCTATAATCCCAGCTACTCTTCTGAGGCATGAGAATCGCTTGAACCCAGGAGGCAGAGGTTGCAGTGAGCCAAGATCACGCCATTGCACTGCAGCCTCAGCCACAAGAGTGAAACTCCGTCTCAAAAATAAATAAATAATAAACACACAATTCATCTGAATTGGGATGAGTTGACTCTGGCTCACTTTTCTCCTTTTAGATTTAACAAAGAAATTAAAATAGTATTTACTTGCATTTGACATGCTAACAACAATGTAAATTTGTTTATTGCAATTTAAACACTGTTCATATAATGTTTTAAACACTAGTGTCCCCAAGCAAAAGACATGTTAGTAATATTTTTTAAATAATCCAAGATCAAATTTTTAAAAAGCCATTTTCACCTTTCATTAATTTAGGCAATCTGGTGATAATGAGAATATGCAATACATAAATATATACATATATTAACATATATTTAATAAAGGTAAATCATGTACAATGCTATTGTTTATGGTTACTATACAATACCATATACAATAGCATTGTATATGATTTACCTTTATTAAATATATACATTAATATATATTACAATACATAGAATTAAAGACCATGAGAGTTTAAAAGATTTGGGGGATCATCTACTCCAATTCCTTTGAGAGTAAGTATATCTTCTCTCTACAGCAGGGGTGCCCAACCCTCAGTGCGTGAACTAGTACTGGTCTGTGGCCTGTTAGGAACTAGGCCACACAACAGGAGGTGAGTGGAGAGCAAGCGAGCATTACTGCCTGAGTTCCACCTCCTGTCAGATCAACGGCGACATTATATCTCATAGGAGCACAAACCCTATTGTGAACTGTGCATGTGAGGGATCTAGGTTGCGTGTTCCTTATGAGACTCCAATGCCTGATGATCTGAAGTGGAACCGCTTCATTCTGAAACCATTCGTGAACACACCCCCCACCCGCCGACTCCTTCCATGGAAAAACTGTCTTCCATGAAACCAGTCCCTGGTGCCAAAAAGGTTGGGGATGACTGCTCTACAGCATCCCCATCAAATAGTACAGTTTCTGATTGACCACCTACAATGACTAGAAACACTCCTTCTCAGAACAGCCAGTTGGAAGTCATTCCTGATTGTTAGAAACTTACTTTTTAAGAATGAGTCAAAATCTTTCTCCATGTAATTTCCAGAGGCTGCTACTATATGTCTTCTGAGGTCACAAATTGATTCCCTCTTCCACATAACAACATTTCAATAACGTGAACTACACTATTCCCTACCCTCCTCATCTAAATCCTCCCACTGTAAGTTTCCTCTTCTCCAAACTGAATAGCCCCTGGGTTTTCAATTATTCCATGTATAATCATGGTTTTCAGTCCTTTCACCATCTTATGTTTTATTCTTTTTTTTTTTTTTTTTTTTTGAGACAGAGTCTCGCTGTTGTCACCCAGGCTGGAGTGCAGTGGCGCGATCTCGGCTCACTGCAAGCTCCGCCTCCCAGGTTCATGCCATTCTCCTGCCTCAGCCTCCCAAGTAGCTGGGACTACAGGCGCCCGCCACCATGCCTGGCTAATTTTTTTGTATTTTTAGTAGAGACGGGGTTTCACTGTGTTAGCCAGGATGGTGTCGATCTCCTGACCTCGTGATCCACCTGCCTCGGCCTCCCAAAGTGCTGGGATTACAGGCGTGAGCCACCACACCCGGCCTCAGTCCTCCCACCATCTTAACCACTCTCCTCAGTTTCTATACTTTGTCCTGTTCAGGGGGATTTTGTTTCTATGAAGGCAGTCTGAGATCACATCAGCTATCTGGCAATCTCATGCATTCATGATTATTCCTTTATTCAGTCAGTATTTATGAGTGCCTATGATGTGGAAGGCACCATGCTAAGACATTATGGGAGACAAGACCAAGAAGACATAAGCTTTCTCTTAAGGAACTTAAATGTTAATGGGTGAGAAAAGATATATGGTAATAAGTGCCACAAAACAGACACAACAAGTACTATGCACATTAAAGGAAGGAAATTATACAATTAACTATAGATTTGCTTTAACATCAGAATATGGGCGAACAAAGCAAAAGTAATGACAATTTCAGCCTAGAACTAATTTGTTTTGGGATAGCATAAGAATTGGTAAAAAGGAGCAGTTTGAGATTTAAACTACACTAAAAGAGAAACTTCTAGATTAGAAGAATGAGCTGGGCATGGTGGCTCACACCTGTAATCCCAGCATTTTGGGAGGCCAAGGCAGGTAGATCACGAGGTCAGGAGATCAAGACCATCCTGGCTAACACTGTGAAACCCCATCTCTACTAAAAATACAAAAAAATTAGCCGGACGTGGTGGCGGGCGCCTGTAGTCCCAGCTACTCGGGAGGCTGAGGCAGGAGAATGGCATGAACCCGGAGGCAGAGCTTGCAGTGAGCCGAGATCGTGCCACTGCACTCCAGCCTGGGCGACAGAGCTAGACTCCATCTCAAAAAAAAAAAAAAAATGAAGAATGATCACACAAATGCAGAAGACACAAAGAGTTTACAGTTTGTTAACGCTTGAGAGCTCTAACAGGAATAATTATTTGTGCAGAGTGGTTTACATGCAATTTTTTAAATAGGCAAAAAAAAAAAAAGACTAGACTCAAGCACTTTACATGTATTATCTCACTTAAACCCACAAGTCCAACAAGGTAGGTACTATTACTCCTTTTTTCAAAAAACTTAAACGAAGCTCAGCAAGGTTTGGTGACTTGCCCAAGCTTACCAAGGTCCTAAATAGTGCAGTCAGGCTTCAAACCCAGGCTGTCACATTCCAAGCCATTTGTTTACAACTTGAGATTATCAGCTACTTAATGCCCAACAAAGCAATTTCTGGCAAATTCCCACCCACATGCCTACAACTTCCCTGGTGACCTACTTGAAAAACCTCTCACTGAACAATCTGGTTCATTCTCTGGATTCTAGAACACTTTCTACAGGGCTCTGTCATCATCCTTGACATACTGTATCATTGTGAGGTGCCTATGTACCAGTATCCCCTGATAAAGTGTTACCACTCCAAGAAAAGGCATTATGTCTTTATCTTTCTTCTTAACATCTCCAACTCCTAGCTCAGTGTAAGACTCAACAAATGCTGGAAAAATGAATGAGTCCTCTGGCTTAGCTGATACGCTTTGGAGAAAGTCACCTTCTTAACCAAGCACCTCTAATTCTGGATCTAATTAGTTGTAGTGCAGAGCTTTGGTTGTCACAATTCTGCAACCTAACTCTATCTTGTATCTCCTAACTGTAAAGTAAGGGAATCCAAAAAGCAATGTGAGTATCTGGCTGTTGTCCACCACCTTCCTCAGCAGCCTCATTCATTTTTCAGGGTCTTCACTCCCGTTTACAACAGTGGCCAGCCAGAGTTACACAGAAACCAGAGGCAAAATAAATGGGAAATGAAATCACCTAATATTTCTCCTTTCCTCCATTGAGTTCCTAAAGTAAAAGAGTTCAGTAAAGTTGCTGATACTTTGGGGTCTTAAATAAAAGAGAGATACAAAGCAAGTGATTTTTATGCAGTCAGAAAATGATTAAACAAAATTTAGTAAAGATGGCAGGTATGTGGATTGAGTTCACATATAATTATAACTATGAAATAGTGTTAAGTTGAAAAATGCAATTGACATACTGAAGAATGCATGAGAGTCTCTTAATAGCAGAATTGATAAGGCAGAAGAAAAAAATTACTGAGATTAAAGACAGGCCATTTGAAAATACACTGTCAGAAGAGCAAAAAGAAAAAAGAATAAAAAGAAATGATGTGGCCTGTGTACGGTGACTCATGCCTGTAATCCCAGCACTTTGGGAGGCTGAGGTGGGCGGATCACCAGGTCAGATCAAGACCATCCTGGCCAACATGGTGAAACCCCATCTCTACTAAAAATACAAAAAGTAGGCCAGGCGCGGTGGCTCATGCCTGTAATCCCAGCACTTTGGGAGGCCAAGGCGGGCAGATCATGAGGTCAGGAGATTGAGACCATCCTGGCTAACGCGGTGAAACCCTGTCTCTATTAAAAATACAAAAACATTAACTGGGCGTGGTGGCGGGCGCCTGTAGTCCCAGCTACTCGGGAGGCTGAGGCAGCAGAATGGTGTGAACCTGGAAGGCGGAGCTTGCAGTGAGCTGAGATGGCGCCACTGCACTCCAGCTCGGGCGATAGAGCAAGACTCTGTCTCAAAAAAAATAATAATAATACAAAAAGTAGCTGGGCATGGTGGTGTGTGCCTGTAATCCCAGCTACTCAGGAGGCTGAGGCAGGAGAATCGCTTGAACCCGGGAGGCGGAGATTGCAGTGAGCTGAGATCGCGCCACTGCACCCCAGCCTGGCGACAGAGGGAGACTCTGTCTCAAAAAAAAAAAAGAAATAATGTATGTCTAAAAAAATCTAGAAACAGCCTCAAAAGGGCAAATCTCAGAGTTATTGGCCTTAAAGAGGAGACAGTGAAAGAGATAGAGGTAGAAAGTTTATTCGAAGAAATAATATGAGAACTTCCCAAACCTAGAGAAAGAGATCAACGTTCAAGTACAAGAAGGCTATAGAACACCAAGCAGGTTTAACCCAAAGAAGACTACTTCAAGGCATTTAATAATCAAACTCCCAAAGATCAAGGATAAAGAAAGGATCCTAAAAGCAGCAAGAGAAAAGAAACAAATAACATATAATGGAGCTCCCATATGTCTGCCAGTAGGCTTTTCAGTGGAAACCTTACAAGCCAGGAGATAGTGGCAAGACATATTTAAAGTGCCAAGGGGGAAAAAAAATTTACCCTAGAGTAGTATAGCTGGTGCAAATATCCTTCAAGCATGAAGGAGAAATAGTTTCCCAGACAAATAAAAGTTGAGGGATTTCATCAACACCAGACCTTTTCTACAAGAAATGCTAGAGGGAGTTCTTCAATCTGAAAGAAAAGAACATTAATCAGCAATCAAAAATAATCTAAAGGAGGCCAGGTGCGGTGGCTCACACCTGTAATCCCAGCACTTTGGGAGGCTGAGGCGGGCGGATCACAAGGTCAGGAGTTCAAAACCAGCTTGGCCAATATAGTGAAACCCCGTCTCTACAAAAAATACAAAAATTAGCCAGGCATAGTGGCGGCCGCCTGAAGTCCCAGCTACTTGGGAGGCTGAGGCAGGAGAATCGCTTGAACCCGGGAGGCGGAGGTTGCAGTGAGCCAAGATGGCGCCACTGCACTCCAGCCTGGTGACAGAGCAAGACTCCATCTAAAAAAAAAAAAAAGTCATCTAAAGGTACAAAACTCACTGGTGATAGTAAGCACATAGAAAAACATAGAATATTATAACACTATAATTGTGGTGTGTAAACTGCTTTTATGTAGAAAGACTAAATGATAAACCAATCAAAAATAAATGTTCAAGACGTAGACAGTACAATAGATGTAAAGAGAAACAACGAAAAGTTAAAAAGCAGAGAGATAAAGTTAAAGTGTAGAGTTTTTATTAGTTTTCTTTTTTGCATGTTTATGCAATCTTTGTTGTCATCAGTTTAAAATAATGGGTTATAAGACAGTATTTGCAAGCCTCATGGTAATCTCAAGTCAAAAAACATACAACAGATACACACACACACAAAGCAAGAAATTAAATATGCCACAAGAGAAAATCATCTTTACCAAAAGACAAGAAGGAAGGTAAAAAGGAAGAGAAGACCACAAAACAACCAGAAAACAAGTAACAAAATGGCAGAAGTCCTTACTTATTGATAACATTGAATGTAAACAGACTAAATTCTCCAATCAAAAGACATAGACTGGCTGAATGGATTAAAAAGCAAGACCCAGTGAATCTGTTTCCTACAAGAAACACACTTCACCTATAAAGAGACACATAGACCGAAAATAAAGGGATGGACAAAGATATTCCACGCCAATGAAAACCAAAAAAGGACAAGAGTAGCTATACTAATATCAGACAAAATAGATTTCAAGACAAAAACTGTAAGAAGAGACAAAAAAGGTCATTATATAATAATAAAAGGGTCAATTCTTCAAGAGGCTATAACAACTATAAATAAATATGTACCCAGTGCTGGTGTACCCAGATATATAAATTAAACATTACAGCGAAAGAGAGAGACCTCAATACAATAATAGCTGGAGACTTCAACACCCCACTTTCAGCATTGGACAGATCGTGCAGACAGAAAATCAACAAAGAAACATTGGACTTAATCTGCAATATAGAACAAATGGACCTAATAGATATTTACAGAACATTTCATCCAACTGCTGCAGAATACATATTCTTCTCATCACATGGATGATTCTCAAGGATAGAACACATGTTAAGTCACAAAACAAGTCTTAAAACATTAAAAAGGTTGGGTGCGGTGGCTCACGCCTGTAATCCCAACCCTTTGGGAGGCTGAGGTGGGCAGATCACCTGAGGTCAGGAGTTTGAGATCAGCCTGGCAAACATGGCGAAACCCCATCTCTACTGAAAATGCAAAAATTAGCTGGGCATGGTGGCGTGCACCTGTAGTCCCAGCTACTTGGGAGGCTGAGGCAGGAAAATCTCTTGAACCCAGGAGGTGGAAGTTGCAGTGAGCCGAGATCATGCCACTGCACTTCAGACAGAGCAAGACCCTGTCTCAAAAAAAAAACAAAAACCCTGAAATGATACCAAGCATCTTCTCTGACCACAAGTAAACTAGAAATCAATAACAAGAAGAATTTTGGAAACTATACAAACACATGGAAATTAAGCAATATGCTCCTGAATGACCAATAGGTCAATGAAGAAATTAAGGACATTGAGAAATTTCGTGAAACAAATGATAATGGAAACGCAACACACCAAAAGCTATGAGATACAGTGAAAGCAGTACTAAGACAGAAACTTACGGCTATAAATGCCTACATCAAAAAAAGAGGAAAAACTTCACATACGTAACCTAATAACACATCTTAAAGAATTAGAAAAGCAAGAGCAAACCAAACCCAAAATTAGTAGAAGAGGCCAGCAATTTGAGAGGCTGAGGCCGGCAGATTGCTTGAGCCCAGTAATTTGAGACCAGCCTGGGCAACATGGCAAAGCCTCATCACTATAAAAAATACAAAACTTAGCCAGGCGTGGTGGTGCACACCTGTAGTCCCAGCTACTCAGGAGTCTGAGGTAGCAAGATCACTTGGGCACCAGGAGGTTGAGGCTGTAGTGAGCTATAATCATGCCCCTGTGCTCCAGCCTGCATGACAGAGCAAGACTCTGTTTAAAAGGAAAAAAAAAAAACTTAGTAGAAGAAAATAAATAATAAAGATTAGAGCAGAAATAAATGAAATTGAAATGAAAATACATAAGGTCACTCAAACAAAAAGTTGGGTTTTTTTAAAAGATACACAAAGTTGACAAACCTTTAGTCAGACTAAGAAAAAGAGAGGACCTTCCCTCCACTATTGTCCTATGACCCTGCCAAATCCCCTTCTCCGAGAAACACCCAAGAATGATCAATAAATACTAAAAAAAAAAAAAAGAAAAAGAAAAAGAGAGAAGATCCAAATAAATAAAATCAGAGGCAGCTGGACAAGGTAGCTCATGCCTATAATCCTAGCACTTTGGGAGGGTGAGGCAGGCACTTGAGCTCAGGAGTTTGAGACCAGCCTGGGCAACATGGTGAAACCTCATCTCTACCAAAAATATAAAAAATTAGCCAGGTGTGGTGGTGCATGCCTGTCCCAGCTACTTGGGAGGCTGAGGTGAGAGGATTGCTTGAGCCAGGGGAGACAGAGGTTGCAGTGCATCAAGATTGCACCACTGCACTCCAGCCTAGGTGACAGACCACATCTCAAAAAAATAAATAAATAATAAAATAAAATTAGAGATGAAAAAGGAGACATTACAACTGATACCACAGAAATTCAAAGGATCATTTGCGGCTACTATGAGCAACTATATGCCAATAAATTGGAAAATCCAAAGGAAATGGATAAATTCCTAGACACATATAAAACACTAAGATTGATCCATGAAGAAATTTGAAACCTAGACAGACCAATAACAAGTAACAAGATCAAAGTCATAATAAAATGCTACTGATTTTTGTATGTTGATTTTGTATCCTGCAACTTTACTGAATTCTAAAGTTCTTTTCCTCCCCATAAAGAAAAGCCCAGGACCTCGTGGTGGCTCATGCCTGTAATCCCAGCACTTTGGGAGGCCGAGACAGGCGGATCACGAGGTCAGGAGATAAAGACCATCCTGACTAACACAGTGAAACCCCCATCTCTACTAAAAATGCAAAAAATTAGCCGGGCGTTGTGGCGGGCACCTGTAGTCCCAGCTACTTGGGAGGCTGAGGAAGGAGAATGGCGTGAACTCAGGAGGTGGAGCTTGCAGTGAGCCGAGATCGCGCCACTGCACTCCAGGCTGGGCGACAGTGTGAGACTGTGTCTTAAAAAATAAAATAAAATAAAATAAAATAAAATAAAATAAAATAAAATAAATAAAATAAAATAAAATAAAATAAAATAAAATAAAATAAATAAAATAAATAAAATAAAATAAAATAAAATAAAATAAAATAAATAAAATAAAATAAAATAAAATAAAGAAAAGAAAAGCCCAGGACCTGATGGCTGAATTCTACCAAACATTTAAGGAAGCATTAATACTAATCCTATTCAAACCGTTCCCAAAAATAGAGGAGGAGAGAATACTTCCGAACTCACTCTATGAAGCCAGTATTACTCTGATACCAAAACTAGACAAAGACGCATCAAAGAAAGAAAACTACAGGCCAATATCTCTAATGAATACTGATGCAAAAATCCTTAACAAAATACTAGTAAAGCAAATTCAACAATACATTAAAACAGTCATTCATCATGACCAAGTGGGATTTATCCCAGGGATGCAAGGATGGTTCAACATGTGTGAATCAATCAATGTGATAAATTATATCAACAGAATAAAGAACAAAAATCATATAATCATTTCAATTAATGCTGAGAAAGCACTTGATAAAATTCAACATCCCTTCATGATAAAAATCCTCAAAAAACTGGGCACAGAAGGAACATATCCCAGCATAATAAAAGCCATATATGGCTGGGCATGGTGGCTCATGCCTGTAATCCCAGCACTTTGGGAGGCTGAGGGGGCGGGTCACTTGAGGCCAGGAGTTTGAGACCAGCCTGGCCAACACAGCAAAACCTTGTCTCTACTAAAAATACAAAAAATTAGCCTTGGTATGGTGGTGCATGCCTGTAGTCCCAGCTGCTTGGGAGGCTGAAGCATAAGAATTGCTTGAACCTGGGAGGCAGAGGTTACAGTGAGCCAAGATGGCACCACTGCACGCCAGCCAGAACAACAGAGCAAGGCTCTGTCTCAAAAAAAAAAAAAAAAAAAAAAAAAAGTCATATACGGTAGAGCCACAGCTAGTATCGTATTGAATGGGGAAAAACTGAAAGCCTTTCCTTCAAGATCTAGAAAAAGGATGGCCACTTTCACCACTGTTATTCAAGACAGTACTGGAAGTCCTAGCTACAGCAATCAGATAATATAAAGAAATAAAGGACATCCACCTTTGCAGGGACATAGATGAAGATGGAAACCATCATTCTAAGCAAACTATCACAAGGTCAGAAAACCAAACACCGCATGTTTTCACTCATAGGTGGGAGCTGAACAATGAGAACACATGGACACAGGGTGAGGAACATCACATACCAGGGCTGGTAGGTGGGGAGTCAGGGGCTGGGGGAGGGATAACATTAGGAGAAATATCTAATGTAAATGACGAGTTGATGGGTGCAGCAAACAAACATGGCACATGTATACCTATGTAACAAACCTGCACATTGTGCATATGTACCCTAGAACTTAAAGTATAATTTTAAAAAAAAGCAAGAAATAAAGGACATCCAAACTGGAAAAGCAGATGACAAATTATCCTTGTTTGCAAATGATATGATCTTATATTTGGAAAAACCTGGAGACTCTGGCAAAAAACTGCTAGAACTTTAGAATTTATTAGTAAACTACTGTTTACAGATAAACAAATTCAGTAAAGTTGCAGGATACAAAATCAACATACAAAAGTCAGCAGCATTTCTATATGCCAACAGTGAACGATCTGAAAGGGAAATCAAAAAAGTAACCCATTTACAATAGCCACAAATCAAATTAAATACCTAAGCATTAACTTAACCAAAGACGTGAAAGATCTCTACAAAGAAAACTATAAAACATTTGTGAAAGAAATTTAAGAGGACACCAAAAAATGGAAAAATATTTCATGTTCATGGACTGGAAGAATCAATATTGTTAAACTGTCTATACTACCCAAAGCAATCTATAGATTTAATGAAATTCCTGTTAAAATAGCAATGACATTCTTCACAGAAATAGAAAAAAAAAATGCTAAAATTTATATGGAACCACAAAAGACCCAGAATAGCCAAAGTTATCCTGAACAAAAAGAACAAAAGTGGAAGAATCACATTACCTGACTTCAAATTATACTACAGAGCTATAGTAACCAAAACAGCATGGTACTGGCATAAAAACAGATACATAGACCCATGACACAGAATAAAGAACCCAGAAATAAATCCATACAGCTACAGTAAACTCATGTTCCACAAAGGTGCCAGGAACATACACTGGAGAAAGGACAGTCTCTTCAATAAATGATACTGGGAAAACAACATCCATATGCAGAATAATGAAACTAGACCCCTATCACTCACCACATAGAAAAATCAAATCAGCCTGTAATCCCAGCACTTTGGGAGGCTGAGGTGGGTGGATCACAAGGTCAGGAGTTCGAGACCAGCCTAACCAACATGCAGAAACCCCGTCTCTACTAAAAATACAAAAAAAAAAAAAAAAATTAGCTGGGTGTGGTGGCGCGCACCTGTAATCCCAGCTACTCAGAAGGCTGAGGCAGGAGAATCGTTTGAACCTGGGAGGCGGCAGTTGCAGTGAGCAGAGATCAAGCCACTGCACTCACTGCACTCCAGCCTGAGTGACAGAGGGAGACTCCATCTCAAAAAGAAAAAAAAGAAAAAGAAAAATCAAATCAAAATGGAATAAAGACTTAAATGTAAGTCTTCAAACTATAAAACTACTTCAAGAAAACTTGGGGAAACTCTCCAGGACATTGTTCTGGGCAAAAATTTCTTGAGTAATGCCACATCAGCATAGGCAACCAAAGCAAAAATGAATAAATGGGTCACATCAAGTTTAAAAGCTTCTGCACAGCAAAGGAAACAATCAGCAAAGTGAAAAGACAATCCACAGAATGGGAGAAAATATTTGCAAACTACCCATCTGACAAGGGATTAATAATCAGAATATATAAGGAATGGCAAATAACTATCAGAATAAATCTAATGATCCAATTTTTAAATGGGCAAAAGATCTGAATAGACATTTCTCAAAAGAAGACATACAAATAGCAAACAGGTATATGAAAAGCTGCTCAACATCATTGATCATCAGAAAAATGCAAATCAAAACTACAATGAGATATCATCTCACTCCAGTTAAAATGGCTTTTATCCAAAAGCCAGGCAATAACAAAAGCTGGCAAAGATGTGGAGAAAGGGAACTCTCACACATTGTTGGTGAGAATATTAATTAGTACAACTTCTATGAAGAACAGTTTGGAGGTGCCTCAAAAAACTAAAAATAGAGCTACCATACAATCCAGCAATCCCACTGCTGGGTACATAACCAAAAGAAAGGAAATCAGTATATGGAAGAGTTATCTGCATTCCCATGTTTGTTGCCGCACTGTTCACAATAGCCAAGATCTGGAAGCAACATAAGTGTCCATCAACAGATATTTACATACAATGGAGTACTATTTAGGCATAAAAAAGAATGAGATCCTGTTATGTGCAACAACACGGATGGAACTGAAAGTCATCATATTAAGTGAAATAAGCCAGGCACAGAAAGACAAACTTCACGTGTTTTCACTTATCTGTGGGATCTAAAAATAAAAAAAATTGAACTCATGGAGATAGAGAGTACGCTGGGCGCAGTGGCTCACACCTGTAATCCCAGCACTTTGGGAGGCCGAGGCAGCCAGATCACCTGAGGTCAGGAGTTCGAGACCAGCTTGGCGAACGTGGTGAAACCCCATCTCTACTAAAAATACAAAAATTAGCTGGGTGTGGTGGCGGGCACCTGTAATCCTAGCTACTTGGGAGGCTAAGGCAGGAGAGTCACTTGAACCCAGAAGGCAGAGGTTGCAGTGAGCTGTGATCATGCCACTGCACTCCAGCTTCCAGCCTGGGCAACAAGAGCAAGACTCAATCTCAAAAAAAGAAAAAAGAGTAGAAGGATGGTGGTTACCAGAGCTGGGAAGGGTAGTGGGAGAGAGTTGGGGGTGTGGGGAAAACTGGGGATGGTTAATGGATACAAAAAGTAGAAAGAATGAATAACACCTAGTATTTGATAGCACAAAAGTATGACTATAGTCAATAATAATTTAATTGTACATTTTAAAATCATTAGAAGAGTATAGTTGGATTGTTTATAAAAACAAAGGATAAATGCTCAAGGGGATGGATACCCCATTTACCATGATGTGATTATTAAACATGTTGCATCCCTATATCAAAACATCTCATGTACCCCATAAATATATATATACCTATGTACCAACAAAAATTAAAAATTAAAATAAATAGAAATAAAAATGAAGTAGTCAAAGTCATAGAATCGAGGAGTAGAATGGTGGTTTCCAGGGACTGGAGGGCAGGGGAAAATCAGGAGTTACTAATCAACAGGCATAAAGTCTCAGTCAAGCAAGATGCATAAGCTCTAAAGATCTGCTATACAGCATTGCACCTATCAACAATATATATCAACAATAATGTATTATACACTTAAAATTTTGTTAAGAAGGCAGGCCCGGGTGCAGTGGCATACGCCTGTAATCCTGGCACTTTGGGAGGCCAAGGCAGGCAGATAACCTGAGGACAGGAGTTCAAGACCAGCCTGGCCAACATGGTAAAACCCTGTCTCTACTAAAAATATAAAAACTAGCTGGGTGCGGTGGCCAGCTACTCAAGAGGCTGAGGCAGGAGAATCCCTTGAACCCGGGAGGCAGAGGTTGCAGTGAGCGGAGAGCACGCCACTGCACTCCAGTCTGGACAACAAGTGAGACAATGTCTCAAAAAAAAAATTTTTTTTGTTCAGAGGATAGATCTCATGTTACATATTCTTTCCACAATAATTTTTTAAGTCTAAAAAATTGGACATAAATGTTCATTATTATGGGATTGTTTAAAAAACTTACATTCTATCCACACAGATCAATATTATGCAACCCTTAATAATGATGACCTAGTTTTATATGTATTGGTTTGAAAGACATTAATTATAAATTATATAGCAAAAATGCAACCAATAGAGGATTGGTCCATTTAAAATGTATGCATGTTCACCTAAATAAAAATCTGTTTACAATGGTTTTCTATGTTTATGCATTTCTCTATTACCTAAAATTCTTATAATGAGCATATATTTTTTAAGGAAAAAACAATACCAATGTTTTTGAAAAATACAAATGTAAACTTTAAGAACTTCACACAAACCACATACCACCAATATATTTAAAATTGTCTGCATTATGATACATTTTAGTCATATGTTCTTAAGATTATAAATTTCTATGATTATTTATATGTTGTTCTTATTAAAATTTACATTAATTCATTTTCCTTAAGCTTTCTTTAAGGAATTTTTTTGGTATCAATATCAATTTTACATCTTCCTAGACTTTGTTCTGGAATTTAAATGAGTGTAAATACTTAATTGCTCAGCCAAATACCAAACACTTCAATCCACAGGCTCCGTGCCTTTGGAACAGATGATTATGAAAATAAATGGCTCTGCAGAGTTCACATTTACTAGAAGTGTCAAAAAATAAAGATGGATTACAAAAGCTCTAAAAAATGTGTAGCTTGTAGTGTGTAATGGTTTTCAAAACGGATGAGTGTATTTGCATGTGTGTTAGGTTTGTGCGTAAATGCACATACCTGTATCTTTCATAAGTATATGTGAGAATTCCTGTTTACGCTCATGGTGTGTACTTTCTCATAGGTAATAAAATCTGTTATGCATATGCTTATCTGTACCTCCAAGGCAAGCCACATTTGCTTTCGTGTTATGTTCAGGAAACCAGCCTCAACTTGTCTGAAAAGAGTTTTAGTGTTGGGCCTGCTCCACTCTGGCCACCAGCCATGGAGATGGGCTATTTTTGGCAAAGGTGCAGAGTTTGAAGGGCAACGCAGGCCGCGGCCCAGGAAGTCAGTCGACGAGGGCGCGCGAGGCACTTCAGCACCACGGACATAGGCAAGCCTGATCCAAGTCCTTTCCCGCGGAGGAAGATCGCTCCTCCGGGGCTACCCTCAGCCCCCTGGACCTACCCCCAGCCCTCTGGACCCACCCCCAGCACTCTGGACCCGGGGCGTTACTATCTCCAGGTCCTCGATCAACACTCGGACACGAGCTTTCCGCCTCGCTCCTCGCGGAGCCGGGTGAAAAACCTGGCCCGAGATGCAGGTCCGCGCTGAGCCTTCATCCGCCGCAACACGAGTCTCTTTCCTGCCGGCCCGCGCGACCCTTCTTCCCTCTCCTCCTCTCAAATGAGGCCAAATGGGTGCACGTGGCGTAGAAATTCTACAGCGCCCAGAGCACTGTGAGGAAAGATTCGCCTTTTCCTCCCCGTGGCTGCTGGAGGCTGTGCGGACTTGCCCTGAGCCTTCTCCGCCACTCTCGGCCGTGACCAGGCCCTTCCTCCACTAACCCTTGCCCTCGTCTTCCCTTGGGAAAAGATTTCTACAAACCGTCCATGTACCACGAAAATCTCAGCGCCCACAGACTGGCGTTCAAGAGTCATGGACATGAGACAAGAGAGTAATGGAAAATACAAATTCTTGGCCATATTTCTAAAATCATCCAGCCTTTTTTAAAACTTGTATTTGAAATTGATCCCATATGACGCCACAGTGACTCACCCCTTGCTTGGGTTGGCTACTGGGCGACAGGAAAGCAACAGCCCCTGGCCTTCATCATGGACGCTGCAGGAGGGCCCAGACACGCGACAGCGGAAAGAAACGGGAAACCGGGCCGTAGCCGATGCTGGCCCTCCCGTCCCCGTGTCCCGGTTCTCCAGGAGGGCAGCACAGAGAAATGCGGGCCCCGCGGCCTTTCAGGCATCGTGCAGAGCACCCCGAAGTCTGCAAAGCGGGCGGGGCGCGTCGCCCCCAGCCCGGCCCTTACCCAAAAAGACTGTTCTGCCCCTTAGGTGTGGCGGCTAAACACGGGTGTGTGGAGTTCGGGGTCCGCTCTCATTCCCCTGTCGGGCGGCCGGGCAGGCAGGATCAAGGTCCCAGTCCGCCGCCGCCGACCGGCTCCCGGGGCCCGGTTACCTGCGTGTCGTGGCGAGGAAGGTGCCCCGGAGGCGACTGACGCGGGCGTGCACTCGCCTGGGAAAATCGAGGCGGGCGCTGCCCAGAGTAGTGCGGTGGGAGAGGGGCGCCGCCGGCGCGGACTCTGCGCCTGCGCTCTCTGCCGCCCCCACCCCACAACCTGACTGGCGCCAGAGTTGGAGACTGCGGGGGGCGCTCAGGGTTGTGCCTGAACTGAAGGACTTCCTCTACCCGCGAGGTGGGAGGGTCCACGGGAAAGCGCCCGCCCGGGCCCCTCTAGCTTACGCCCTTGGAGGGCGCTTGTTTGAAGCAATTGCGTGTCTGCCAGGGCTACGTAGTCCGCTGCAAGTGGGCACGGAGGCAGTTTCTGTCCATTTCCACCCATTGTTTGCGCTTAAAAGTCGCAAGTCTATTCCTTCATGTTTAAATATGTGTCCAGCATCGGAAAATCGTGGTCCGGAAAAGTCTTCGGGCATCCCCGAGTCCACCCGCCATTTTACTGATAAGGTCTCTGAGGGAAGGGTCTTGACACTGCACAGCTGGTTCTTCTACCCAAGTGCATATGCCCCAGTCCCAAGTGGAATGAATATAGCCGCTTGGAAACAGACTGGTCATTAAAAGCAGTGGATTTGATGGGTCCAGGGGACAGGCAGGAAGGCTATAACCCTGGGACAGGCAAGAAAGGGTAAGGGCTGAACCAAGGTGCTGGCTATGGGAAAAAACAGGAGGTGCTTGCTGGTTTTTCCTCTGTCCCTTCAGACCCACTCTCCACTCTGCTCTGTGACTCAGGACTGACCTTTATGGGCTACGTCAACTATAATCTGGCTTTCAATTGGTTTTGGCAAGTGGGAGGCACCTGCAGATCAGAAGGCAGGATGTGATTCAGGACCTCCCCTGCATCCCCAGCGGGCCACCCTGTTAGCAGTGGCTATGTTCTTCATCTGAAAGCCATTACTCCCATCCTGTGGCCCTCTCCTGCAGTTTTCTCCAGGTTCTGGTTACCACTAACTACCCTTGCCCCTTCAGGCCTGGGGTGGGTAATGACGCCCAGAGGTTTCCTTTAACCCCATCCACACCTTTTTAAATAGTCCCTTCATTAAACTCTCCTCAACTATCCCATCTTTTCCCCACCTTTCCAGGACGCTATAATAGATTTTAGTCCATTGCGGTTGGCAAAATTCATGAGGACAAAAATATATGTAAAAGAAATACGGGGCTTTTAAAAGGCAAGAAGTCTTCCAGAGCCATCTTGACAGTTCCCTGGGCTCCAGGCAGCCAGCATGCTAGGTGGTCTCCCCACTGGGCCCCATTGCCCGAGGGTGCTAGTTTAGGTAGACCCAAGAATGGAATTCAGACTGCTCATAAACAGTGTGATCACCAAAGGGCTGGGGATCATTTCAGAGTCCAGCATAACAGGATTTTGGATTCCTCTTGAGGTAGAGAGACAATCTAGATCTTTATAGAGCAAGTGCTGGTGCTCTCCCAACTACAGCTGGGCTGCTTTTGAATGAGTCAATATTCTTAGGACACTTAAGAGAGTCCTGGAAACAGTGTCTGACAAATGTGCTTAACAAGAAACTGCTGAGTGAGGCAGTTGTCAATTGAGAGCCTCTGGCTGTTTCTGTAGAAAATCCAAGAATGTTCCCAAAGAGGGGGAAAAAGGCAAGAGGGTAGGAAGTCATTAAATTGCCTCTAGCACACTATGGTGTGCTTGGTCTGAATCCAAAATTTGACCATTTCTCGGGCTTGTAAAAACAACCAAACTGATTTGACTACTTTGATTCCTTCCCCATCCCCTTGAAAAACAAAACAAAAACAAAATAAACAAACAAAAAACCCACCAATGCAGTATCTTAGCAAGACTTACCCAAAGGGACCCCCAGCTGTAGCTATTTGCAAATAAAATTAATGTCCAAGCAAACACACTATTTGTACTGAATACAAATGAGACCAGAACAGAACATTTAACATGTAAATATTTCCAAACTTTCACCCTTCCAAAGAGAAAGGATCATTTGTTGTTCAGACATACATTAATTGTGCTGATCTCAATAAGGAATAGAGGTAAAGAAGCAAAAGGAGCCTCAGAAGGCTATGCTGATCTGCAAGGCTCAGATTTTTTGTTTTGGAGAAGGTGGGATGGGGTGGGGATAAGGAAGACGACCAGCAAAGTTTGGGTAAGGGAGTAAGAAAAAAAGACCTGGAATGAGCTGACTAGGAGAGATGGTTTCTGGGAGTTTTGAGAGAGTGAGACTAGGGATTTAGCACAGCGGACATTCTGAGTGACACCAAGGTATAGAAAGATATGAAAGAGGATTTTTAGACATTTTGTGATGTTTAATAAATGGAATTATTTTGTGCTATGATACATAGGGCTTTTCCTTACAAGTGTCAAAAACTTAAACTCAGACTGATTTAAGAAAAGGAGTATATTTGGCTTAATAACTGAAAAATCCATAGATAGGTAACTTCAGATATGACTAGATTCACGAATGCAAACATTGACATCAGGACATGATCTCTCCTTTCCTCTTTGTTGACATCAAAGAGTTTGTTTTCACATAGTGATTTCTTGCCACCTCCCCACCTTTCCCCAGTGTTCAACTTATATCATCTTTATAGCTAACCATTCCAAAAGAAGCAGAGCACTTATTTCCCAGTAGTTCCAATAAGATATTGAGCTTATGTTTCATTAGCAAATTCATATACCTTAATCTAGAGACAGGGCCAGGCGCAGTAGCTCATGCCTGTAATCCTAGCACTTTGGGAGGCCAAGGCAGGCGGATCACCTGAGGTCAGGAGTTCGAGACCAGCCTGACCAACATGGAGAAACTCCGTCTCTATTAAAAATACAAAATTATGGCTGGGTGCAGTGCCTCACGCCTGTAATCCTAGCACTTTGGGAAGCCAAGGCGGGCAGATCATGAGGTCAAGAGATCAAGACCATCCTGGCTAACATGGTGAAACCCCATCTCTACTAAAAAATCCAAAAAAAATTAGCCAGGCATGGTGGCGGGCGCCTGTAGTCCCAGCTACTCAGGAGGCTGAGGCAGGAGACTGGCGGGAACCCAGAAGGTGGAGCTTGCAGTGAGCCGAGATCACGCCACTGCACTCCAGCCTGGATGACAGAGCGAGACTCCGTCTCAAAAAAAAAAAAAAAAAAATTTAGCCAGGTGTGGTGCCACATACCTATAATCCCAGCTACTCAGGAGGCAGAGGCATGAGAATCGCTTGAACCCAGGAGGCGGAGGTTGCAGTGAGCCCAGATCATGCCATTGCACTCCAGCCTGGGCAACAAAAGCAAAACTCCATCTAAAAAAAAAAAATCTAGAGACAGAGAATAGGGGAGAGTTCATCCTCCAAAAGAAAATCAAGATTCTTTTTACCAGAACAAACCATATAGTGATGGGCAGGTGAAAAAAGAAAATATCCACTACAGGTACATCTCAAAACAACTTTGGTTAAGATGTATATTGCTTTCCACTATTTTTTGTGGACACCAAACTAGTGTTTCTTTTGAAAATGACAGTGAGGCAGCTGAACTGTTTCTTTAACTTAAAAAATAAGGTGAAATGTCAGCTGGCACAGTGGTTCACGTCTATAATCCCAGCACTTTGGGAGACCAAGGTGGGCAGATGACTTGAGGTCAGGAGTTCGAGACCAGCCCAGCCAATATGGTGAAACCACGTCTGTAGTAAAAATACAAAAATTAGCCGGGCATGGTGGTGCATGCCTGTAATCCCAGCTATTCGGGAGGCTGAGGCAGGAAAGTCACTTGAACCCAGGAAGCAGAGGTTGCAGTGAGCTGAGATCACACCATTGCATTCCAACCTGGGCATTGCAGCAAGTCTCTGTCTCAAAAAAAAAATCAAATAAATAAAAAACAAAACAAAAAATAAAGTGAAATGTCTTGCTGTTCCTATACAAAGAGATACCAGAAAATATTCTTAGAATGTATTTTAGTCTGAGTTTTCATATACTCATAATTTTTATTTAAGTGGCCCCTTTTCTGATCCCAGCAAAGAACTAGAATCCTCAAAGCCCTGAATAAGTTACCAGAGTTCCTCATTACCATTCTGGAGATACTTATTTCCTCTTATCAACATCATCGACTTCACTCTCACAATCAGATACAAAGCTCAATACAGTTGACTCTTGAACAACATCAGTTTGAAGTAGACAGATCCACTTATATGTGGCCCTTTTTTTTTTCAGTAAATATATTAGAAAAGTTTTTGGAGATTTGTGACCATTTGAAAAAATTTACAAACCATATAGCCTAGAAATATAGAAAAAAAATTAAGAAAAAGTTAGGTACATCATGAATGCATAAAATATATGTAGATACTTGTCCATTATATCATTTACTGTCATAAAATATACACAAATCTATTATAAAACATTAAAATTTATTGGGCCAGATGCGGTGGCTCACACCTGTAATCCCAGCACTTTGGGAGGCTGAGGTGGGTGGATCACTCGAGACCAGCTTGGCCAACATGGTGAAACCCTATCTCTACTAAAAATACAAAAATTAGCCGGGCTTGATGGTGCACATCTGTAATCCCAGCTACTCAGGAGGCTGAGGCAGGAGAATCACTTGAACCCAGGAGGTGGAGGGTGCAGTGAGCCCAGATTGCGCCACTGCACTCCAGCCTCTGTGACAGAGTGAGACTCTGTCTCAAAAAACAAAAGTTAAAATTTATCAAAACTGGGCCGGGCGCAGTGGCTCACACCTGTAATCCAGCACTTTGGGAGACCAAGGTGGGCAGATCACAAGGTCAGGAATTCGAGACCAGCCTGGCCAACATGGTGAAACTCCGTCTCTACTAAAAATATAAAAATTAGCCAGGCATGGTGGCTGTAATCCCAGCTACTTGGGAGGCTGTGGCAGGAGAATCTCTTGAAACTGAAAGGCGGAGGTTGCAGTAAGCCGAGATCGCACCACTGCACTGCAGCCTGGGTGAAACAACAAAACTCCATCTCAAAAAAAAAAAAAAAAAACTTATCAAAACTTACGCAAACACAGACTGTATATGGCACCATTAGCAGTCAAGAGAAATGTAAACAAACATGAAGATGCAGTATTAAATCATAACTGTGGTCAGGCGCGGTGGTTCACACCTGTAATCCCAGTACTTGGGGAGGCCGAGGCAGGTGGATCACCTTTCTTACTAACATTTTCTTTTCTCTAGCTGACTTTATTGTAAGAATACATACCAAATACATATAACATACAAAATGTGTGATAATCAACTCTTTCTGTTATCAGTAAGACTTTGAGTCAACAGTAGGCTATTAATAGTGAAGTTTGGGGGGAGTCAAAAGTTGTATGTGGATTATTGACTGTGTGGAGTTTCAAAATGGATGAAAGACCTGAATATAAGAGTATAAACTATAAAACTCTTAGAAGAAAACATAGGATAGGCTGGGCACAGTGGCTCACACCTATAATCCCAGCACTTTGGGAGGCCTAAGCAGGCGGATCACCTGAGGTCAGGAGTTCGAGACCAGCCTGACCAACATGGTGAAACCCCGTCTCTACTAAAAATATAAAATTAGCTGGGCATGGTGGCACATGCCTGTAATCCCAGCTACTTGGGAGGCTGAGGCAGGAGAATCACTGGAATCTGGGAGGCAGAGGTTGCAGTGAGCCAAGATCATGCCATTGCACTCTAGCCTGGGCAACAAGAGTGAAACTCCACCTCAAAATTTAAAAAAAATGAAAACATAGAAGAAAACCTTCAATACATTGGATTTGGCAATGATTTCTTAGATGTAACACAAAAAAGCACAGGCAATAAGATAAAAAAATAGATCAGTTGGACTTTATCAAAATTAAATGTCTTTTGTGCATCAAAAAACACTACCAACAGATTAGAAGGCAACCCATGAAATGGAAGAAAATATTTGCAAATCATATATCTAATAAAAGATTGATATCCAGCATACATAAATAACTCAACTCCTACAACTCAATAGCAGCAACAACAAAAACCAACCCCTTTTAAAAATAGGCAAAGGGCCAGGCACGATGGCTCATGCCTATAATCCCAGCACTTTGGGAGGCTGAGGTAGGCAGATCGTTTGAGCCCAGAAATTTGAGACCAGCCTAGGCAATATAGTGAGACCTCATCTCTACCCCCGCAAAATACAAAAATTAGCTGGATGTCCCTGTAGTTCCCAGCTACTTGGGAGGCTGAGGTGGGAGGATCAGTTGAATCCAGGAGTAGGAGGTTGCAGTGAGACAAGATAGAGCCAGTACACTCCAGCCTGGGCAACAGAGTGAGACCCTGTCTCAGAAAAAAAAAAAAAAAAAAAAAAGCCGGGGAGGAAGGGCAGGCAAAGGATTTGCATAGACATTTCCCTAAAGAAGATATACAAATGGGCTGAGTGTGGTGGTTCATGCCTGTAATCCCAGCACTTTGGGAGGCCGAGGTGGGTGGATCACTTGAGGTCAAGAGTTTGAGATCAGCCTGGCCAACATGGTGAAACACCGTCTCTACTAAAAATACAAAAATTAGCCAGCCATGGTGGCAGGTGCCTGTAATCCCAGCTACTTGGGAGGCTGAGGCAGGAGAGTCATTAGAACCCAGGAGGCGGAGGTTACAGTGAGCCGAGATCATGCTACTGCACTCCAGCCTGGGTGACAGAGCAAGACTCTGTCTCAAAAAAAAAAAAAAAAAAAAAAATTTGGCCAGGCGAGGTGGCTCATGCCTGTAATCCCAGCACTTTGGGAGGCCGAGGTAGGCAGATCACGAGGTCAGGAGATCAAGACCAACCTGACTAACACAGTGAAACCCATCTCTACTAAAAATACAAAAAATTAGCCGGGCGTGGTGGCACGCGCCTGTGGTCCCAGCTACTCAGGAGACTGAGGCAGGAGAATCCCTTGAACCTAGGAGGCAGAAGTTGCAGTGAGCCGAGATCGCACCACTGCACTTCAGCCTGGGTGACAGAGTGAGGCTCTGTCTCAAAAAAAAAAAAAAAAGAAGATATACAAATGGCCTAGAAGCACGTGAAAAGATGAAAAGATGCTCAACATCACTAATTATTAGGGAAATGCAAATTAAAAACCACAATGAGATACCCCTTCATATTCATGAGGAAAAGTATTATCAAAACACCAAAAAATAACAAGTATTGGCAAGGATATGTGGAAAAATTGGCATTGTTGCATTGCTGGTGGGAATTGTAAAATGCTATAGCTGATAGATACAGGAGGCAGATAAGGGAGGGTTCCCAGATAATCTCTCACCGTCCCAAACATCATATGCTTTTGTGCAGATGAGGGAACCTGCCCAGAGTCTTCCCTGGGCATGCCTGCAATGCCTGTGCACTGAGAGAATGGGGTGGAGCCACCAGGAATTCACATCTTATGCAGGGGGAAGAGCCTGGCCTCTTCAGCTCATGTGTGGTGGCCTGGTATTTAATCTGTGAGGTGAAAGCCTGTTCACAGGACCCTCTCTTTCTTTGCCGAGAGTTTTCTTTTCACCCAATAAATCTGCCCTCCTCACCCTTCAATGCGTCTGCATGCCTAATTTTTCCTGGTCATGAGACAATACGCTGGATTTTAGCTGAACTAAGGAGCAGAAAATCCTGCATCATAACCACTGGGGAAACTGGTATAACAATTCCTCAAAAAATTAAAAACAGATTTGCCATATGATCCAGTACTTTTACTTCTTTTTCTTTTTTTCTTTTTTCTTTTTTTTTTAAATTTGAGACAGTGTCTCACTCTGTCATCCAGGCTGGAGTGCAATGGCATGATCTTAGCTCACTACAACCTCCGCCTCCCAGGTTCAAGTGATCTTCCCACCTCAGCCTCCAGAGTAGTTAGGACTACAGGTCTGTGCCAATATGCCAGCTAATTTTTGTAGAGACGGAGTTTCACCATGTTGGCCAGTCTGGTATCGAACGCCTGACCTCAGATGATCTGCCCACCTCGGCCTCCCAAAGCGCTGGGATTACAGGCATGAGCCACTGTGCCTAGCCTGATCCAGTCATTTTACTTATGATACATAAACAAAAGAAGTGAAATGAGAGACTTGAACAGATATTTGTACACCCATGTTCATAGCAGCATTAATCACAATAGCTAAAATGTGGAAGTAACTCAAGTGTTTGTCAACGGATGAATGAATTTAAAAAGTATGGTATACACAGACAATGAAATATAATTCAGCCTTGAAAAGGAAGGACATTCTGACACATGCTATTACATGCATGAACCTTAATAATATTATGCTAAGTGAAATAGGCCAAAAGGACAAATACAAATACTTTATTATTCCACTTATATGAGGTACCTAGAGTAGTCAAATTCATACAGACAGAAAGTAGAATGGTGGTACTGAGGCTGGGGTGGAGAATGGGGACTTAGTGTTTAATGGTACAAAGTTTCCATTGGGAAAGACAGAAGAGTTCTGCAGATGGGTGGTGGTGATGGTTGAACAACAATGTGAGTATGTTTAATGCCATAGAACTGTTCACTTAAAAATGACTAAAATGGGGGAACACTTAGTCTATTTTAAAGAATAAAGTGTTGCCTTGATTCTAGAATCACAAATAAAGCCAATTGAAGTCTTTAAGCTAAATTTATTATAACTTTTTTTTTTTGAGAAAGAGTCTCACTCTATTGCCCAGGCTGGAGTGCAGTGGTGCAATCTCGGCTCACTGCAGGCTCTACCTCCTGGGTTCAAGTGATTCTTTGCCTCAGTCTCCCAAGTAACTGGGGTTACAAGCACCTGCCACTACGCCTGGCTAATTTTTGTATTTTTTGTAGAGACAGGGTTTCACCACGTTGGTCAGGCTGGTCTCGAACTCCTGACCTCAGGTGATCTGCCTGCCTCGACCTCCAAAAATGCTGGGATTACAGGCGTGAGCCACCGTGCACAGCCTATAATTTTGTCATTGATTGTCTTTTGCCAAATAGTTTGAACCATAACCATAATCTTTTTCCTTTCCTTTTCTTTTCTTTTCTTTCTTTTTTTTTTTTTTTTTTTTTTTGAGACAGCGTCACTCTGTAACCCAGGCTAGAGTGCAGTGGCTTGATCTCAGCTCACTGCAACCTCCACCTCCAGGTTCAAGAGGTTCTTTGAGTAGCTGGGAGTACAGGCCTGTGCCACCATGCCCAGCTAATTTTTTGTATTTTTAGTGGAGATGGGGTTTCACCATATTGGCCAGGCTGGTCTTGAACTTCTGGCCTCAAGTGATCCACATGCCTTGGCCTCCCAAAGTCCTGACATTACAGGCATGAGCCACTGAGCCCACCCTGTAATCTTTTTAAATAAAAAATATTTGAATGAGGCCGGGCGTGGGAGAATCACTTGAGCCTGGGAGGCAGAGGTTGTGGTGAGCCAAGATCACGCCATTGCACTCCAGCCTGGACGACAGAGTGAGACTCTGTCTCAGTCAATCAATCAATCAATCAATCAATTTGAATGAGGTAAGGCAGGGGTGGAGTTGAAAAAGGTTGAAAACAAAGGAAGATAAAAAATTGCACTTCAGAAAAATCTCCTCAAATTGACAAGAAGCAGAATAGCTTCAGGAGGGAATGAGTGGATGTTCAGCATATTCTCCTCCTCTGGAGCATTGCTAAGGAGTGGTCCCAGGTGGGGTTGCTTGAGGCACAACCAAATGACCTTCTGACCTCCACCTGTCCCAAAACTGGATCTGTGAAACACTGGATTTGATCTGTAACAATGGGGATGCAGAGAAATTTAAATGGGTTGCAATATACAAACTAAGTGCCTTTCATGGAATTTATAATTCCCAAACTCACAAGTGGTGTTGAGCAGTTGAAAAACATGCAATCTCCGGTTGGGCGTGGTGTCTCACGCCTGTAATCCCAGCACTTTGGGAGGCTGAGGCGGGCGGATCACGAGGTCAGGAGATCAAGACCATCCTGGCTAACATGGTGAAACCCCGTCTCTACTAAAAAAAATACAAAAAAATTAGCTGGGCATGGTGGCAGGCGCCTGTAGTCCCACCTACTTGGGAGGCTGAGGCAGGAGAATGGCATGAACCTGGGAGGCAGAGCTAACAGTAAGCCGAGATTGCGCCACTGCACTCCAGCCTGGGCGACAGAGCAAGACTCCGTCTCAAAAAAAAATAAAAATAAAAAATAAAATAAAAACATGCAATCTCCTTGATTGGTGAAAACATACCTGCACATTCAACTTCTCCCTTCTTTATTTCAGAAGAATGACTGCAGGATAACCTACATGGCATGGAATGCCAAAGATGTGGCTGTGTCTTATTATTATTTCTACCAGTTGGCAAAAATGCACCCAGAGCCTGGAACCTAGGAGGAGTTCCTGGATAAATTCATGGCTGTAAAGGTGTGTTTTGGTTTCTAGTATGACTATACCAGAAACTGCTGGGAGAAAAGGAAAAGGGTTTTGTATCTTTTACCTATTTTTATGAAGACATGAAAGAGAATTCAAAGTGTGGAATTCAGAAGCTGTTAAATAGAGAAAGACATGCCAGAAGAAACTGTGGGAAAAACCCTCTGGTATAGCTCTTCTGATGTGATAAAGCAGAATCCTAGTGGAAATTATACCACTATGGAAAATGATCAGATGGACTATTCTGTCTCCCTTCATAAGAAAGGATATTTCTGAAGACTGGAAGAATAAATTCTTAGTCGCTCAGTATGAGAAATTTGAAGATTACGAAAAGAAAATGAAAGGGTCTACACTGCAGTTTCAATCAGTAATCTAAGAAGGACCTGCTCACTAGGTGCGGTGGCTCATGCCTGCAATCCTAGCAGTTTGGGAGGCCAAGGCGGGAGAATCACCTGAGGTCAGGAGTTTGAGGCTGGCCTGGCCAACATCGTGAAACCCCATCTCTACTAAAAATACAAAAATTAGCCAGCCATGGTGGTGGGCGCCTGTAATCTCAGCTACTCAGAAGGCTGAGGCAGGGTAATTGCTTGAACCCAGGAGGCAGAGGTTGCAGTGAGCTGAGATCACGCCATTGCACTCCAGCCTGGGTGACAAGAGCGAAACTGTCTCAAAAAAAAAAAAAAAAAAAAGGACCTACTCTTTCTCCATCTCCTTTAACTACGATCTAAATTAAAAGAAAAGAAACTCCTTTAAACATTTAGTGAAAGAAAATTCTCTGGATGTTTCCTTAATTACTTAGATTAATGGTTTATAATGCAATAATCAAAGAATTTCAAAGTCTACATAGAAAAAACCATTACAGGCCAGGTGGTGTGACTCACGCCTATAATCCCAGCACTTTGGGAGGCCGAGGCAGGTGGATCACGAGGTCAGGAGTTTGAATCTCCCTCGCCAACATAGTAAAACCCTGTCTCTACTAGAAATACAAAAACTAGCTAGGTGTGGTGGCACGCACTTATAGTCCCAGCTACTTGGGAGGCTGATGCAGGAGAATCACTTGAACTGGCAGGCAGAGGTTGCAATGAGCCGAGACCATGCCATTGCACTCCAGCCTGGGCAACAGAGCGAGACACCATCTCAAAAAAAACAAAAAACACCACAATACTATATTTATGATTCTAATTGCTTTTCATGGTATTTTTATTAGTCTTACAAATTAAATAATAAAATGAAGTTTACAAATTTTTAAATGGTGAAAATGGTAAATTTTATGTTATGCATATTTTGCCACAATAAAAAAATGTTAACTTGGGCCAGGTGCGGTGGTTCACACCTGTAATCCCAGCACTTTGGGAGGCTGAGGCAGGAGGATCGCTTGAGACCAGAATTTCAAGACTGGCCTGGGCAACATAGCAAGACCTGATCACCACAAAAAAATAAAGCAATTAAAAACAGTCAGGTGTGATGGCACACACCTGTAGTCCTAGCTACTCAGGAGGTTGAGGTGGGAGGATCACTTGAGCACAGGAGTTCAGGGATGCAATGAGCTAGGATCACGCCAGTGCATTCCAGACTGGACCACAGACCAAGACCTTGTCTTTAAAAAAAAAAAATTGGGGGCTAAAAAATGCAAATACAAATGTCAAGTGTGTCACCACCCATAGTACACAGTACTCTCAGAAAAAAATATGAGTACAATTAAAACATTTTAAATCACATGAGGAATCATTGATAGGGAAACTCAAGCCAACACAACAGGGCAGATTATCTCTGTCCCTACTTGGTTGACACTGGCACTGTTGATCCCCCTGATGTCTGGCTGTGACTCCCAGAGAATTCACAACCCGGGTAATTTGCCTGCAGGTTTGGCTACAAGATCATTTTGTTGCCACCATGATAACCTTCTGCCAGACTAGCTAGCACCATCAGCTACTTTCTAAGTACATAACAGCGCATGCAGCAACCTCTGGATCCCTTCCATACCATGCTAAAGCCTGAATAGGATCAGGACTGTCAACTCAGGTCTCACTCTGTCTGTGCCATGTTGCTCTTTCACTCTGCTTTAGCCATCCTGTATTGGTGCAGAGCCACCCTGTGAGACTTTCTCCTGTCTTATTTCCAAACAGGGAGTGGAATCCAAGACCCTCTACTTTCAGCTTTCTTCACAGTCAATTTAATAGCCTTAATGGAATTTCTGCCTAAAGGTTAAAATCATGATACAAGGTTGCTTACTCCACTATCTCCCCTTTTTACCCTTTCTGCACCCAAGTAAAAAGCTGAACTTTGACTCTTCTTTTTCCTAAATTAATTCCATTTTTTTAGGAGTACTAATCTCCACTCCCATCCCCAGTGGTTGGTAGATACTTGCGGCTGACTATAGAGAAGGTCATATACACCGAAATGGAAAAGAGAAGAACAGGTAAATTTTTTTTTTTGAGACAATCATGTTCTGTCACACAGGCCGGAGTGCAGTGGCATTATCTTGGGTCACTGCAACCTCCATCTCCCAGGCTCAAGTGATTCTCCTGATGCTGCCTCCTGAGTAGCTAGGATTACAGCACCTGCCACCACACCCGGGTAATTTTTTGTATTTTTTATATTTTGTATGTTTCACCATGTTGGCCAGGGTGGTCTTGAACTCCTGGCTTCAAGTGATCTGCCCACGTCGGCCTCCCAAAGGGATTACAGGCATGAGCCTGACCTTGATATATTCTTTTAAATTAAGTAAAACAGGCTGTTTCAAGCAATAAGGGAATATAAGTGTTCATGTAATTGAACAGTCCAGAGCTCCAGGCCAGGCTTCATTTAGCTCCTAAAATGACGAGATCAAGACCAAGTTTCTCTCTGTTTCTCAATTCTACTTCTTCATTATTGGTTTCATTCTTGGCAGGCTTCTCTCCCTGTCGTTCCAAGATGACTATCAAAGGTTTCTGGACCCACAGGCTTCTTTGTTCACATGAAAGGAAGACGAGCACTTCTCCACTCCCAGTGATGAACCAAAGTCCAGAGCTGAGTCTGGTTGGACTTTCTCTTCCAATCACTGTGGTTATAAGGGTGGTGTTTACTAGCTTAAGATAACATCATATCCCATATCAGCATCCCATTGCTAAAGCAGTAGAGGGGTAGCACCAGATTTCCCCAAGGTACTCGGACCCTGGGAATAAATATTAGATACCAGTTCCCAGA
This sequence comes from Gorilla gorilla gorilla, assembly GCF_029281585.2. Lineage (NCBI taxonomy): Eukaryota > Metazoa > Chordata > Mammalia > Primates > Hominidae > Gorilla > Gorilla gorilla. Next base: position 147,987,851 of record NC_086017.1, on the reverse strand, counting down.
AAAGGGGAAATTTGTGTTGAGTGGCCCAAAACACCAAATATTCACCATCTCTGATATCTACCAAATCTGATTTGACTTACTGCTCAACAAGCATTTATTGAACAGAATACTAAAAAAATTAAAATAAAAAAATTTAAAAAATAAAAAATTAATGCAAAACAGAAACAACTTAATCTTAGCAACTCTTTCCTGTGGTCGGTACTTCCCCATCAAGATCCTTTCTGACTCCTGATCTGTGCTCTAGAAAAAAAATGTTTAAATAATATCCAGTAGTTGCACTTGATACACTAAAATCCACTACCTAAGAGTCCTCTGCTCAGATTTAACTATGAAAATACAAACAAAAGGCAAGGCAGTGGGGAGGGAATCTGCTGTGAGGAATCACCAGAGCTAGGCCCAGTGGAAGTATTGGGGGCCTAATGGCAAAGAACAATCAGCCTGCCACCAAATTTCCTAAATGCAGAGTAACTTCTCTCTCCATTAATCTGGAAAGACTCTTTCATTTTAAAACTCAAGATATGACTGCTCACTGTGGGTATTTAATATTATATGTAATAATAACAAATGTGATAAAATTAGAGTGAAATCTGCTTCAGCTGTAAGGTGGTTTATGAACCACATTAATGATCTTTAAGGAGATGTGGACATGCAGACTGGCAGCCTGCCCACACAGCAGGTGGTGTTAGGCACAGGCTCCTAAGGGGGGATGGAAGGCTTGAGTTCTATTAGCTCTGCTGCTCAGTAGCTGTGTGACCTTGAGCAAACCCATTAACCCCTCTGGACCTACAAGTTCCTCAGCTCTAAAATGGCAGAGTTAAACTTGATGTTTTCTAAGCTTTATTCATCTCCAACCTTCTAAGATACTCTAATAAATTGATTTTGTTTTTAAAAGTTCATGAATGAGGCCGGGCTCTGTGGCTCACGCCTGTAATCCCAGCACTTTGGGAGGCCAAGGCAGGTGGATCATCTGAGGTTGGGAGTTTGAGACCAGCCTGACCAACATGGAGAAACCCTGTCTCTACTAAAAATACAAAAATTAGCCGGGTGTGGTGGTGTGCTGTAATCCCAGCTGCTCAGGAGGCTTAGGCAGGAGAATCACCTGAATCCAGGAGGTGGAGGTTGCACTGAACTGAGATCACGCCACTGCGCTCCAGCCTGGGCAGCAGAGCGAGACTCTGTCTAAAAAAAAAAGAAAATCAAAATAAATAAATAAATAAAAAGAGTAAACATCAGGGGAAATAGGGATATTCTGGCTAAACCAACCTAACAGGATTCTTGCTGAAGATAGGCCAGGGTGATCAGACGTCACCTAGGGGATGGTGGAGGATGTGGAATCTGGTCAGATCTTGACGGTGATCACACATCAAGTGTGGGCGGGTCTTGCTAAACCAACTTAGCAGAGTTCTTTGTTAAAACTGGATTTTTCAAAGGAGTGTACAAATGGGCCTAAGAGAAGTGTTAGGAGCTTGGCTAAAGTTTGGCCAGCAAATAATCTTTGTCAATCCTGACCCTCCCCTACGGAATCTCCAGCGAACCTCAGCAGATACACAGCCCCAGGAGGCAATGTGGACAGAACTGCAGGAATCCCCACTCTCTTTGGTCTGGGAGAGAGATTAAATTTTCTACGTTCACAGAATTCCCTTCTTCAGAGGCACCTCCAGGGACCCAGACCTTTCCCTCACCACCTGTGTTTCCTAGAAGAGGGTCCTAACTAGGGTGGGTCATCCAAGGTTTTGTCTCAGGACGAAACCTAAACTAAGATGACAAATAGAAAGCATGAATTAGTCCAGGCACAGTGGCTCATGTCTGTGATCCCACCACTTTGGAAGGCCAAGGCAGGAGTGTTGAATGGGGTAAAAAGTTTGAGACCAGTGTAGGCAACATAGCAAGACTCCATCTCTACAAAAAGTTTTTTAATTAGCCAGGTGTGGTAGTGCACACCTATAATCCCAGGTACTACAGAGGCTGAGGAGATTACTTGAGCCCAGTAGTTCAAGACCCCATCTCAAAAAAAAAAAAAAAAACCAGAAAGAAAGAAAATAAATCACCAAAAATCTTCAGAGAGATGAATATTACATCAATGAAAGAGGAAAATGGTGTGTTTATGAAAAGGAATACCCAGAGAACATGAAGAAAGCCTTGAAAATTTAAAGTTAGACAGTAAAAATTAAAAAAACAAATACACAGTAAATGGGTTGAGAGTCTCCCATAACATAGGACAAAAGGACAAAATGATGGAATAAAGGACAGAAAAGGTAAGAAAATTAGAAGACCTGTCAGGAAGTCCAACATCCAAATACAGGGTCTAGAAAAAGAGAAGAGAGAAAACAGAGGGAAGGAAATAATCCTCAAAATAATTCAGGACAATAACCTAGAGTCTCCAGATTGAAAGGGCCTATGGAGTGCCAGCATAGCACTCTAAAGTCTGCCCACACCAGGGCATAGCTTCATGAAATTTCAGAACCCTGGGGACAAACAGATCTCCAAGATCTAGAAAGAAAACAAACAAAACCCCAAAAGTGTTTAAAACTGGCCACATTAAAAAATCAGGAATCAAAATTCTTGGGTTTCTTACCAAGCCCCTCCCACGTGCCCAGAGCTTCCAGTAAAATTTTCAGTGTTCCCCTCTTAGGTATCAGACACAGGCCCAAAGAAATTTGTAAATGATGATGAAAAAAGATTGAGCACAGTCTAAAAATCTAAAATTCTCTCACTTCCATGCTAGTTCCTAGAAGCCAGTGGGATGGATGAAGCCTTTTATTCTTCCCTTAGACTCCAATTCCTTCACTCTACCTTTCCCTAATCACCACTTGATCATTTCCTCCTTGTCTCTCTCTCTCTCTCTTTCTGTCTCTCTCTCTCACACACACACAGACACACACACACACTCACTCACTTACACAGGCTTGACTTAAGGACACACGTCATGCTGCTTTTCTTGAGAGCAAACATTGTTAATTATAGCTCTGCCCAGGAAATAGGCAAAAAAATCCCAAGAGCTCAGCTTTTGACAGTAGGGAGCTGCACTTCTTTCTGGACAAAGAGTCAGACTAAATTTAGTGACAAATTCTAAATTGGTGTGAGACTTTCCCATTTCCTTGAAGCATAATGCTCTATTGATTGCAAGCTGAGTCATATATTGAGCCTGCTTCTCACACTGTCAGCTGGAAGTGTAATTCTTGAATGACTCCCAGCAGACATTTATAGATTTTTCAGTCTGTTGAGTTATAAAAGATAGCCAAAGTCTTTTTTTTTTTCTGAAGACCTTCAAATAAATCTTGATCTTAACAGCTAAGTCATTGAGCTTAATTATATACAACACACTGGGAGTAATCTGCATAAAAGCGAAAGTTGAGGTAGTAAAGTTAGAAAAATAATCAAGTGAGTCTGTAAAGAAACAAAGAACAGAGGACTGACAACTGGAGTTCCACCTTCCAGTTTGCTCCTGTTTAAGACGTAGAAGAAAGAAAAAAGTAACTATTCAAGGTGAAGAGAGGGCAAAGATGGGAATAGGAACCAGGTTAGGGTACAAGGACAGGAATCAAAGAAAGAAAATACTTCAAGAAAGAGTGTATGGCAGAGTAAAATATGTTGGGGAGACCAAGAAGGGATGTGGCAGACCCATTTAGTGTCCTGTCCATAACTTCTCAGGTCTTATTGCACAGGGCAGGACTCCTGACTCCTAATGTCTTAGGACCTTTAGTCACTGGATTCTATTCTGCCTCAGCACCGTCAAGCCAGAAGTACAGGGGAATTAATGCTTCCTCATCCTCACCCAAATGCAGCAACCCTCAATCAAGGACTGACTAGAGTTGGTATGTATATACGCCAGATTCCTTACCCCTTAGAATAACTCTGAGCCTATGCTGTACACAGACTCTGAGAGTTCCCCAGCAGAATTAAGCTCCAGTTACCCACAGTGGTAACTGACTTGAAAATACACCATTTATTATCTCCCTTCTCTTTTCTTTCTCATTTCCCTACACCCCTACTGGTGCTTCTTTGCATCATCTCCAAAAGCCTGGGATGAGAAAAAGCCATTGATAATATATTCTGAAGATCCTTGAGAGGTCAAGGTCAGTAGAATGGAAAAGGCAGAAACTACATGGCTGGATTCTAAGAGAAGAGTTGGAGATGAGGAATTGGAGACAGAAATGGAAAACAACTCTTTCAAGAAGTTTAGCATGTAGACAAAAGAAAGAAATGGGGGAGTCACTAACGGGGCAATAGGATTGAAAAAAGTTTTAATTTTATTTGCATTTATTTAGGTAAGATACACTCAGCTGGGCATGGTGACTCACGCTTGTAATCCCAGCACTTTGGGAGGCTGAGGTGGGCAGATCACGAGGTCAGGAGTTCAAAATCAGCCTGACCAACATGGTGAATCACCGCCTCTACTAAAAATACAAAACTTAGCCAGGCATGGTGGCACGCACCTGTAATACCAGCTACTCAGGAGGCTGAGGCAGGAGAACCACTTGAACCCAGGAGGCGGAGGTTGCAGTGAGCTGAGATCGCGCCATTGTACTCCAGCCTGGGCGACAGAGCAAAGCTCCATCTCAAAAAAAAAAAAAAAAAAAGAGAGAGGCCGGGCATGGTGGCTCACATCTGTAATCCCAACACTTTGGGAGGCCGAGGAGAGTGTATCACCTGAGGTCAGGAGTTCCAGACCAACCTTGCCAACATGATGAAACCCTGTCTCTACTAAAAATACAAAAATTAGCTGGCCATAATGGTAGGCCCCTGTAATGCCAGCTACTTGGGAGGCTGAGGCAGGAGAATCACTCGAACCAGGGAGGCAGAGGTTGCAGTGAGCCAAGATCACGCCACTGCACTCCAGCCTGGGGGACAGAGTGACACTCCGTCTCAAAAAAAAAAAAAAAAAAAAAGAGAGAGAGAGAAAAAGAAAGATCCACTCATATTTTGAGACATATGACTCTAGGACAATGTACGTGTTCCTGGAAGCTCTCCTCCCTCTCTTCTGTTTTCAACATCTCTTTGGCTGGTGTCTCTACCTTACCCAGACTTGTGTTTGTTTTTCTAAGCATTCTGTGCTTAGCACTCTTCTCGTCCCTTTCTATACCCTCTCTCTGGGTAATTTAATCCTCTCTCATGGCTTGAATTTACACCTATACACTACTGATTCCTAAATTTGTGTCTTTAATTCAGAGCCCTTTCCTGGGCTCCAGACCCATGTATTGAACCACCTACTTTATAAGTATTCCTGTCTATCCAGCAGCTCCCTCCAATTAATCATGCAAAAATTGAACTTGCCATCTTCTCCTCAAATTCATTTTTACTTTGTGCCTAATGGGTGAATGGGACTTGTATTAGTCCATTCTCACACTGCTATAAAGGAATACCTAAGGCTGGGTAATTTATAAAGAAAAGAGGTTTAATTGGCTCACGGTTCTGCAGGCTGTACAGGAGACATGATGCTGGCCACCTCCTTGGCTTCTGGGAAGGCCTCAGAAAACTTAACAATCATGGCAGAAGGCGAAGGGGATGCAGGCTTCTCTTACATGGCTGGAGCAGGAGCAAGACGGGAGGGGTGTCACACACTTTTAAACAACCAGATCTCACGACAACTCACTATTGCCATGACAGCACCAAGGGGGATGATGTTAAACCATAAGAAACTGCCCCCATGATCCAATCACCTCCCACCTTCAACATTGGGGATTACAATTCAACGTGAGGTTTGGATGGGGACACAGATCCAAACCATATCAGTACTACAATTTATCTAGTTGCCCATATCAGAAAAATGGAACTCATCCTAAACCATACCCTCTGTCATCACCTTCATCCAATCAGTCATAAGTTGAGTAAGTCGTTTCCACTTCTTTAACATCTCCCAAGTTAACACATTCCTTCCATCCCCACTGCTCCTGCCTGAGTTTAGGCTATCATTATCTCTTGCACAGGCCATAAAGGTCTTTTAAGTGGTCACAAAGTTCTCCTAAATGGTCTCACTGCTTGTAGCCTTGACTCTTTCAATACATTTTTCCACCCTTCTGCCAAATAGATTCTCTGCTATTTAAAACATTTCCAGGTCTCTGGGAGAGTTGGTGTGAAGGGAGCGTTTAGAGGTGTGCGGATAGTCAGAATTGGGGAAATTTGTGTCATGCACCCAGCTTGAAGACTTACTGGATCAGACTTATGGATCTCTCATATCCTTTTCTGTAGGTCCAAAACAAGAATCTGTCCCTCCTCCACCAAAGATAATGACTCTCTTGGAATCTTTTTCCTGGGGTCAATCCCTGTGAATCAGGATAGAGATAGAAAAGAAATCCCCTAGTATTTTTCATCTAAGAGGACAGCCACCAAGGAAGGACCCAAGGCTAAGAAATGGAGCTGAATAAGCATCATATACAGAGAGAAAAACTCAAGGTGCAGAAGGAATACCCCCAAGACAAGCATTTCAAGGTTAAGGCAAGGCCAACATGGCAAGATACAAGAAGGGATTTCCTTTTCTTAGAAAATTCTTGTTTAGAAAGTTTATTCCGGACCTGAGAGGTAGACGTTCCCATTCTTGCTCCCACACAGGACAGCAATAATATGTTCTAAGACAATGGTCCTCCACCTGAGGAACGTGTGTAGCCTTAGAAGCATGTGAAGACTTTGCAAAGGATTCAAGTGCAAGATGGTTCTAAGAAAACCAAATTTCAGGCCAGGTGCAGCTGCTCACGCCTGTAATCCCAGGACTTTGGGAGGCCGAGGCAGACAGATCATTCGAGGTCAGAAGTTCTAGGCCAACATGGTGAAACCCCATCTCTACTAAAAATACAAAAATCAGCCCAGCATGGTGGTGTACGCCTGTAGTCCCAGCTATTAGGGAGGCTGGGGCAGGAGAATAGCTTGAACCTGGGAGGTGGAGGCTGCAGTGAGCCGAGATCATGCCACTGCACTCCACCCTGGTGACAGAACAAGACCCCATCTCAAAAAAAGAAAAGAATTGAAGAAAAGAAAATCAAATTTCAGATCCTCAACTTTCTTGTTTCTTTTTTGCTAAATGTTTGGTACTGATTTTTATCTCTCAGGTTCTCATTTCCTATCTACCGTTTTTACAGTTATCCTTCCCCCTCTGCACTAAAGAAAGCACACACTTCCCACCCATCCTGAATCTCACTCTAGTGCACCAAGAAAGAGTGAAAGGGTGTGTGGGTGGTGTGTGTCTGTGGTGTGTTTGGTGTGTGTGTGTGCATGCGTGTGCGTGTGTGTGTGTTGGGGGAGGTATGATATTTTGGTCTTAGTGCTGAGAAAGTGAATCATTGGATAACAAGATTATTTATAAGCCTGGTGTTTCCTATTCTTTAATGTCAACAAAATCAGAGGAGGATCTAATCAAGTTGTCAGCTGATCGTTCAACAAAAATAATTTTTTATAATATATCTTTTTTTGGCATATAACTTAGGAGGAGTTTGAAGCTTGAGTGACATTTGGTTATAACAAAGTGTCTTCCATTATTCTATTCCCATCATCTTATTTATATAAAGATTTGTCAGAGCCATATATATGTTATGTGTATATGTATACACACATAAACAAAAAAGAAATGTGAATGATTCTAAATGCTATCTCATTTCAGCAATAAAAAAATTTCACTCATGCATTCATGAAACAATTTTTAAAAATGGCCCTCCATCGGCCAGGCGCGGTGGCTCACGCCTGTAATCCCAGCACTTTGGGAGGCCGAGGTGGGCGGATCACGAGGTCAGGAGATCGAGACCATCCTGGCTAACACGGTGAAACCTCATCTCTACAAAACCTGCAAAAAATTAGCCAGGCGTGGTGGCAGGCACCTGTAGTCCCAGCTACTCGGGAGGCTGAGGCAGGAGAATGGCATGAACCCGGGAGGTGGAGCTTTCAGTGAGCCGAGATCGCGCCACTGCACTCCAGCCTGGGCGACAGAGTGAGACTCCGTCTCAAAAATAATAAATAAATAAAATAAAATAGAATAAAAATAGCCTTCCATCTCATTAATAAACTTCTTTCTAATTAATTCCATTTTAATTTACATACATAATTTTTGTTGCCAAGAAGTATGATGGTGTGATCAATAAAAGACTTTCAAGCATAAAAAAATTCTGTGGGCTGGGTGCAGTGGCTCATGCCTGTAAACCTAGCACTTGGGGAGGCTGAGGCGGGCAGATCACGAGGTCAGGAGTTCAAGACCAGCCTGGCCAATGTGGTGAAACCCCATCTCTACTAAAAATACAGAAATTAGCCCGGCGTGGTGGTGTGTGCCTGTAATCCCAGCCACTTGGGAGGCTGAGGCAGGAGAATCGCTTGAACCCGGGAGGTGGAGGTTGCAGTGAGCCAAGATTGTGCCATTGCACTTCCGCCTGGGCAACGGGTGTGAAATTCTGTCTCAAAAAAAAAAAAAAAATCTGTGGAGAAAGTGGAATGGAAATATAAGTTCAAGGAGAAAAAAGGCCAGTGTAAAATTTTCTGCTGAAAAAGAGGTTGTTCGTGTTTTGTTTTGTTTTGTTTTGTTTTTGAGACAGAGTCTCACTCTGTTGCCAGGCTGGAGTGCAGTGGTGCCATCTCGGCTCACTGCAACCTCCGCCTCCCAGGTTCAAGAGATTTTCCTGCCTCAGCCTCCTGAATAGCTGGGACTACAGGTGCGCACCACCACACCCAGATAATTTTTGTACTTTTATTAGAGACGAGGTTTCACCATGTTGGCCAGGATGGTCTCAATCTCTTGACCTCATGATCTGCCTGCCTCAGCCTCCCAAAGTGCTAGGATTATAGGCGTGAGCCACTGAGATGGACTGTTCATGTATTTTTTAAATGGATGTTGCTTTGGGGCTAGGTATGATGGTTCACGCCTGTAATCCCAGTGCTTTGGGAGGCCCAGGTGGACTGATCACCTGAGGTCAGGAGTTCAAGACCAGCCTGGCCAACATGGTGAAACCCCATCTCTACTAAAAATACAAAAAAAAGCTGACATGGTGGTGGGCACCTGTAATCTCAGCTACTCGGGAGGCTGAGGCAGGAGAATCACTTGAACCCAGGAGGCGGAGGTTGCAGTGACCCGAGATCACACAGTTGCACACCATTGCACTCCAGCCTGGGCCACAGAGCAAGACTCTATCTCCAAAAAATAATAATAATGATGATAATGTTGATGGGGGGATATCAAATATTGAATTGCTTTGTTATTTAGATTCCACTGGATTTATTTAAAAGTTATATAATGACTTATTTTAAAATGTCTATTTTTTTTTTTTTTTTTTTGAGACGGAGTCTCGCTGTCGCCCAAGCTGGAGTGCAGTGGCGCGATCTCGGCTCACTGCAGGCTCCGCCCCCTGGGGTTCACGCCATTCTCTTGCCTCAGACTCCCGAGTAGCTGGGACTACAGGCGCCCGCCACCTCACCCGGCTAATTTTTTGTATTTTTAGTAGAGACGGGGTTTCACCGTGTTAGCCAGGATGGTCTTGATCTCCTGACCTTGTGATCCGCCCGCCTCGGCCTCCCAAAGTGCTGGGATTACAGGCGTGAGCCACCGCGCCCAGCCAAATGTCTGTATTTTTAAAGTGCCAGAAACTATATAGTTTGCAATGATTAAACTTATGATAAAAATGTTAAATGTCAACTTAAAAATATACAAGGAGATACGTAGTTTTCAAATTATTTTAGAGAATATGTGAGTCAAAATGTTTGATGACCACTGATTTAAGATTCTATAAGCCAAGCCCTTTTATTATTGTTTTACTTTTTTTGTTTTCTTTTTTTGAGACAGGGTCTCACTCTGTCATCCATGCTGGAGTGCAGCAGTGTGATTTCAGCTCACTGCAACCTCCACCTGCCAGGTTAAAGTGATTCTCCTGCCTCAACCTCCCGAGTAGCTGGGACTACAGGAATGCACCACCAGACCTGGCTAATTTTTGTATTTTTTGTAGAGACAGGGTTTCCTATGTTGCTCAGGCTGGTCTCAAACTCCTGAGCTCAAGCGATCTGCCTGCCTTGGCCTCCCAAAGTGCTGAGATTATAAGTATGAGCCACTGCCCACAGCCCCAAGCCCATTTTCATTTTGTTTTCTTTTGTTTTTAATTTAACCAAGACTCAAAAAGACCATCATCACCAGAAAAGAGCTCTTGGTCCTGGTGACAGCTCCTTAATATTGAACCAGGCTCATAAAGCTCTATCCAGGAATTTCAAATTCATTAGTTTAATATCTGGCCAGTCACCTCCCTTTCCCCTCACTTTCTACTCTACATCACTCCTCAACTCTAAACTAGAGCCATGAGGGAGTCTTGCAACTTCCCAAAAGCCCCCTAACATTTCACACCTCTCGGCCTTTGCTCAAGCTGCTCTCTCTCTGCCTGGCATGAACTTTACCTCTCACTACCCTCAGTTCCTCTTCTCCAGCCAAAAGGGAATTTCTCCCAGAAATTGTCACTCATAACTGTTTTGTTTGTTTGTTTGTTTGTTTTGAGACCGAGTCTCACTCTGTTGCCCAGGCTGGAGTGCAGTGGCACGATCTCAGCTCACTGCAGCCTCTGCCTCCCGGGTTCAAGCAATTCTCCTGCCTCAGCCTCCCGAGTAGTTGGGATTACAGGCGTGCACCACCACACCCGACTGATTTTTTGTATTTTTAGTAGAGACAGGGTCTCACTAGGTTGGCCAGCCTGGTCTCGAACTCCTGACTTCAGGTGATCCACCCATTTCAGCCTCCCAAAGTGCTGGGATTACAGGCATAAACCACCTTGCTGGAACATAACTGGTTCTCAATTGAGGGTGACTAACCATCTCAGTTTTTCTAGGACTAAGAGGTTTCATTAGTATGGGGGACTTTCTGTGCTAAAACCTGGATAGTCCCAGGTCAATCAGGATGGTTGGTTACCCTACTATTGTACGTTCAACCTACTCAAAGTTACACCTAGGGGAGTGGAACCAGCTTTAGGGTATTATATCTTCTCCCAACTGACAGGTCTGTGGAAGACAATACTCTTCCATATCCCAAGAGCATCTTCTTAGGCTAATATAGTTCAAATGCTTTAGGCATTTAAGTTACAGTATTCCTGATTACGAGCTCACACTTCAAACAGCAGTTATTTTGTGTTCTTAAAAGAAACACTCTCTTCTAATTAATTGAACTCATTATGTTTGCATATTCAATTCCTGCCAGTGCATGCCTTACAGCATCACTTAAAAATAATTTGTCTCTGTGCATTTGGGGCTCCTAGACTCCTAAAAATAACTTTGAGAGAAACAGTATACATTTCCTGTGAATGTATGTATACGTATTTGGGGAAGTGGGAGATGGAAGGTTGATTTTTTTTTTTTTTTTTTTTGAGACAGAGTCTCTCTCTGTTGCCAGGCTGGAGTCCAGTGGCATCATTTCAGCTCGCTGCAACCTCCACCTCCCGGGTTCTAGCAATTCTCCTGCCTCAGCCTCCTGAGTAGCTGGGACTACAGGCACATGCCACAACGCCCAGCTAATTTTTGTATTTTTAGTAGAGACAGGGTTTTACCATGTTGGCCAGGATGATCTCGATCTCTTGACCTTGTGATCTGCCCGCCTCAGCCTCCCAAAGTGCTGGGATTACAGGTGAGAGCCATCACGCCCAGCTGGAAAGTTGATTCTAATAACCCTTAGGAGTGTTTCCAGAATTTTCCCAGGGCAGAATGTGGTCAGAAGCAGAGAAGCTATGGAGACATGTTACCTGACTGAACTTGAGTATCCAATCTGTTCAATTGGTACAATTCAATAAAATAGATGTCACTATTTTATTGGATTATTGAAAAGATTAAAAAAGGCAGTGTAGCAACTTGGTGAGGAACACAGATTCTGGAGCCAGGCACCCTGGGTTTGAATTTGGTCTCTAGAGCTTACTAGCTATGTGACCTTGAGCAAGTTACTTAACCTCTATGCCTCAATTCTATGCCTCAAGTGAATGTGAATAACAATATAAGCTGCTTCATAGGCTTGTTATAAGAATCAAATGAATTAATGTGTGTAAAGAACATAGAAAGGGGCTTAGTACACAGTAAATGATATATCAGTGTTTGTCAAGTAAGTCTATGTGAAGTACCTGGAGCATGAATAGGCACCTGGGAAATGACACTATTATTGTATTTATATGCATTATTTCTTAGCTGGAATCTTTATATTTTCAGAGAATAAATGGATTCAACAGAAGTTCAGCAAATTACTGAACCATGAGAATAGATTTTCTAACTCTCCACTAAGGGTCCTTTGTTCAAATTGTCTAGGGGCTCACCGAGAAAAGACTTTGAGAGGTCAGATTTTTTTTTTTTTTTTGCATTGGTAAAAAAGTTTGAAAATTGTAAACAGAATTATGTAAAATAATTTTTTTTATATTAGCAAAGCTGTCATCTCTGCAGTTTTTATCAAAAGTGTTTTATTTCCATCATTTTTCTGTTTGCCCAGGAAGGGAGGTCAGCATATGCAGCCTGGTTCAGAGTCCAGGTCAGCAGGCAGCCATCCTCAGCAGGGCTTCCCTTGGTACACAGGGCTTTGAAGCCAATTTTGGGTTACCATAGTAACCAAGAGAGCTTCTAGAAAAATTTCCAAATGAAACATTCATTCAGGACACCAACAGGCATGGCCTGGGGGTGGGGAGTTGGGGAGGAGAGGGACAAAAATATACTGTCCCTGACTTCACCAAGTTCACAGTCTGTTGAAGAGAAATATTGTAAAAAATCATTGACTTAGTTCCTCAATTTAAAGATGCTTTTAAAAAACATTTTAAAGCTTCCGAAGTCAGGTGCATGAATAGATGAGTTCATTTAATGTTATGGATTCCCCTGACACAGATATCTATTATTAAATTAATAGATTAAAAGATGTCTTACAATCTATAGCGTTTTGGAATGGAAAACATTTGGTATACTAGTGTGCCACGTGCTATGACAGAAGCATATACAAAGAACAGAAGGGGCCAAGCAATGAGGGGAGGGGGAAGCAGCATGAGAGTATTTGAGCTCCCTGGGAAGCTTTGTGCAAGCTTCTGCCTTGGTTCTGACTTATTTGGATACAGAAAAACATGCAGGACTCTACCAGCAGGATAAAAATCAAATTGCCTTCTCTCTTTCTCAATTAAGTAAACATGGCACACCAATTTCAGCTTGTGATACACAGATGACAGAGAGGTAGAACAGGGCTTGATGGTGGCCAGGCTTGTGCCACCGATTGCCAGTTTGTGAGCACTCAGCCCTAGCCCTTCCAGCTACATACCCAGGCAGCAAGGGGCAGATCTTGTTGAGGAGGCTCTGTTTGTACCATTAGCTTTGAGCATGGCTACTCTCATGGGTGCCTCTAACTGAACTTATAAGAAGTCCTTTGGGAGGCCCAGGCAGGCAGATCATGAGGTCAGGAGATCGAGATCATCCTGGCTAACACGGTGAAACCCCGTCTCTACTAAAAATACAAAAACATTAGCCGTGATGGTGGGCCCCTGTAGTTCCAGCTACTTGGGAGGCTGAGGCAGGAGAATGGTGTGAACCCGGGAGGCGGAGCTTGCAGTGAGCCAACGTCGCGCCTGGGCAACAGAGTGAGACTCCATCTCAAAAAAAAAAAAAGAAGTCCTATGGTTGGGGCCATAGATATACCAAGTAGTAGAGCACCACACTCTTCCTTGTGTATTGGAGGGATGGTACTGTCCAAAAACCAAAAACAGCAAATACTTACATAGCCCTTTTTTTTTTTTTTTGAGATGGAGTCTCACTCCGTCACCTAGGCTGGAGTGCAGTGGCATGATCTCAGCTCACTGCAGCCTCCACCTCCCAGGTTCAAGCAATTCTCCTGCTTCAGCCTCCCAAGTAGCTGGGATTATAGGCGCATGCAACCATGCTTGGCTAATTTTTTGTATTTTCAGTAGAGACGGGGTTTCACCATGTTAGTCAGGCTGGTCCCGAACTCCTGATCTCGTAATCTGCCGGTCTCAAACGCCTGACCTCATAATCCGCCCACCTTGGCCTCCCAAAGTGCTGGGATTACAGGCGTGAGCCACCGGCATGGCCCTATATAGCCCTTCTTAACAGTTCCCCTCCCACAACCCTTTCACCCACTTACCCAGAGGCCTTCCGGGACCAACAATGTAACATAAATTGAGACCTGAAGAACAGCTGCTCAAAATTAAAAAATTAAAACCCATGCCTGACAAAGAAAACACTTCTGGAGACAGAATAAGGACTGGGTAAGTTCTGAGTTTGCAACTTCTGATCTATTCCTTTGATCCCTACCCATGGTCAGAGCCCCATCTCTCTTTGGTACTCAGCCTACAAGGAACTGGCATGTAGTCATTTTGCCCCATGCTATTCCCTTGCAGGGTAGACAGAGGAGGCTTCATTGATCTGGAATCACTTGGATAGGGTCTTGAATGATGAGTAGTAGTTTGCTGAGGGGAGTTTCACAAGGGGGAAAAGTGGATTCCAGGTACAGAGAAATAGCAAGAGCCAAAGCTGAGAGGCAGAAAACATAAGGGACCTTTTGAGGCTCTATGGGTAATTATATGTGATGGGAGTATAAGCACAAGATGAGGCTGGAGAGGGAGCAGGGCCAGGTGTCAGCAGGACTCTGGGATCAAGTGAGGAAACGTAGCTTTTACTTTGGAGATAGTGAGAACCCCTGAGAGATTTTAAGCTGGAAAGTAAGATGCACTGATTTGTGTTTAGAACCTTCCCCCTGACAGCTGCGAGGAGATGGTCAGAGACACTGGGGAGCCGTGAGCGGGCCAACCTGCTTGAATCAAAGCAGAGGCCCTGGGAATGAAGTGCAGAGGTCCCAGGGATATTTCGTTGGTACAAATGACAGTGTTTAGTGATAGGGGAGGGGAAGGGGAAAAGATATTGCAGAGTGGGTGATATTAGAGCTGACTCAGGAAAATAACCAGAAAATGGCACTACTGTTTAATTCTTCATTCCATTTATATATCATTTTGGTGGAATTGTTTCAACCTACTGTGAGCAAAACCATGTAGAACTGTTTTAAAAGCTCGTTCTATTCTATACCAGTTGTATTTGAGATGTCTTATAGAGGAAACACAGAGCCCATTTCTTTTTTCTTTTTCTTTTTGCTATCTTCTTCTTTTTCCTTTTTTTCTTTTCTTTCTTTTTCTTTTTCTTTTTTTCTTTCTTTTTCTTTTTCATCTTGGCCAGGATCTGACATCATGATCCACCCACCTTGGCCTCCCAAAGTGCTGAGATTATAGGCATGAGCCACTGCTCCCAGCCACAGAGCCCATTTATGAAGAGACATAGAAGGTGGATTTTATAGGGGGTGTCCTGTGGCAGTGGCAGGTGGGCACACAGTCTGTGCTATCTCCATGGTTTCCAGTTCCCATGCTCTCTTGGTTCCTCATTCTTGGCAAGAACTTCCAGCTGATGCTTCCCCTCTTCAGCCTTTCAGCTTGTAAATGACTGGATCCTTGGAGGCAGGCACCTCTGGACTATCTAGTCAATGTCCCAAAAGGGCAGAAGCACATCTTGGCAGAGGAATTCCACATCTCCAGATGTAGTACATCTATCAGGAGGCAGATGAGTAATAGGGAAAACTACTCATTGGATCATGGTCACCCTGGGGAGATGTGCTGTGGAAGACTTAGTGCTCAAAGGCTTTGTTCAGACCTAGCCACAAGGGGATGGCTTGGGAGGCCTGAAGTTCAGCTTCAAGCAGCCTCAGTAATGGACAGTACCTGGGCCCTGGAGAGGTGAGTAAGGTAGGAAAAACTTTGACCTTTGACTGCAGAGGGAGCACATCCAACTGCCTACAGGGACAAGACAACAGTGAAGTAGGCTGGGGGAGATTGTGGCACCCTGGGGAATTTGTGCCTCATCTAGAAGGGATAGATTCTACTCAGTTCCAGCAAAGGTCATGTGGGAACACGAAGCCAAGGAATGCAGAGCTGACAACTTTTCAAGAGAAGGCAGAAATTCAGATTTTTATGAGTCATCTCCTGATTTTTTGGATGTTGGGAATTAATTCAAAGTTTGTTTTGTTTTGTTTTGTGACAGAATCTCACTCTGTCGCCCAGGCTGGAGTGCAGTGGTGCAATCTTGGCTCACTGCAACCTCCGCCTCCCAGGTTCAAGCGATTCTGCTGCCTCAGCTCCCGAGTAGCTGGGACTACAGGCGCATGCCACCACACCCAGCTAATTTTTTTTTTTTTTGTATTTTTAGTAGAGATGGGGTTTCACCGTGTTAGCCAGGATGGTCTCGATCTCCTGACCTTGTGATGTGCCCGCCTTGGCCTCCCAAAGTGCTGGGATCACAGGCGTGACAAAATTTTAAGATGTTGAGCAAGCCAAACAAAGTTCTCCTGTGGTTGGATTTGGCCTTGCAGCTATAAATTTGCAACCTCTACTCTAAAACTTGAGCATTAATCTCTGAATTTCAATCATTTAGTGCTAGAACAGGAAAAAGGGTGAGGCTACTAAGAAGCTGGAAACAGGCAAAAAGGTTTATAGGATCTGAGGGGTCATTAGTCCAATTTCTAATTGCATAGATAGGCAAACTGAGGCTTGGTGAGAAGAAATGCCCAAGGGCACACAGTTCCAGGCAACAGTAGCACTTGCAGTAAGAACAAAGAAACTCAGTTTACGGTGGCTCATGCCTGTAATCCCAGCCCTCTGGGAGGCCGAGGCAGGCAGATCGCCTGAGGTCAGGAGTTTGAGACCAACCTGGCCAACATGGTGAAACTCCGTCTCTACTGAAAATACAAAAATTAACTGGGCGTGGTGGCAGGTGCCTGTAATCCCAGCTACTCAGAAGGCTGAGGCAGGAGAATCGCTTGAACCCAGGAGGCTGAGATTGCAGTGAGCAGAGATCACGCCATCGCACTCTAGCCTGGGCAACAAGAGTGAGACTTCATCTCAAAGAAAAAAAAAGAATAAGGATACTCAGGCCAGGCATGGTGGCTCATGCCTGTAATCCCAACACTTTGGGAGACCGAGGTGGGAGGATCACTTGAGGCCAGGAGTTCAAGACCAGCCTAGGCAATATAGCAAGACTCTGTCTCCTTAAAACATTTAAAATAAAAGAGGCTCAAGCGGGCCTGACTGGCATTTGGTCTTCTTGCCTCAGTTCCCTCCTTTGTTTATTTGTTTCCATTCTCTAGTTTGTGGCTATGATTGGTACATATGTCCCCTACTGAACTTTGGATTATTCCTATTGGACCCCTGGGAGCTGTCCTGGCCTTCATCTGGAGTCTCTGCCCCAACCTCTTAGCCTGGAGCTGGTGCTGTTTCTGAGTCTGCTGGCACTGACCCCCTTGGGCTCCTCGCATGGGCCTGTCTGAGCTCCACATTGTGCTGAGTATGATACATACCTAGTATGGGACAAAAATAATGCTTGATCTCAGTGTGCCATAGTCCTGTGTTCCATCCACTAAACACACTGCTTCCTAGGATTAATGTCTCCCTGCAGAAAGGAAAAGCAAGTTGGAATGTCATTTTGTGTGTGTGAACTGTAAAATGAGTTTGAGTACATTTCAAATTTGCTCTTTCTTGCCCTTTTTTTGCCATCTAATAGTCATGGCCAACTCATCCATTAGGTACAGCTAGCACAGTATCTAGGGACCGAGATACTTTTAAGGGCCTGCAGAAATGTTTTAATTTTAATTTCTTTTAAAATCAGAATAAATAAAAATAAATAAATAATAATAAACATATAAAAAGAATCCAGTGTACTTAAAGCCACTGAACTGTATGGTTAAAAATGGTTAAAATGGGAAATGTTATGTATATTTTACCACAATAAAAAAAAGAAACCAGCATGGATTATATTCATCTTTATACCAATGCAGTTATAAAATATAATTTTTAATATTTATTATGGAGGGAAGGGCCCACAGATTCAAAACTGCCCAAAGCTCATGAATGTTATCATTTGGCCCTGTTAGTAGTTGGTTAATTCATATCAAGGAGAAGTTTTGTATTTATGGACCAAATCATATGGACTGCACTTCTCTCACTTCTTCATGGCCTAACCAGGAAGGTTACACAGCATGACCCAGATTCCTACCATGTGCCACCTGGTGACAGCTACACAGACTGTTCAGGGGAGATGCTGAGTACAGTGGTTCTGAGAGACTTGTTAGTTTTGGTCTCTGCACAGCAGGTCCTGCCTTATTTAGCACAGTGAAGCCAGACACTCTGAGGTAGTCAATTTTACTCCAAAGGGCATTTCTCATGCTTCTCTTTATTAACAAATCTCTCTCTGTTTGGACTACCAAAACAGTCTTCTGGCAGATCTCCCTGACTTGGCTTTTCTCCTACCCAAACCAGAATTATCTTTGCAAACATATATCTCCCTGGAATAAAATTATTTAATGACTTCCAACATTTTCATTATTTCAGAAAGCTTGACAGAAATCCCGCTTTAACTCATGACAGTGCTTTTAAAAGTAACTAAAAACTGCTTTAGTTTGTGCTAGAATTATACCAGCATGGTTACTACAATTAATAAATTTTGAGGACACAAATTAATTATTTTCCAGATGCATAGTTTGTGTTGCAATGAGGTCTTACACCCATGGACCCTTGGGAGAAAGATCATGAATGGATCCTTGGAAGTGAAAAAGTATGGAGATCCCTAGAAATGTCTCAGCAGTCTGCCTGACCATTCTGGGAGGACAGTATCACTCTGGTCAAAGAGAAATTACTGACTAGCTGACTATGGTACAGAAGGTGGGGGAAGATGAAGAAACATCACATTAAATTCAGTGCAAAGTGAAAGCTTGTCTTGAGCAAGGGTGAATGACTCAGCAAGAAATTGTTTACAGGATTTTAGTTTCTGCTCTCTGCAATTCTTATATTAAATAAAAAGCAGATTTTCATTATCTACTTGAAGTAATTCCATTACTCACCAGATAACAAATAAGCAACAAACACACTTCCTAGGATATTTTTTAAATCCTAAAGTGAAAGCAGTGCTTAGAATCACAAATGCTTGGCATGTATGGTCATTGACAAAAATTTGGTCTTTGGCAGAGTGAAAGCTTTGGTTTTTAAGTTCAGTTCCGCTTGTTTATCGTTGTAGTGCATAGTTATCATTCAACATTCCTACATTCAATCCCCTTTCTTCTGGTAACAGTCATACACACACACACACACACATACACACACACACACACTCTTTCACATGCACAAATTTTCTTGGGAAAAAAATATTTTTTTTCCACATTTGGAATATCCTTCAAGACTCCCATAGGCTTTGGAGGGCACCACGTCCTGTGCTCTCTGCTACTACTCCTTTGAGTATCAGAGTGATCACATGTTCCATTCAAAACAAAATCGGGCAGGGCGCAGTGGCTCACTCCTGTAATTCCCAGCACTTCGGGAGGCTGAGACAGGCAGATCACTTGAGGTCAGGCATTCGAGACCAGTCTGGCCAACACAGTGAAACCCCGTCTCTTTTTTTGTATCTAAAAAACTACAAAAATTAGCCAGGTGTGGTGGCATGCGTCTGTAGTCCCAGTTATTCAGGAGGCTGAGAAAAGAGAATTGCTTGAACCTGGGAGGCAGAGGTTGCAGTGAGCCAAGATCGTGCCACTGCACTCCAGCCTGGGCAACAGAGTAAAACTCTGTCACACACACACACACACAAATAAATAAATAAAATAAAATAAGTTTATCATGACTGTAATCCCAGCACATTGGGAAGCACAGGCAGGCAGATCACTTGAGGTCAGAAGTTTGAGACCAACCTGGCCAACATGGTGAAACCCCATCTCCACTAAAAACACAAAAATTAGCTTGGCATGGTGGCGGGCACCTGTAATCCCAGCTACTAACTAGGGAGGCTAAGGCAGGAGAATCACTGCCTTAGATGGAGGTTGAGGTTGCAGTGAGCCAAGATCATTGCACTACACTTCAGCCTGAGTAACAGAATAAGACTCCATCTCAAAAAAAAAAAAAAAAGAAAGAAAAAAGAAAAAAGAAATCGAGACAGGATGACAGGATGAGGGCCAGCTTCTGTGCTGACCTATCAGCTCTGCCTCCTGGCCACATACATGCAAGCTGAGAGCAGCCGTTTTGGCTGCACGTCGTAAATTCAGGCTGGGCTGCACTCACTCAGGTCCCTTGTTGGCACTATATTTCTTCCATTTCAAGGATTCAAACACACACACACTCAGTCCATTCTTTCCTTGATTTATTTTTGTAATACAAGTAAATGAATTATTTTGAATATTGGGGTTATAGTACTAAACCAACCAAAGTCCTCCATGAAACATTCAGTAATTCAGGTTTATGAGGTGTAGATGGGCATATGACCTGGTTTGTCCCTAAGCAACACTTAGCCACTTCTTCAATGACTGGTTCAGAAATGTGTCTTGGATGAAGTTCCCTAGAAGCAGAGCCTGAGGCAAGGATTCAGATGTAAGAAAGACAGGGAATGCTCTTAGAGAAACCTGTAAGGGAGCAAGATAGAGAAGGAGAAGGAGCCAAGTAACGACCTGATGTCAGGTAAAATCTAGTCTTGGTCTGGTTTTGTATGTGGAGGGGGAAGCTTGCCTCTGGAACACAAATTGCACTACAGAGTTGTTTCTGCCTTGAAGCAAGGAGGTTAGCCTGCTAAGAAACTCCATATCTATCAGTTATTAGTCTATATATTGAGACAGTGTAACTTCCCCGGCATCCCTAGGCTAGGAGGCTTTTGACAACCTAAAACACCTCTCATAAACCAAGGTCACAGGTTTAAACTGCTGGCCACAGCCTCAAAATAGCTGCAGGGAGTGGGGGAGAGGGTAAAGAATGGAAGGGGTGCACCAGCTGATAAAAGGGATCTGAGTGGAGTGCCAAAACATACACTACTGCATGTGTCCCAACCAAGTTAATCTTAGACAATGAGATTTAATTCTGCAACTTCTTCTGGAACCATGAGGGAAAATAATCTTTCCTTTTGCTCACCGTGAAATTAGTACAATGCCTGCCTGCAGCTGCTTGAGCCCGTTTTGGGAACAGCCAACTGAGAAGAAAAGAAGAGTAATATAGAGAGGCAGAGTCCCGGTGACAGCGACTCTAATTAGTGTTCTTTTCTCTGCATACCAGTTTGTTCTGCACCTCAATGTGTCCAATTCCCTTTAGAACCCATCAGTTTGGCCGGGCGCGGCGGCTCACGCCTGTAATCCCAGCACTTTGGGAGGCTGAGGTGGGTGGATCACGAGGTCAGGAGATCGAGACCATCCTGGCTAACACGGTGAAACCCCGTCTCTACTAAAAATACAAAAAATTAGCCGGGCGAGGTGGCAGGCGCCTGTAGTCCCAGCTACTCAGCAGGCTGAGGCAGGAGAATGGCGTGAACCCGGGAGGCGAAGCTTGCAGTGAGCCGAGATCGCACCACTGCACTCCAGCCTGGGCAACAGAGCGAGACTCCGTCTCAAAAAAAAAAAAAAAAAAAAAAGAACCCATCAGTTTAACCCAGCTGGGCCTGAACTCAGTAGTCATGGAGTCCAATTCTCTTGCTTTGGAGGAGAGACTGAGATTAAGGTAACAGAAGATCCGGGATTAGAATCCAAACCTCGTGTTGACTTGTGAGTCAAGCCAAAGGCATGTTCCAGGGCATCAGGGTGCCCTAGCTCTTGGAGGGAACTTAAATTCTTTTGCCAAGGAAGCAGTATTTATTTTATAAGGTCAGCCACACTATAAAAGAAACACAAACAGAAATCTCTCCTGGTGATTGTCCAATGCATCGCAGTTAATGGAGCATTTTCACATCTGGGATGTCCTTCAAGACTCCTATCAACTTTGGAGGCACTAAGTCCTGTGCCCTCTGCTACTTCTCCTTGGGATGCCAGAGTGATCACATGTTCCATTCAAAACAGAATTAGGACAGGATGAGGGCCAGCTTCTGTGCTGACCTCCCAGCTCTGCCTCCTGGCCACATGCAACTTGAGATCAGCCCTTTCCAGAGGCTACAGCTGCTGCTGCACGTGATGAGTGCAGGTTGGGCTGCATTCACTCAGGGCCCTTGTTGGCACTTGTATTTCTTTCATTTCAAGAAGCCAGCAGGCTAGGGGCCAGAGAAGATCCCATCAAGAAATGTGAAACATATGCCTCACTGCTCCTTTGCTGCCGTCAAGAAGACCAAATAATTAACCATCAGTGAATTTCTTTTTCTTTCCTTTTTTTTTTTTTTTTTTGAAACAGAGTCGTCTTGCTCTGTTACCCAGGCTGGAGTGCAGTGGTGCAATCTCGGCTCACTGCAACCTCTGCCTCCTGAGTTCAACCGATTCTCATGCCTCAGTCTCCCGAGTAGCTGGGACTACAGGCATGCACCATCATGCCTGGCTAATTTTTTTGTATTTTTATTAGAGATGGGGTTTCGCCATGTTGCCCAGGCTAGTCACTCAAACTCCTAAGCTCAAGCAATCTACCTGCCTCAGCCTCCTATAGTGCTGGGATTACAGGTGCAAGCCACCACACCCAGCTATCAGTGAATTTCAAGAAGTGGACAAGCATAGTGCCAGAATCAAAGGTAGAAGGGAAACAATCAATTATTTATTCATTTATTTTTGACACAGGGTCTTGCTCTGTCTCCCAGGCTGGAGTGTAGTGGTGTCATCATAGCTCACTGCAGCCTTGAACTCGGGGGCTCAAGAGATCCTTCCACTTCAGCCTCCAGAGTAGTTGGGACTACAGGGTTGCACCAACATGCCTGGCTAATTTTCTAATTTTTTGTAGAGACATGGTCTCACTGTGTTGCCCAGGCTGGTCTTGAACTCCTGGCCTCAATGAATCCTCCTGCCTTGACCACTCAAAGCACTAGGATTACAGGCATGAGCCACTGTGCCTGTCCAGAAACAACCAATTCTTTTTTTTTAATTACGAAGTCCAAATTTGAAGAAACTATAAAATTTCAAGCTCTCAGTCAGCTGGCTACTTTTGAGTGACCCTTCTCTCCCTTCTCCATACCCCAAAGTTTGAAACTGTTATTTCTGAGAAATATCCTCCGAATATTGGTGATATTTTTGTGAGACTATTTAGTGATGCATTAGAAATTAGAATAGAACTTTAAATTTTTGAAGTTAGGATTTCCAACTGAATTTTCATTTTTCATAAATACAATGCCAAAGGCTATCTCCTCACATCTAGACAGCTAGGCTGTCCAGCTCAGGTGAGTTTCTTCTTTGTGACTGTCATAGATGTGGCGATATGCCACTCAAATCCCCTTCAATGAAGGATTATTGCCCCAACTGCTGGGAGTGGTATTGGCAGAGATAGTCTTCAATCACCAACCCCTTCAGGGATTTTTCTCATTTAAAGAGATTAACCTCTCTCAAAGTTACAGTCTTGGCTGGGCACGGTGGCTCCCCCCTGTAATCCCAACACTTTGGGAGGCCGAGGCAGGCGGATCACCTGAGGTCAGAAGTTTGAGATCAGTCTGTCCAACATGGTGAAATCCTGTCTCTACTAAAAATACAAAATTAGCTGGATGTGGTGGCGCGCACCTGTAATCTCAGCTACTTGAGAGAAGCTGAGACAGGAGAATCGCTTGAACCCAGGAGGCAGAGGCTGCAGTGAGCCGAGATCCCACCACTGCACTCCAGCCTGGGCAACATGGAGGGAGACTCCGTCTAAAAAAAAAAAAAAAAAATTCTAGCTAAATAAGGTCCCTTGAAGCTCTCGTCAAAACTTAGTTTTGGGTTTAAAAGGAAATCAACAAGTATCAACAATAACCCACCAGCAAACTACAATTTTCTCTCTATAATTAGGAGAATGGAAAGTTATTTTAAAAAGGAATATTTTTCTCTCTCTGATGCAGTGTAATTCCATGGCTTGTTTTTGTAACACCTGAGATCATTCCACATTCCACACTTGCAAAAACACCGACTGTGCTAGATAATGTACATTCCCCCAGACAGTGTTTGGGTTGACATGCCGTCACTAGGTCCAGCCCCATTTCTTCCTTTGTTCCTGCTTGTAGGTCGAGAGGGGCAAGAGTTTCTCTCACTGTTGGAATAGGCGCGTAATTAGCTGGCACAAAGTAACCAACCCTAAGTACTGATTGATAAGCAGTGTCATAGGCGATCCATTTTTTTTTTTTTTTTTTTTGAGACATGAAGTCTCATGCCCAGACTGGCATACAGTGACACAATCCAGGCTCATTGCAACCTCCGCCTTCCAGGTTCAAGCAGTTCTCCTGCCTCAGCCTCCCCAGTAGCTGGGATTACAGGCACCTGCCACCATGCCTGGCTAATTTTTGTATTTTTTGTAGGGACAGGGTTTCACCATGTTGGTCAGGCTGGTCTTGAACTCCTGACCTCAAGTGATCTGCCTACCTTGGCCTCCCAAAGTGCTGGAATAACAGGCCTGAGCCATCGTGCCCAGTCAGGCAATTCATTTCTTTTTTTGAGATGGAGTCTCGCATTGTGGCCAGGGCTGGAGTGCAGTGGCACGATCTCAGCTCACTGTAACCTTTGCCTCCCAGGTTCAAGTGATTCTCCTGCCTCAGCCTCCCAAGTAGCTGGGATTACAGGTGCCCACCACCACGCCTGGCTAATTTTTTATATTTTTAGTAGAGACGGGGTTTCACTATGTTTGCCAGGCTGGTCTTGAACACCTGACCTTGTGATCCACCACCTCGGCCTCCCAAAGTACTGGGATTACAGGCGTGATCCACTGCTCCTGCCTGGCCATGATTCATTTCTTATGGAATAACTATGAATTTTGTTTAGAAAGACAATGTGTGTTATGTTAAAGTAACATTGTAAAGTTGTACTTGCAACAGCTGTTTCACCAATTACATTGGCTACTGGCCCTTGCAGCCACGTCCTCCATCTCATGATGGGGTCATGTTTTTCACACATCAGTTTTATTCTAATTGCCTGTTGACAGTTGAGTAACAG
The DNA here is from genome assembly GCF_029281585.2 of Gorilla gorilla gorilla. Classification (NCBI taxonomy): domain Eukaryota; kingdom Metazoa; phylum Chordata; class Mammalia; order Primates; family Hominidae; genus Gorilla; species Gorilla gorilla. Next base: position 147,963,028 of record NC_086017.1, on the reverse strand, counting down.
CAAACATTCTGTCCACTCTGTCTTCCTTACATCTCTCTAATTAATTGCTTCTAGAAATGTGAATGGAAATCTTTTCTAGTTTCTATCTTTAAATTTATTGTGTAAATCCTGCTTAGCAACCTTTTTTCACTGCAAAACTCAAATATTTAATGCAACACATAGTTAAAGTGTAAAAAGACAGGGTAGTAAGAAGAGAAATCATTATGGCAGATAATTGTGACAAAACTTCCCCCTGTTTCTACTTCATATTGGTTTGGCATCTGGTGTAGACTGGAAATCCAATGAAGATGGAGCTGTCTCCTCTCTAAGCTTCCTTAACACCTAGGCCAGAGAAGCAACCATCTGTCTTCTGGGCTGAGGACTGTTCTTCCTCCTCTGGCTTTGTCCATGTAATTCTCCACAGTACAGGAGGCTTCCCACAGACAATGGGCCCATCAACACGTATCAGTGAATCTGGCAACTCTCTCACCTGTGCAGTTCCTGTCAAGGGGCAAAGCAGAGGTGCCCAACTACCCTATTCCCACCCCAGCATAGACTTACTGTTCCACTGGAGCTGGGTTCTTGACTGCTGAGTTGTCCTGCCATTGCTCATGACCCATAGCTGCAGTCATTTGTGCTGGCCCCAGTGCACCTGTGGACCATTCTTCCTGTGGGCATTGGCTCTGGTGCTTCCTCAAATAAGTTGCCTCCCACTCTATCAGTTATTTAATTGAGAGATAAAAGAAGAGCTACATTTGATTAGAGAAAATCATTACTTGTAATTGTAAAACACATCATCGAATATTATTGAAAGAAGTGATTGCCATGGTTCTAGCTAGAACATGACTCTATCCACCCCCAACCAAAAAAAGGAAAAGAAAAGGAAAGAAAGGTCTGGTCCTCTTCTTGTTCATCTCAGTAAATGGTACGACTCTTCATCAAGTTGCACCAGTCAGAAATTCCAGAGTCATTTATATTCAATCAATTATCTTGTCTCTTGGAGGTGATTATAAATTATCTTGTCTCTTGGATTTTGTCACTGCCAAATCATCACTTAAAGAGACTTCATCTTCTCTTGTCTATCTCTAATCCATTGTCCACACAGCAACTAGTGATCTTTGTAAATCTGATCAAATCACTCTTCTGTTTACAACCCTTTAATGTCTCCTATTGTTCTTAAAGATCAAAATGAGACTTAGAAACATGGTCAGGCTCATTCCTAACATCTACCAGGCTGAAACAAGAACACAAATAGAGGCTGACATACTAAATTTTTAGATATTTAAAAGTTATAAAACCAGCTGATGAAGAAATTTTAAAAATATGTAATATCCTCCTATTTTGACAAACATATCTTCATGACTCCCTATAAGGCCAGGTTTACATTTAGAATTCTCAGACATGAAGTTTCTGGCTCAGGGAGAGCTGAGCCCCAAGCCCTGGCTCTTATGTTTCTCACCACACCAGGTTCCATTCAGCATCACAGGGACTTCACTTGCACATGTGTGGTCACCCCAGTCTGCATGTTCCACATCCCTGATAAATAGCTGCCCTTTAGACAACTTTTGGGCTCAGGCATGTGCATATCAGTAACCAGGTCCACACTCAAAAGAACAGACCAGGAAAGAGGGTGACACAGGCCCTGGAAGCAGGCTCAGAGACATTTGGGCTGGGAATTTCAGAGAATCCAGAGTGTGTTCTGGAAAGAAGGGTGATGCAGGTTTCAGATGGGCATATCCTCTTGACTGTGTGAATTCTTCATCCCATGGCAATGACTGTGTGAATTCCTCACCCCATGGCAAGGGAGTGGCTGGAGTCGGGCCAGAGTGGACGCAGTGCTTTGTGCATTCTCCCGTGGCTTTCTGCCTTTTCTCCATACTGGCCTTCTTTTAATTCCTTGAATGCTCCAGATGCTTACTGATAAGGGCCTTTGTACAAGTGGTTCCCCGCTTCAGCAACCCATCTTCTTCAGATGTCAGCTAAAGCATTTGGTCTTTGAAGTTGCCTTTCTGATAATTCTCACATTAGTCAGGTGCCCCAATTATGTAGCTTCATAGAATCCTGTAGTTTTCATAGCACTTATAACAATTATTAATATAACAGAATAGTTACTATATACCTAGTATTTATATAGTCATTTATCTATAAGAAGTTATATAATTAACTGTTTAGTGTGTTTATCCTCTGCTGGAATGTAAATCTCTAAGAGGACAAGGACTATGTCTTGTGAATCTTTATCTTCCTAACACCTAACCTGGTACTTCACATATAATCGGCACTTAAATATATTTGTTAAATGAATGAAAGCATGACTTATGGGCACTCCTCCATTCTCAGGTTCTCCCCGACTTCTATCAGAAGGGAAATTCCTTTTAGGACTCACAATGTATCTTGGTCTCAGTCTCTGGGAGCCACGTACAGATTCTTGGAGACTGATGCTGGTGGGAGTCCTCATGGACTTTGATCTGATGGTCCATTTCCAGTTCTAGATGTCTGATTATGGCATATATGCTTAGGAACTACTCGTTTAAAAGGATCATTGATTGCTTTAGCCCTAAGTTAAAAGAATCTTCTCAGACGTGAAAATTAGATGCAATTATTATTACTATTACTATTATTGAGACAGGGTCTCACTTTGTCACCCAGACTATAGTACAGTGGCTCAATCACAGCTCACTGCAGCCTCAACTTCCTGGACTCAGGTGATCCTCCCACCTCAACCTCCCAGGTAGCTGGGACTACAGGTGCATACCACTGTGCCCAGCTAATTTTTTGTGGAGATGGAATCTTGCCATGGTGCCCAGGCTGATCTCAAACTCCTAGGCTCAAGCGATCTGCCCACCTCAGACTCCTGAAGTGCTGAGATTACATGCATGAGCCATTGTGCACAATTTAGATGCAATTATTTATTATTATTATTATTATTTGAGACAGAGTCTCGCTCTGTCACCCAGGCTGGAGTGCAGTGGCGTGAGCTCAGCTCACTGCAACCTCCACCTCCTGGGTTCAAGCGATTCTCCTGCCTCAGCCTCTTAAGTGGGATTACAGGCTTCCACCACCATGCCTGGCTAATTTTTTTTTTTTTTTTTTTTTTTTTTTTTTTTGTATTTTTAGTAGAGGTGGGTTTCACCATGTTGGTCAGGCTGGTCTCGAACTCCTGACCTCGTGATCCGCCCGCCTTGGCCTCCCAAAGTGCTGGGATTATAGGCATGAGCCACCATGCCCGGCTGATGCTAATATTTTTATACCTCTTTCATTATTTAAATATCAATATTAGTGTTTTTATGTCATCTATTTATAGTATGTTGTAATCAATTAAATGCAATTATTTTATAGCCTCAGAGGTAAAATATAAAAATGATATTTGCAATTCTATTCAGTTTCTAGAAATAAATATGTGAAAATATATAACATACTATTGTTTAACTTTAAAAACTTTTTTTCTCTGATTATTATTATTATTATTATTTTTGAGAGGGAGTCTCTCTCTGTGGCCTAAGCTGGAGTGCAATGGTGTGATCTTGGCTCACTGCAACCTCTGCCTCCTGGGTTCAAGTGATTCTCCTGCCTCAGCCTCCCAAGTAGCTGGGATTAGAGGTGCCCGCCACCACGCCCAGCTAATTTTTTATATTTTTAGTAAAGACGTGGTTTCTCCATGTTGGCCAGGCTTGTCTTGAACTCCTGACCTTGGATGATCCACTCACCTCGGCCTTCCAAAGTGCTGGGATTACAGACATGAGCCATTGCGCCCAACCTAATATTATTAAGAGACAGGGTCTTGCTCTGTCACCCAGACTGGAGTGCAGTGGTGTGACCACAGCTCACTGCACCCTCTTACTCCTGAAAAACGTCCTACAGGTACATGCCACCACACCTGGCTAATTAAAAAAAAAAAATTGTAGAGATAGAGCCTTGTCATGTTGCCTAGGCTGGTCTTGAACTTCTGGGCTCAAGCCATCCTGCTATCTCGGCCTCCCGCAGTGCTTGCATTACAGGCATGAAGTCATAGTACCCAGTTTTTTTTTTTCTGATTATTATAATATACGTTTATGATAGAAAAGTTGGAACATTCACAAAAATATAAAGAAGAGAATAAAAATCATCTATAATTCTAATACCTTCAGAAACCTATTGTTAACATTTTTGTATGGTTTCTTCTGGTGTTTTTGTTATCCATATCATATAATTTAATTTTTTTTCTTAAACAGAGTCTCACTGTGTTGCCCAGGCTGGAGTGCAGTGGTATGATCTCAGCTCACTGCAACTTCCACCTCCTGGGTTCAAGTGATTCTTATGCCTCAGCCTCCTGAGTAGCTGGGATTAGGGGTGTACACCATGCCCAGCTACTTTTTTTTTGTATTTTTAGTAGAGATGGGGTTTCACCATGTTGGCCAGGCTGGTCTCGAACTCCTGACCTCAAGTGATCCACCCGCCTCAGCCTCCCAAAGTGCTGGGATTACAGGTGTGAGACACTGTGCTTGGCCCGTATAATTTAATTTTTTAGAAAAAATAAAATCATATACATTTATAGTTTTGTATCCCGCTTTGTTTTTTTGTAGATTGAGGGTATAAATTGGTACAATCTCAGCCAGGCACTGTGGCTCACGCCTGTAATCCCAGCACTTTGGGAGGCCGAGGGTGGTGGATCACAAGGTCAGGAGTTTGAGACCAGCCTGGCCAATGTGGTCAAACCCAGTCTCTACTAAAAATACAAAATTAGCTGGGTGTGGTGGCGGGTGCCTGTAGTCCCAGCTACTCGGGAGGCTGAGGCAGGAGAATCGTTTGAACCCAGGAGGTGGAGGTTGCAGTGAGCCAAGACTGAGCCACTGCACTCCAGCAGGGGCAACAGAGTGAGTCTCCGTCTCAAAAATAAATAAATAAATAAATAGGTACTGTCTCTTTGAAAGGCAATTGAAAACATTGATACAAATTTTAAATTGATACAAATTTAAAAACTCTTTGACCCAGAGATTCCATTTATTCTCCATGTGTACACCCATGTGCGTGAAAAGGTGGATGTATAACAATATTTTAGGCCAGGCGCGCTGGCTCATGCCTGTAATCCCAGCACTCCGGGAGGCCGAGGCTGGTGGATCACAAGGTCAGGAAATTGAGACCATCTTGGCTACCACAGTGAAACCTTGTCTCTACTAAAAATACAAAAAAGACTTTGGGAGGCCGAGGCGGGTGGATCACGAGGTCAGGAGATCGAGACCATCCTGGCTAACACGGTGAAACCCCGTCTCTACTAAAAATACTAAAAAAAAATTAGCCGGGCGTGGTGGCGGGCGCCTGTAGTCCCAGCTACTCGGGAGGCTGAGGCAGGAGAATGGCGTGAACCCAGGAGGCGGAGCTTGCAGTGAGCCGAGATCGCGCCACTGCACTCCAGCCTGGGCGACAGAGCAAGACTCCGCCTCAAAAAAAAAAAAAAAAAAAAATACAAAAAAGAAAAAAATTAGCTGGGCATGGTGGCACGTGCCTGTAGTCCCAGCTACTCGGGAGGCTGAGGCAGGAGAATTGCTTGAATCCTGGAGGCAGAGGTTGCAGTGAGCCGAGATTGTGCCACTGCACTCCAGCCTGGGCGACAGAGTGAGACTCCATCTCAAACAAACAAACAAACAAACAAAAACAGAAAGAAAAGAAAAGAAATAAAGTTGTAATATGTATTTTTGTATAATTTCAATTCTATTAATTTATTTAATTCCAGGCTGGGCACGGTATCTCACACCTATAATCCTCACACTTCGGGAGACTGAGGCGGTTGGATCACCTGAGGTCAGGAGTTCGAGACCAGGCTGGCCAACCTGGTGAGACCCCCATCTCTACTAAAAATACAAAAAATTGGTCGGGCGTGGTGGTGTGTGCCTGTAGTCCCAGCTACTCAGGAGGCTGAGGCAGGAGAACTGCTTGAACCTAGGAGGTGGAGGTTGCAGTGAGCAGAGATTGCACCACTGCACTTCATCCTGGGCAACAGAGCAAGACTCTATCTTACAAAAAATTATTTGATTCTATTTTAGTTATTTTCTCAGGATAATTTCCTTAAAGTAGGATTACTGGGAATTAAGGATCTTCATATATGGTAAAATTATTTTCCAGAATATTTATACCAATTTACTATCCCAGTTGTTTAAGAGATTATCTACTCACTATAAGGTTTATTTTCCGAAATGAAAATCTCTTTGCTGCACTTTTTGAATATAAAAATAACTCATGTGGCTGGGCACAGTGGCTCACTTTGGGAGGTCGAGCCGGGCAGATCACACGTTCAAGAGATTGAGACCATCCTGGCGAACACGGTGAAACCCTGTCTCTACTAAAAATACAAAAAATTAGCTGGGCATGGTGGCACATACCGGTAGTCCCAGCTACTCAGGAGGCTGAAGCAGAAGAATCGCTTGAACCCAGGAGGTGGAGGTTGCAGTGAGCCGAGATAGCACCACTGCACTCCAGCCTAGGCAACAGAGAGAGACTCTGTTAAAAAAAAAAAAAAAAAAAAAAGCTAAATATGTAAGTTCCGAAAACACAGGAAATTTAGGTCTGGTGAGGTGACTCACACCTTCAATCCCAGCATTTTTGGGAGGCTGAAGTGGGTGAATTACTTGAGCCCAGGAGTTTGAGATCAGCCTGGGTAGCATGGCAAAACCCCATCTCTACCCAAAATAGAAGAATTAGCTTGGCATGGTGGTGCACACCTGTGCTCCCAGCTACTTGGGAGGCTGCAGTGGGAGGATCGCTTGAGCCTGGGAGGCAGAAGCTTCAGTGAGCTGAGATGGTGCCATTGCACTCTAACCTGGGTGACAGAGTGAGACCATGTCTGAAAAGCAAAACAGGAAATTTTGTAGAAAGGAAAATAAAAAGGCTGGGTGTGGTGGCTCACACCTGTAATCCAAGCACTTTGGGAGGCCGAGGTGGGTAGATCATTTGAGGTCAGGAGTTTGAGGCCAGCCTGGTCAACATGGTGAAACCTTGCCTCTACTAAAAATACAAAAATTAGCCAGGTGTGGTGGCGGGCACCTGTAATCCCAGCTATTTGGGAGGCTGAGGCAGGAGAATCACTTGAACCCAGGAGGTGAAGTTTGCAGTGAGCCGAGATGGCAGCACTGCACTTCAGCCTGAGAGACAGAGCAAGACTCCATCTAAAAAAAAAAGAAAGGAAAATAAAAAGCATTATCCACAGATACTCACTGTTGTTTTGTTTTGTTTTTTGAAATGGTTTGAATTCATCACCCAGGCTGGAGTGCAGTAACACGATCATGGCTCACTGAAACCTAGACCTTCTGGGCTCAGGTAATCCTCCCAACTCAGCCTTCCAGATAGGTAGATGAGATCACAGGCTACAGGAGCACCCTAGCATGCCCAGCCAATTTTTCGTATTTTTTGTAGAGACGGGGTTTTGCTATGTTGCCCAGGCTGGTCTCGAACTCCTGGGCTCAAGCAATCTATCCGTGTTGGCCTCCCAAAGTGCTGGGATTACAGGAGTGAGCCACCTCACCCAGCAGATACTCACTGTTAACACTAAACTATGTATCCAAACTTTTTCCTAGTTTATATTAACCTGATTTTGTTGAATTTAAAGTACTTTGGGTTTCTTTCTAAGCCAATAGGTAATATGGAAGTATTGTATCTTTTTAATAGATACATAGTAATCTATTATAAGGATATAAAATGGATATCTCGGGTTGGGTCCTGGGGAAGGCAGATTCTGAGATGAAGTGCTCCTGATATCAACATCTGTGGAGAAGAGGGGAAGGAAACAGAATTGAACAGACAGAGAAATTATATTGGATTTTAAACCCAATGGTAGCCTCAGCTGACCTCACAGGAAGTTCTGGAACTGAAATGATCCCTCAGAGTTATCCCAAATTGGAGATGGTCAGGCTTTTTTTTTTTTTTTTTTGGAGACAGTCTTGCTCTGTCACAGAGGTTGGGGTGCAGTGGTGTGATCTTGGCTCACTGCAACCTCTGCCTCCCCAGTTCAAGCAATTCTTGTGCCTCAGCCTCCTGAGTAGCCGGGATTACAGACGTGCACCACCACACCCAGCTAATTTTTGTGTTTTTAGTAGAGACAGGGTTTTGTCATGTTGGCCAGGCTGGTCTCAAACTCCTGGCCTCATGTAATCTGCCTGCCTTGGCCTCCAAAAGTGCTGGGATTACAGGCATGAGCCCCTGCACCCCGTCTGCACCCTGTCAGTCAGGCCTTTTTACCCTGGCATTGATCACTGGATATGAGTCATCTTGGGAAGGGACCTGTCTCTCTGCAGCTAAGGCAATCCCTGAAGGAGCCAATAGCATTCCCAGACGTTGGGGTAATCCTTCATTGAAGGAGGATCTGAGCAGCATATCACAGTGTCCACCATAGTCTTGTTCTGTTCAGATCTACATCTTCATATATATTCTAGGAGCAGCAATACCAGCATTAGGATGGGCCTCTCTTTTTCTGTGGGACATTTAGAAAAGTAAGATTAATGGAGCAAACTATAGCTCTTATTACTGCCACTAGTCTCAGGGCTGCGACTGATACTTATTGTCTCCCTTGTCCTCTATCCAGTTTAGAGTCCTCTTACCTCAGCTATTACCTCAGTGGCTTACCTGGTGGCATGACCCAGACCCTCATCTTTGAAGGGTTTCCCCTAGTTTTTATTCCTTTCTCAAGCTGAGGTTGCTGTATTTGTCTATTTATGGTCAAAATTGGGAAAAATCATACACCAGGAGGTACACAGTTAGATTACCTAAATGCCAAACATTCATGCGTCTGCTATCTAACCTTTCCCTGATGCCAGAATGGTGACTCTTCTTTTTGCCTGCTATCCCTGGACACAAAGAACACAAAGGGCCCAGGTTGATAGCCATAGCTCGGAACTCAGTGGGAGTCTTGCTATATTCTCTGGTAAAATTGCACTCCTTCTGGGGACCTGTACCTCCAACTTTGTAGAGCTCAGACTTGGGAGACAATTCTTCTGCCTTATTAGCCTCCCAAAGAGCTGGGATTACGATTATAGGTGTGAGTCACTGAGCCTAGCCAGAATGGGTGATTTTATAATGAATGAAAATGTCTTTCTTTTTTTTTTTTTTTTTTTTTTGAGATGGAGTCTGGCTCTGTCGCCCAGGCTGGAGTGCAGTGGCGCAATCTCAGCTCACTGCAAGCTCCGCCTCCCGGATTCACGCCATTCTCCTGCCTCAGCCTCCCGAGTAGCTGGGACTACAGGCGCCCGCCACCACACCCAGCTAATTTTTTGTATTTTTAGTAGAGACGGGGTTTCACCATGTTAGCCAGGATGGTCTCGATCTCCTGACCTCGTGATCCGCCCGCCTCGGCCTCCCAAAGTGCTGGGATTACAGGCGTGAGCCACCGCGCCCGGCCATGAAAATTTATTTCTTACAGTTCTAGAAGTTGGAAAGTCCAAGAGCAAGAGGCTGGCATATGGCAAGGCCTTCTTGCTCCTCATTCCATGGTGAAAGGTGGAAGTGCGAGAGAGAGAGTAAAAAGGGTCCAAATTCTTCCTTTCATAACAAACCCACTACCAAGATAACAGCATTAATTCACTCACTCTGCCCTCATGGCCTAATCACTTCCCATTAGGCTTCACCTCCCAACACTATTGCACTGGGGATTAAGTTTTCAACATATACTTTTTGGGGGACACATTCAAACCATAGCAGAGTGGCACTAATTTCCGCCATTCCTCCAACAGGACTGTTTTTTGTTTTGTTTTGTTTTGTTTTGTTGAGACAGAGTCTTGCTCTGTCTCCCAGGCTGGAGTGCAGTGGTGTAATCTTGGCTCACTGCAACCTCCGCCTCCTGGGTTCAAGCGATTCTCCTGCCTCAGCCTCCCAAGTAGCTGGGAATACAGGCACCTGCCACAAAGCCCGGCTAATTTTTGTATTTTTAGTAGAGACGGGGTTTTGCCATGTTGGCCAGGCTGGTCTCGAACTCCTGGCCTCAAGTGATCCGCCTGGCTCGGCCTCCCAAAGTGCTGGGATTATATGTGTGAGCCATGGTGCCCAGCCTACAGTACTATTTTTGATTTACATCATTATAATTGTTATTTCATAGGCCAAGGACCCAATGAGGGAGTTGTGCCAACTATGAAGTATATCTACTCTGATTATGTATTTGGGAAATGGGGAAATTACCAACATATAGGTCTGTAGAAGAGTAGATCCAACGTGATCTGGACCTTGTTTCTTAGTGAATTCAGACTACTATAACAAAATACCCAAAACCGGGTAGCTTATAAGTGATGAACATTTAAATCTTACAGTTCTGGAGGCTGGAAAGTTCAAGACAAGTTGCCAGCAGATTCAGTGTCTGGTAAGGGCCTGTTCTTCATACATAGCACCTTCTCCCTGTGTCCTCACATGGAGGAAGGGGTAAGTCAGCTTCCTCAGGCTTCTTTTTTTTTTTTTTTTCTGTTTTTTGAGACAGAGTTTTGCTCTTGTTGTCCAGGCTATAGTGCAATGGCGCAGTCTCGGCTCACTGCAACCTCCAACTCCTGGGTTCAAGTGATTCTCCTGGCTCAGCCTCCTGAGTAGCTGGGATTACAGACACGTGCCACCATGTCTGGCTAATTTTTGTATTTTTAGTAGAGATGGGGTTTTGCCTTGTTGGCCAGGCTGGTCTGGAACTCCTGACCTCATGTGATCTGCCCACCTCGGCCTCCCAAAGTGCTGGGATTACAGACTCTAGCCACCATGCCCAGCCCTCAGGCTTCTTTTATAAGAGTACTTATCCCATTCATGACAGTTCTGCCCTCAAGATCTATCATTTCTCAAGGGCCCCGCTCTTAATATGATCACATTGGGAATTAGGTTTCAACATATTAATTTTGGGTGAACTTAAACATTCAGACCATGGCATCTTGGGTAGGACTTCATTTATTACCTGACCCCCACATGTACCTACCCTAATAGGGGGGACCATAAATGATTCTTTGGGTCTCTATGTATCAACGTTAATTCAGAGTCTGGAACCAATAGTCCTTGAAATGTTTTGGTACTACCATTTTCCCAGTGCATGATTATTTGAGTAAAGCCATAGGTCCAAAAGTTTTGGAACAACCATTGGGGAAGGACGGAGAAAATCATTCCTGTGTACTTTCACCATGGTGTTACAGGTTATTTTTTCCTGGGGACCTAATCTCTCCTTGAGTTAATGGATTTCATGTCTAAAACATAAGTTCATGTTTGGAAACTTGTCAAGGAATTATATTTCAATTTGTGTTACTGATTCAGTCTCCTGATCATAAATTTTTAAAAAACAAACTGAATACCCTTATTGGTTGCCCACCTATTTTTTTCCCTAAGGACACCATATTAATTATCTCCATAATAATCCTCTGAGGGCCACCTCCCCCGACTGTCTCTCTGATCTTATAATAACTGTCCAATTAGACATTTATTTATTTATTATTTTTTGAGATGGAGTCTTGCTCTGTCGCGCAGGCTGGAGTGCAGTGGCGGGATCTCAGCTAACTGCAACCTCTGCTTCCCAGGTTCAAGCGAGTCTCCTGCCTCAGCCTCCTGAGTAGCTGGGACTACAGGCATGTGCAACCACGCCCAACTAATTTTTTGTATTTTTAGTAGAGACGGGGTTTCACTGTGGTAGCCAAGACGGTCTCGATTTCCTGACTTCATGACCTGCCTGCCTCAGCCTCCCAAAGTGCTGGGATTACAGGCATGAGCCACTGCACCCAACCTATTATTATTTTTTAGATGGAGTCACTCTGTCACCCAGGCTGGAGTGCAATGGCACGATCTTGGCTCACTGCAAACTCCGCCTCCTCAGTTCAAGAGATTCTCCTGTCTCAGCCTCCCAAGTAGCTGAGACTACAGGTATGCTCCACCACACCCAGTTGATTTTTGTATTTTTAGTAGGACGGTGTTTCAGCATGTTGGCCAGGCTGGTCTCGAACTACTGGCCTCAAGTGATCTGGCGACCTTGGCCTCCTAAAGTGTTGGGATTACAGGCATGAGCCACTGAACTCAGCCAACTTTTTTTTTTTTTTTTTTTGAGACGGAGTCTTGCTTTGTCACCGAGGCTGAAGTGCAGTGGCATGATCTCAGCTCACTGCAACCTCCACTTCCCAGGTTCAAGGGATTCTCCTGCCTCAGCCTCCCGAGTAGCTGGGATTACAGGTGCCCACCACCACACCCAGCTAATTTTTGTATTTTTTTTTTTTTTTAGTAGAGACAGGGTTTCACATGTTGGTCAGGCTGGTCTTGAACTCCTGACCTCAGGTGATCTGCCCATCTCGGCCTCCTAAAGTTCTGGGATTACAGGGATAAGCCACCACGCCTGGCCTACCTATTTATGTATTTTTTTGGAGACAGGGTCTCACTCTGTTGCCCAGGATAGAGTGCAGTGGTGCAGGCATGGCTCACTGCATCCTTGACTTCCTGGACTCAAGCAATCCTCCTGCCTCAGCTTCCGGCCTCAGCTGGGACCACAGATGTGTGCCACCATGCCTGGCTAATTTTTTTTTGTAGAGACAAGGTCTCCATGTTTCCCAGACTGGTCTCAAACTCATGGTCTCAGGTGATCCTCCCACCTCAGCCTCCCAAAGTGCTGAGATTACAGGTATGAGCCACTGCACCCAGACACTTGTTGTCTTGATGGAGAGAGGTCTCTGCACCATCTCTGAGCAATGGTGCAGAGAGGGTGGGCCACTTTTAGGAACGTCCTCATCTAATGTGTCAAGCCCCATTCTTTCCCAACTAGGGCCCTGACCTTAACTTGATTTACCTGTGTTGACTGGAAAGTGAATCTTCTTTGGAGCTTAGCTACTCTAAGTTTATTCTTTAGCTTATTCTGTACCCCCACTGCTGGAGACGAGAGCCACTTTGTGAGCTACTAAGCAGACTCTCTAATTTTCACTCGGTGATTAATCATTCTCAATGAAGAAATTGGTGATTAATCATTTTCAACTTTTCATTGTCTTTTTTCTAGTGCATCAATCGGTTAAACAATAGTCTTCGTCTGTTTTAGTCAGCTTGGGCTATTATAACAAAATACCACACATCAGGAGGTTTAAACAACAGAGCTTTATTTATCACAGTTTTTGGGGGCTAGGAAGTCCAACTTCAAAGTGCCAGCTGACTTGGTTCCTAGTGAGGGCTCTCTTCCTGTCTTAAAGATAGCTGCTTTCTTGCTTTGTCCTTACATGGTCTTTCCTTGGTGCATGTGTGCAGAGATAGGGAAAGAGAGAGAGAGATCTCTCTTTCTTTTCTTAAAAGACAACTAGTCCTGTCAGAGTAGAACCCCACCGGTGCATGCGTGCAGAAACAGAGAAAGAGAGAGATTTCTCTTCCTCTTCTTAAAAGACCACTAGTACTATCAGAGTAGAACCCCACCCATATGACCTAATTTAACCTTAATTATCTCTTAAAAGTCCTATCTCCAAATATAATCACACTGGGGACTAGGGTTTCAACACAGATATTTTGGGGGATATATTTCAGTCCATAGTACCACCCAATTCCATCATCCTTATAGTTGCTATTTCCCCCATGTTTCTCAAATGCTTAATACATCATATCTGTAAATATATACTCTTTTACTGGTGTATCAACCAAATTGACCATGCATGAAAGTTTTAACAATTGGACTGTAATCTTGTGATAGGGGTCCTCATTGTCAGGTGGGCAGCTAGTGATCATGCTCCAAAGCCCCATCTTAGTGCCCGCTTTCTCATACCTCACTCCTGCCACCAACTGTCATAGGGTGGGTTCCTGGGAAGCAAACTATGAAACAGAATTTAACAGGCAGGTTATTTATTAAGGAGTGCCCTTGGGATTAGCACTTGTGGAACAGAGGGGGAAGGACACAGGATTGGGCAGAGAGAGATTATGCAGATTACATAGGGAGTCTGGGATGTTACAATTGACCTTTAGAGTTGTCCCAAGTTGGGCTAAGATGGTCAAGCTCTTATACCTTCACTTTAAGGTTTTGTTTGTTTGTTTGTTTTGTTTGTGTGTGTGTGTGTGTGTGGTGGGGTGGGACGGGGGACAGCATTTGGCTCTGTTGTCCAGGCTGGGTGCAATCTTGGCTCACTGCAACCTCCACCTCCTGGGCTCAAACCATCCTCCCACCTCAGCCTCCCATGTACCTGGGACTGCAGGCTCATGCCACCATACCTGGCTAATTTTTCTATTTTTTTAGAGATGGGGTTTTGCCATATTGCCCAGGCTGGTCTCAAACTCCTGAGCTCGAGCCATCCACCCACCTTGGCCTCCTGAAGTGCTAGGATTATAGGCGTGAGCCACCATGCCTGGCCTCTTATACCTTCACTTTGATCAGCAATTGTATGTGGGCCACCTGGGAAGGAACCTAACCTTGAGCAAGGTGGCGCTCTGCAAATGTAGCAATTCTGAAGGAACCAAAGACTTAGCCAACAGTGAACTCAGTAGCTAGAAGAAGTCTTTAATTAAAAGGAGAGCTTGAGGGAGTGCACAATGGCTAACACCTGTAATCCCAGCACTTTCGGAGGCCGAGACAGACAGATCACTTGAGGTCAGGAGTTCAAGACCAGCCTGGCCAACATGGTGAAACCCCTGTCTCTACCAAAAAAACAAACAAACAAAAAAAAATTAGCCAGATGTGGTAGCACGTGCCTGTAGTCCCAGCTACTTGGGATGGCAGGTGGATCTTTTGAGTCTGGAAGATTGAGGCCGCAGAGAGCCGAGATCATGCCACTGCACTCCAGCCTGGGTGACAGAGTGAAACCTTGTCTCAAAAATAAAATAAAAACATCAGGAAAGTTTACATAAAGTTGCTGTTGATTTGCTAAATGTAATAGTCTGATCATGACACTGAATAAATGTCTCAAAAAAAGACAAAAACTATGTATGGATGTCCATTAGAAAGTAAATGAAAAAATTGTAGTATAATCATGCAATGGACTACTATAGCAGTACTGAAAAGGAATGAGCAGTCAATTCACATCACATGGATGAATCTCAAAATAATTTTGTTGAATAAAGAAGACAAAAAAGTACATGATGTATTATTCCCTTTATATAAAATTCTAGAAGATGCAATTAATCTGCAGTGACAGAAAGCAGATCAGTGGTTACCTGGGGATAAGATAAATAAAGGAGGTTTGGGGAAGACAGTTTACAAAGGATGATGAGGCAACTTTTGGAGTTGATGGATATATTAATTGTTATTCTTCTTATTTTTTTTTTTTTGAGACAGGGTCTCACTCTGTCACCCAGGCTGGAGTGCAGTGGTGTGATCACAGCTCATTGCAGTCTTGATCCCCCTGGCTCAAGGGATCCTCTCACCTCAGCCTCCCAAGTAGCTGGGACTGCAAGCATGTGCCACTGCACCCAGCTATTTTTTTGTTTATTTTTTTCTAGAGTCAAGGTCTCACTATATTGCCCAGGCTGGTCTTGAATTCCTGAGCTCATGCAATCTTCCTGCCTTAGCCTCTCAAAGTGCTGGGATTACAGACAGACATGAGCTACCATGCCTGGCCTATATTCATTATGTTGATTGTGTTGATGGTTCCATGGGTATACATATATGTCATAGTTCATCAAATTATAAACTTTAAATATGTGCATTTTTGTTATATGTCAATCATATCTCAACGAAACTGTATCAAACATCTATATATATATAGTACTATACACTCAGTACGTCTGCCTAGCTGTCACTGACAAAGTATATTCACTTTTAGTTTATTGATTGCTTATGTTAATTCAAAAAAATTGCAATTCTGATCATGAAAAGTTGTTACTAAATTTTTATTTCTAAAATGTTATATCACTAAGATTAAAGAGAAAGCCTAAAAGCTTCTGGAAATGAATAATAGTGGCTACCTCTGGAAAGAAAGCTAAGATTCTAGTGCGCAAGAAATAGGCAAGTAACTTTTTACTGTTTGAATTGGTAACGTGTATAATATTTATGTTAAAAAGTTCTTTTTTCAGAAATAACTTGATTGGGGAGGGTGGGGCTTGGGGAAGAAGAAATAACTTGACTATGAAATATATGTAATGAAATATTGCAAAAGTGATCTGAATATGTTTCCATAATATATTTTAACCTAGAGATGATTTATAGCTAACTAAATTAATTAAACATGAAAGGAAAAATTTCTGGTGGTAATGAGGGGATTAAAAAGTTAATTATTGGCCAGGCGCAGTGGCTCATGCCTGTAATCTTAGCACTTTGGGAGGCCGAGGCAGGCAAATCACTTGAGGTAAGGGGTTCAAGACTGGCCTGGCCAATATGGTGAAACACCGTCTCTACTAAAAACTACAAAATTGGCCAGGCATGGTGGTGCATGCCTGTAATCCCAGCTACTTGGGAGACTGAGGTAGAATTGCTTGAACCTGGGAGGTGGAGGCTGCAGTGAGCTGAGATTGTGCCACTGCACTCCAGCCTGAGTGACAGAGTAAAACTCCATCTTTAAGAAAAAAAATAATTAATTAATTATCTATTAAGACCACACTTCCATCCAATTTATCAGTATCACTGAAAACTAGAATGTATTATACTACATAATGCCTTGAAATTTTGAGGGAATGTAAATTCGAACTCAGTCATAGTGACCAGCAGAATGAAGATATTTTCAAATATCCAAAAACTGGAAGTTTATCTCCCATTCTTTCATAAGTAGCTGGGGATGTTCTCCAGCAAATAAGAAGATAAACTAAGAAGACTGTATTAGTCCATTTTCACACTGCTGATAAAGACATAACTGAGACTGGACAATTTACAAAAGAAAGAGGTTTAATGGACTCACAGTTCCACATGGCTGGGGAGGCCTCACAATCATGGCAGAAGGTGAAAGGCATGTCTCACATGGCAGCAGACAAGAGAAGAGAGCTTGTGCAGGGAAACTCCCCTTTATAAAACCATCAGATCTCTTTTTTTTTTTTTTTTTTGAGACGGAGTCTCGCTCTGTCACCCAGGCTGGATGGAGTGCAGTGGCGTGATCTCAGCTCACTGCAAGCTCCACCTCCTGGGTTCACGCCATTCTTCTGCCTCAGCCTCCCGAGTAGCTGGGACGACAGGCGCCCACCACCATGCCCAGCTAATTTTTTGTATTTTTAGTACAGACGGGGTCTCACTGTGTTAACCAGGATGGTCTCGCTCTCCTGACCTTGTGATCTGCCCACCTTGGCCTCCCAAAGTGCTGGGATTACAGGTGTGAGCCACTGCCCCGGGCCAACCATCAGATATCTCTTGAGACTTACTCACTATCACAAAAATAGCATGGGAAAGACCCACCCCCAAGATTCAATTACCTCCCACTGGGTCCCTCCCACAACACGTGGGAATTGTGGGAGCTACAATTCAAGATGAGAATTGAGTGGGGACACAGCCAAACCATATCATTCTGCCCCAGCCTCTCCCAAATCACATGTCCTCACATTTCAAAGCCACTCATGCCTTCCCAACAGTCCCCTAAAGTCTTAGCTCATTTCAGCATTAACTCAAAAGTCTACAGTGCACAGTCTCATCTGAAACAGGGCAAGTCCCTTCTGCCTATGAGCCAGTAAAACCAAATGCAAGTTAGTTACTTCCTATACAAAATGGGGGTAAATACAGCCATTCCAAATGGAAGAAATTGGCCAAAACAAAGGGGCTAAGGTCCCATGCAAGTCTGAAATCCAGCAGGGCAGTCAAATCTTAAAGCTCCAAAATGATCTCCTCTGACTCCATGTCTCACATCCAGGTCATGTTGATGCAAGAGGTGGGTTCCCATGGTCTTGGGCAGCTCTGCCCCTGTGGCTTTGCAGGGTACAGCCTCCCTCCTGGCTGCTTTCACAGGATGGCGTTGAGTGTCTGCAGCTTTTCCAGGCACATGGTGCATTCTGGGGTCTGGAGGATGATGGCCCTCTTCTTCTCACAGCTCCTCTAGGCAGTGCACCAGTGGGGACTCTGTGTGGGGGTGCCCACCTGACATTTCCCTTCTGCACTGCCCTAGCACTGAGTGCCCCACCCCTGCAGCAAACTTCTACCTGGACATCCAGGCATTTCTATACATCCTCTGAAATCTAGGCAGAGGTTCCTCGATTCTTGACTTCTGTGCACCCACAGGCTCAACGACATGTGGAAGCTGCCAATGCTTGGGGCTTGAACCCTCTGAAGCCATAGCCCGAGCTGTACCTTGGCCCTTTTTAGTCATGGCTGGAGTGGCTGGGACACAGGGTACCAAGTCTCTAGACTGCACAGAGCAGAGGGACCCTGGGACTGGCCCATGAAACCTCCAGGCCTGTGATGGGAGGGGCTGCTGCAAAGGTCTCTGATGTGCCTTTTTTTTTTCTTTTTTGAGATGAAGACTCCCTCTGTTGCCCTGGAGTGCAATGGTGCAATCTTGGCTCACTGCAACCTCTGCCTCCTGTGTTCAAGTGATTCTCCTGCCTCAGCTTCCAAAGTAGCTGGAACTACAGGCATGTGCCACCACAAATTTCTGCAGCCTGCTTGAATTTCTCTTTAGAAAATGGGATTCTCTTTTCTATCTCATTGCCAGGCTTCAAATTTTCTAAAGTTTTATGCTTTGTTTCCCTTTGAAAACTGAATGCCTTTAACAGCACCCAAGTCACCTCTTGAATGCTTTCCTGCTTAGAAATTTCTTCTGCCAGATACCCAAAATCAGCTCTCTCAAGTCAAAGTTCCACAAATCTCTAGGGCAGGGACAAAATGCTGCCAGTCTCTTTGCTTAAACGTAACAAGAGTCACCTTTGCTGTAGTTCCCACAAGTTCCTAATCTCCATCTGAGACCACCTCAGCCTGAATTTCATTGTCTATATCATTATCAGCATTTTGGCCAAAGCCATTCAACAAGTCTCTAGGGAGTTCCAAACTTTCCCACATTTTCCTGTCTTCTTCTGAGCCCTCTAAACTGTTCCAACCTCTGCCTGTTTCCCAGTTCCAAAGTTGCTTCCACATTTTTGGGTATATTTTCAGCAGTGCACCACTCTTCTGGTACCAATCTACTGTATTAGTCCATTTTCACACTGCTGATAAAAGACATACCAGAGACTGGGCAATTTACAAAACAAAGAGGTTTAATGGACTCAGTTCCACGTGGCAGGAGGCCTCACGATCATGGCAGAAGTGAAAGGCACATCTTACATGGTGGCAGACAAGAGAAGAGAGCTTGTGCGGGGAAACTCCCCTTTACAAAACCATCAGATCTCATGAGACTTATTCACTATCTCGAGAATAGCACAGGAAAGACTCACCCCTCATGATTCAATTACCTCCCACCTACAAGGTCTCTCCCACAACACATGGGAATTGAGAGAGCTACAATTCAAGATGAGATTTGAGTGGGGACACAGCCAAACCATATCAAAGACATAGATACTAGAAAAGAGTGGCTCTAACTTTGGAGTGCAGTAAAGGGAAGTCCTCAGTGGTACAGCAGAATTAAAGAACAATTAGATTAAATGGAAGCAGAAGGCCAAATGTTCTTCAGGGGTATGTACCAGGGGGTAAAAGAGAGAGCATCTCTGTAAATGGAAAAACTTGATATGATAAATTAGATAAAATATTCAGGAGGCAAAAGGGTAATTTAAAACTCCAGGAAAAACAAAGCCATACAAGTTTGCTTTTTTGTTTTTGTTTTTGTTTTTTTGAGACGCAGTCTCGCTCTTGTCACCCAGGCTGGAATGCAACAGTGCGATCTCGGCTCACTGCAACCTCCGCCTCCTGGGTTCAAGTGATTGTCCTGCCTCAGCCTCCTGAGTAGCTGGGATTACAGGCACCTGCCACCACGCTCAGCTAATTTTTGTATTTTTAGTAGAGACGGGGAAGTTTGCTCTCTGTTGTTGTTGCTGTTTTGTTTTGTTTTTGAGATGGCGTCTCTCTGTCACCCAGGCTGAAGCACAGTGGTGCTATCATGGCTTACTGCAGCCTTGAATTCCCAGGCTCAAGAGATCCTCCCATCTTAGCCTCCTGAGTACCTGGGACTACAGGTGTGTGCCACCATGCCCAGCTAATTTTTTGTATTTTATTTTTGGAGAACCAGGATTTCACCATGTTTTCCAGGCTGGTCTTGAACTCTCAGGCTCAAGTGATCTGCTACCTCGGCCTCCCAAAGTGCTAGGATTACAGGCGTGAGCCACTCTGCCCAGCCCGTTTGTGATCTAAATATGAAGCAAAGATATTTGGGCAATTGTTAATAAGGGAAGATAATCCATTTGATCCTGATGCTTTCTATATTTTCCTTTAAGTGGTTTTCTAGTGGTTTTCACGGTGGTTCAGTGGTTCTGTAAAAGAGAAGATGTAATCCTAGCACACTCCTTAGTCTGGAAGTTGGCTATTAACTGTGTCAACCTATGGACAAAACACAAAAGACTTCTTGTGTTTAAGGGAGGTGAGAAAAAGGTGTGAAGGAATAATGGTGGTGTTAATAGTGGAGAGTTGTAATACTACCTAAAGTTGAAATGTTATCTAGTGTTTTATCTTATATTATTCAGAGTTACAAAGAAGCGTGGTGGCTCATGCCTGTAATCCCACCACTTTGGGAGGCTGAGGCAGGCAGACCACCTGAGGTCAGTTTGAGAGAAGCCTGACCAACATGGTGAAACCACATCTTCACTAAAAATACAAAAATTAGCTGGGCATGGTGGCCCACACCTGTAATCTCAGTTACTCAGGAAGCTGAGGCAGGAGAATTGCTTGAACCTGGGAGGAAGAAGTTGCAGTGAGCCAAGATCATGCCACTGTACTCCAGCCTGGGCAACAGAGGGAGACTGTGTCTCCAAAAAGGAAAAAAAAAAAAAAAAGTTACAAAGAAAACCAACAAAAGATGCAAACTTAATGCAACTGTTAAATATTGGACCAGTGGGTATTAACATAATCTTTATCCTTTGTAGCAGGGAGTCATTAGATTTTATTTAAAGTTGAATGAGCATATTTAGAAATATTGAAGTAATTCCAAACAAACAAAAACATGTAAAAGATGTCGTCCTTGGGCAGTGGCCCTGGCGGTAGAGTTAGGATGAAGCTTGGTTGCTTTTCAACATAAGTTTTTTTGTCCTGCTTGATATGTTACAATTTACTTTGTATCCTTTAATTTGTTGCCACTGTGCATTTCTTTTACTGAAAATAAAATTAGAGGCTGGTTTTTCTGCCTATATGGAAACAATGTTTTAGATAGCTATTCTATCAAGAATGATTCCCAGGCCGGGGTGCAGTGGCTCACGCCTCTAATCCCAATACTTTGGGAGGCCGATGCCAGCAGATCACCTGAGGTTAGGAGTTTGAGACCAGCCTGGCCAATATGGTGAAACCCTGTCTCTACTAAACATACAAAAATTAGCTGGGTGTGGTTGTGTGCATCTGTAATGCTAGCTACTTGCGAGGCTGAGACAGGATAATCGCTTGAACCCGGGAGGCGGAGGTTGCAGTGAGCCAAGATCATGCCACTGCACTCCAGTTTGGGTAACACAGCAAGACTCCACTTAAAAAAAAAAAAAAAAAAAGGATGATTCCTCAAAGTAGTCCAGGCCTCATACAGGTCTTTTGAAATAAGCCATAAAGTGGAATCCCAAGGACATCAAGAAACTTGGACTAAGAAAATGGTTGTTCTACTGGCACTTGAGTCTCTAAATAATAGTAACTCTTAGCTGCTACCCACACTAGTTCCAGCCCTCTGCCTGTGAGTTTTTTTTTTTTTTTTTCAGATGGAGTCTCGCTCTGTCACCCAGCCTGGAGTGCAGTGGCGTGATCTCGGCTCACTGCAAGCTCCACCTCCCGGGTTCACACCATTCTCCTGCCTCAGCCTCCCAAGTATTTGGGACTACAGGAGCCTGCCACCACGCCCAGCTAATTTTTTGTATTTTTAGTGGAGACGGGGTTTCACCGTGTTAGCCAGGACGGTCTCGATCTCCTGACCTTGTGATCCGCACCGCCTTGGCCTCCCAAAGTTCTGGGTAAGGATTACAGGCGTGAGCCACCGCGCCTGGCCAAAATTTCTTTTTAAAAAATATCTGAGCAATTCCGATCCTCTGCTTTTTGAGAATAGAGTTTTGCCTGTAACCAGGTTACTGATTCTGAAAGGGAAGGTAATCTGGATCCCTCTTACCATCTTATTACCAAGAACGGGGCAGAATTTATTGATTTAGTTATACATCTGTCTGTCTGCCTATCTGAGAAAGGGTCTTGCTGTGTCACCCAGGCTGGAGTGCAGTGGCATGATCATGGCTCACTTAAGTGATCCTCCCACCTCAGTCTCACAAGTAGCTGGGACTACAGGTGTGCGCCATCCTGCCCAGCTAATTTTTTATTTTTTATACAGATGGGGTCTCCCTATGTTGCCCAGATTGGTCTTGAACTTCTGGCCTCAAGAGATCTGACTGCCTCAACCTCCTAAAGTGCTGTGATTACAGGTGTGAGTCACTGGGCCTGGCTGCTTGCTCAGTTGTAGAAAGAATAGTGTTTTTAGGCTGGGCGCGGTGGCTCACGCCTGTAATTCAGGCACTTTGGGAGGCCAAGGCAGGCGGATCACCTGAGGTCAGGAGTTTGAGACCAGCCTGGCCAACATGGTGAAACCCTGTCTCTATTAAAAATACAAAAATTAGCCGGGCGTGGTGGCAGGCACCTGTAATCCCAGCTATTCGGGAGGCTGAAGCAGGAGAATTGCTTGAACCCAGGAGGCGGAGGTTGCAGTTTGCTGAGATCGCGCCATTGCAGTCCAGCATGGGCGATAGAGTGAGACTCTGTCTCCAAAAAGAAAAAAAATTAAAAAAAAAGGGAAAAATAATGGTTTAAATCCAGTAGGGAGGACACCATGGCATATTACTGCCACCAATTGGCAGCACACCTTAATTGCAAGAGTAGAAAAGAAGGGAAAATTATTTCTGATAATTGCAAAGGTCTACCAACGTAAGAAAGAACAAATGCCTTGTGACCAAGTGAAAAATGCAAAGGAATACTTGATTTGGGGGAGATTAAGATGACACAGTGGTCATGATCCCTGAAACACAGGGTTTGTGGAGGTGGTAAAAATGAAGGGTGAGGAAGCTTGATCAGAAGACCTCTCTTTGCTCTAGATATCAAGCAGTTGCACTTGGAACTCTGAAAAAGGGGAAGGAAAGGGAAGAATGACGAATCAAATTTTACTTTTCTTTTTTTTTCTGAGACGGAGTCTCACTCTGTCAGCCAGGCTGGAATGCAGTGGCGCAATCCTGGCTCACTGCAACCTCTGCCTCATGGGTTTAACCGATTCTCTTGCCACCTGCCTCAGCCCCTCGAGTAGCTGGGATTACAGGTGTGCACCACCACGCCCGGCTAATTTTTGTGTTTTAGTAGAGATGGGTTTTCACCATGTTGGCCAGGCTGGTCTCAAACTCCTGGCCTCAAGTGATCTGCCCACCTTGGCCTCCCAAAGTGCTGGGATTACAGGCACGAGCTACCGCGCCCGGCCCAAATTTTACTTTAAAAATCCTTTCTGTGTAAGAAATATCACCATTATCCTCATGCAAAAAAAGTTGATTTAATGTGTCTTACTCTAACTGTAAGGCCAATAGAATAACTGAAATCTTTTGTGTGCTAAAATTATCCAGAGAGAAAAAGACATAAGTCTGGCCCAAATTTTAAAGAAACTGTGCAATCTACACAATCAGAAACTCATTCTTTGGGTTATAAAGCAAAGTTTTTCATGTTATTGGTTAATAAATGTTAATTAGAACTAATGCATTTTCAGAAACACAATCTGGTATATTTGCAAGGAAAACAAGAAAAGCAATCTAAAGCTCCCAGTAAAACAACACTATATAAAAATCTTTTAAACTATTGCAACCCCTGTTCAATGTCTTCCCATTTCATAGGCTATAGAATGCATTTTTTTTCTATTTATAACATTAAATATCTACTTTTGGACCAGGTTGGCTAAGAGATTGAGTTGAATTAAAGTTCTGATGGGCATGTGTCTGAAGAATTACATTCTTTTTCATATTGTAGGGATGAAGGGAAAACTTTTATATGTAATAACAAAGGGAAGTTTTCCCTCTGCTGAAGGTTTGCTGAAAAATCAACTGACGACAGTCACATTAGGCTGGGCGCAGTGGCTCACACCTGTAATCTCAGCATCTTGGGAGGCCAAGTAGGGAGAATTGCTTGACTCCAGGAGTTTGAGACCAGCCTGGACAACACAGTGAGACCTCATCTCTACAAAGATTTTTTTTTTTTTTAAATTAGTGGGCATGGTGGTGTGTGCCTGTAGTCCCAGCTACTTGGGAAGCTGAGGCGGATCGCTTGAGCCCAGGACTTTTAGGCTTCAGTGAGCTGTGATAGTGCCACTGTACTCTAGTCTGGGTGGCAGAGTGAGATCCTGTTTCAAAAACACCAAACTTTTAAAATTAACGTGTGTGTGTGTGAATAATCCAGAGTGATTACCTATTATTTAGTGTGGTAAAGAAACTTATATACCCTTTTTCGTAAGGGAAGGGGGAGATGGAGAATGTAGAAATTCTTTTGAGTGACAGCAAGTCATTAGGGAGAACAAATGGACCTTGGAGGTGGAAGGCAGACATTAATGGGAAGGTGAGGTGTAGAGCTGCACAGGAACAAAGATTGTCTTATTATGCAGATAAAGTCCTCCAGGTAATCCCTTGGAGCTGCCCTCAGAAGAACAGATGAAAAGTCTGTCAGGTCATAGTGACTGTCAATCTATTCTCTAGTGGTTGATATTTCCTGGTTATTTGATGAGATTACTAGGGAGGGAGTTTTACAACATTGCATTTCTTCTTTTTATTTATTTTTTATTTTTATTTTTTAGACAGTCTCGTTCTGTCACCCAGGCTGCAGTACAGTGGTGCAATCTCAGCTCACTGCAACCTCCACCTCCCAGGTTCAAGCTATTCCCCTGCGTCAGCCTCCCCAGTAGCTGGGACTACACGCATGCGCCACCATGCTCAACTAATTTTTGTTTTTTTTAGTAGAAACAGGGTTTCACCATGTTGGCCAGGCAGGTCTCAAACTCCTGACCCCAGGTGATCCATCTGCCTCGGCCTCCCAAAATGCTAGGATTACAGGCATGAGCCACCATGCCCTGCCCTGCCAACATTGTGTTTCTTTTGGAAAAAAGCTTTCTTGGTCAGATAAGGAAATTCCAAAGAGAGTGTACCCTTGGTGCTTCGGGAAAGAGGATCAGGGAGACAGGGAAAGGTAAGAGACAGACCTTGGTTCTGAGGCCGTTCAATTTTCAAAGCATTCAGCATGCTGAAGTGCTGTATTTTGGGGAATCGTTTTACCGTGCCTCAATAATATTTTGATCATATGTATGACTTGAAGCTGTTAATAAAAATTGTGATGTTTGAAAATCCTTGCCAAGAGAATTGGAATCTTGATTAAGAATTTCGTTGGCCAGGCGCAGTGGCTCACGCCTGTGATCCCAGCACTTTGGGAGGCCGAGGTGGGCTGATCACCTGAGGTCGGGAGTTTGAGACCAGCCTGGCAACGTGGTGAAACCCCGTCTCTACTAAAAATATAAAATTAGCTGGGCGTGGTGGAGTATGCCTGTAATCCCAGCTAGTCCGGAGGCTGAGGCAGGAGAATCGCTTGAACCTGGAGGCCGCGGTGAGCCAAGATCGTGGCATTGCACTCCAGCCTGGGCAACAAGATCAAAACTCTGTCCGGGGCGGGTGGCGGTGGGGAAGAATTTCTTAAAAGCAGCCTCTGCTTTTATGTGTAATTCTGTAACAAAGTCAACATGTTATGGGACCTTTATTACTTTATCTTACCAGATAGGTAAAGGATGCATAAATCTGCCCTTCACTTACATTTATGATTAATCAGACAGGTCAGCTAGTGTGAATAATTTCTAATGAAATAGAGAAAAAAATGAAAAAATATCAAGGCATGCCTTGAATGTCATTAACTATTTTAGATGATATCTTTTAAGCCATAGGAATCACAGAACGCTTTTGTGTAGGTATAACAATGTTGCATTTTACAAACAGAAGTGAAGCAGGAGTGGGGAGTAGAGGGAAGGTGGGTCAATGGCACCTACCTCTAGACCTAGCAAGGCTGAGGTGTGAGAATCACTTGAGCCCAAGTCAGAGGTTGCAGTGAGCTATGACTGCACCACTGCACTCCAGCCTGGGCAACACGGCAAGACCCTGTCTCAAAAACAAACAAACAAACACAAACAAAAGGGAGGTGAATGAAGGGAGAGGTGTTTACAAGGCTATTACAATAGTTTTGGTGTAAGGCAATGGGAGGAGAGAAGAGTTTGAATAAGGATGGCAGCAGGAGAAAAAAAAGCAAGCCATCTGAATGAGGTATGGTGGGACTTAGGCTTTTTTGAAAGAAAATAATCAAGTCTGGCCCTACAATTTAGAGCCTAGGCTGCTATGTAATTATTTATAAACAATTTATAAAATTGATTATAAAAATTACTTATAATCAATTATTGTGAGGGCAAAATACAATTTTAGATTTCTATAAACTTAGAAAGTTGATTACCCCTGCCCTCAGACTTAAAAAAATGCTAAAAAGTTCTTAGTAAGATTAAAAACAATAAATGTAATAATGCTGATGGCATTTCTATAATATATATTAAGTAGTTTAAATATTAAATAGTTAAATAGTTTAACACTCATAACAACCCTATGAGATTGGTACTGTTGCTATTTCCATTTTGCAGTTGAGGAAACTGAGACAGAAAGAGATTTGTCTAAGGTTACAAAGCTTTCCAGAGCAGTCTGGTTTCACAGTTCATGTTCTTAATCACTACACTATGCTGAAATTACAATGTTAGGATAAATTAGGAAATTCAAATAAGAGAGATGAATTATTTTAAGTGTTTGAGCTGCAGCTTTCTGGCAAGTAGCTGAACACGAGGAAACTCAGTTAAGGAAAAATCAAGAACAGACTAATTTTGGGAGACCTAAGAGAAGGCACGTAGTAGAGAACAGATTGAAAAAAGAGGAGGTGCTAGCAAAGAAATCAGAAGACCAGCAAACTAGGTAGGTGTAGATCCGGGGAAGTGTCTTAAAAGAAAGGGAAAAAGGGTTTCAAGTAGGGGATGGGGATTGGTGAAAACCGTAACTGTTTGAGAATGTGTCAATGAAAGGAACGTTGATCGCATAGCAACTGGAGGGAGTAACATCACTGAATTAAAAAAAAAAAAAGACAACAGAATTTTTTTTTTTTTGAGACAGAGTCTCACTCTTGTCGCCCAAGCTGGAGTGCAGTGGCGTGATCTCGGCTCACTGCAACCTTCACCTCCCGGGTTCGAGAGATTCTCCTGCCTCAGCCTCCCGAGTAGCTGGCATTACAGGCGCACACCAGCACGCCTGGCTAATGTTTGTATTTTTAGTAGAGACAGGGTTTCACCATGTTGGCCAGGGTAGTCTCGAACTCCTGACCTCATGTTATCCGCCCGCCTTGGCCTCACAAAGTGCTGGGATTACAGGTGTGAGCCACCGCACCCAGCCAAGACAACAGAAACTTCTGAGAAACAGAAAGGAATAAGATAGTGGATAAGAACATATTTACATTATAAGGCGCTAGGAAAGTAGTGGTGGAAGAAGGTGGGAAGGGATGGCATAGTTTCAGGCAGAGGGAGTGGCTTTGGAAAGAAGGGTTCTGGGTTAATTTGGTTAGAAGTTTTGGGATCACGAACAGGAGGTGGTCACAGATATTTTATAATGGAGGGAAGGTCAAACCGGAATTGGAGTCCCATAGTTTTGAGCCCAGGAAACTGGATGAATTTATCTATTAGTATGGACTGGGACTGGCATCTTTAACAACATGGAAAGCTTGAAACAGTCTTTGTGGAAAATAGGATAGGAGATCAGCCAGAGATTAGAAGAAAACCCAAGTCCAGTCACGAATTCATATCCAATCTGGTCAGTTATGACTTCCTCCAGCGAAAAGCCACACATCTTGCAAACCCTTGAGAGAGAAAACACAAATAGGGGTAACCTACTGGAGACAGGCCCTTAAGACTATAAAGTAGTTGAGCGATTCCATACTGAAATAGAGTTGGCTATAGCGATAGAGAAGTTAGTCATATATGGGGCTAATGATCCAGGAGAGTAAGGATTCGCTTTTGTGGTGAAAAGTTGTAAGCAGGTGAAAGGTAGGGATCCATGGCCACGGACGGGCAGGTGGAGATCAGGGAAGAGGCGACGTTCAACACAGTTTGTTAATGATTTCACCTTACTGATTATTTCTCTTTTGGCATCTAGAAGGCTAAGATTCTCATGTTTATTTCAGAGCTACTGAAAGTAGTCCTAGGTTGTGGAGGGAGAAATCCAATTTCACAGCTGAGTCTATTTTCTCAGTCTAGTTATATCGTCTTCTCACAAACTAGCCAATGCTGCCGCCTTATGCAAAGCCGACACCACGGAAAGATGTGCTTTACAGAGGCAGGATGACGCCAATCGGCCTGGGGCCGGCGGTGTTTCGTCTAGATTAATGGCGAGGGAAGTCCCCAATAGTCCCTTTGAAACCTTTTCACTCTTGCCTGGTGAAAGCGCTTGTCAACCGTAAATCGCGAATACAATGCTAAGCTCTGAAGCCCTTGCTAAATCCAAGTGGGAGCAGGGATCTGCGCGGCCTCACCCTCGGGTTTCCGCAGGGCGTCTCGAGAGCTCCGGATGCGGGCAGCAGGAGCCGGGCGGGAACAGAGGAAAGCGCCGGCCCTGAGACCTAGGGAGGAGCCTCGGTGAAGGAACCCGGGGCGGGATCCTGCCTAGGTCTCCAAGAAGCTCCAAAAATGGCGGGCGGCAACTCGGCGATCCGGACGCGCAGGCGCCACCGTGGCCGTCCTTCCGCCAGCCTCGGGCGGCCCAAGAACCGTCCACAGCGCCCTTATCCAGAAGCCTACGCCGCTCGCGATTGGCTGAACTGCGCGAGGCCTCCGTGTGGGGGCGGGGCCGCCACGCAGCGGCCACGTTTCCCGCCCCGCTGGTGCGCGTGCGCGCAATCCCCACTGGAAAGCGTTTGCGCGCGCCCCTGCCGCGGCCCCTAGCTCGCGCCTCAGCTCCCTCCCCTTTCCGGGCAGGCCCGTCCCGTCAGCAAGGCAGTGAGCACCGCGGCCAGCAGAGGGCGGTCCGGACCCAAGTCTGCAGCGGCGCCATTGGCGTGTGGAAAATGCCACCAGATGGCGGGTTAGGATTGCAGCTCCGTTGAAGGCGCGGCCCCCGCTCCCGAACCCCCGGCGACCACCCCGTAACAACCCCCCCACATCGGGAATAACACACCGGAGACTTTTGGGGGGAAACTAGGTCGATGGTCGGCGGCGCCCGGATGGGCAGCTGAGGTGAGTGCGGGCGGCGGCGACGGCGGCGGGGGGCGGGAAAGAGGGGGAATGCGGCGGCAGCGGCGCGGGGGCTGGAAGCGCCGATCCAAGATGGAGGCCGGGCGAGAGCGAGAGAGCGCGAGCGGCGAGCGGGCGGGCCGGGCGCGGGCCCCGTGCGGGGGAGGGAGGCCGCGCCGGCCCCGTGCGGGGTGCGGCGGTCGTGGGCCGTCCGAGTGCCCGGAGAGACGTCCGTGGGCGCGGCGGGCACCCCGGCGTCTTCGTCGCTTGCCACCCCTCCCGCGGGCACCGAAAATTTTGCCCCCGCCCGCCCGGGCACTACGGCGACAGGCGCGGAAGCCTTTGTGGCGCGCTCGGGCCCGCCGCCAAGCCCGCCCTCCGGCCCCCCCCCCCCCGCCCGGGCTCTCGGGAGTCGCCCGCGCCCAGCGGGGCCGGGCCGACGCGGGCTGGCGCGAATGCCTTCCGCCGCCCGCCGACCTGCGTTTCTGCGGTGTTTTAGCGGCGGCGGCGTCACATGACAACGAGTTCATTTCAGCGGAGGGGCCTAGGGGGTCGCTCGGCGGGGCGGCTGGCCCAGGCTTCTTGTTGGCGGGGTGGGGCAGGGGGGTGGCGGCTGGGGGAGATGGGGCGTCATGCTGGGCTTTCCAGCTGTCTGCCCTCTCAGCCCCCGACGGGGGCCTCCTTGTGAAACGTGTCCAGGCCTAAGCACTGCCCCGCTAGTTTGCCAGTCCCCTGAGAGACGAGGCCAATAAAAGTTGTTTTCCCTCCTTTCTCGAGGTGGGGGCGGGGTGGGAAACTAGAGTGCTTGGAGTTGGACCTGAGCCTCGTTTGCAGGGTCCGAACTGGGTGCTTCTTGTATGGTATGGGTACTAAGAAATTTTCAGGTTTTAGGATTGTCACGTCACCCCCATCTACCCACATTTGAAATGTTATCTATCGATTCTCTTCACATTGCAGGGAATCGTGCTCCGGGCGTATAAGTCATGGGATAGTTTTGGTTGGAGACTTACAGACAAAAAAAAAAACAAACGCAATTTGTGATAAAAAAAATTATTTGCTGTTAAAGTTGATGTTAAGATGGATAGAGTTTATTCTCGTGATTCTGACTAGAAAGACTTTTGCATCTTCGCAAAAATAGTGTTTACTCGAGAAAGTGTCTGAATTGGCACAAAGTTGTGTGATTTGTAACTTATGTGGAATTTGAATGACTCTACATTTTAGTTTTCCTCGTGTTTTAAGAAAATTGCACATTCCGATGGTGAAGCACTTAGGGAAATATACAGAACAGTGAAAATAAAAATAACTTGTTTATTGTATGGTAATATAACGTACCTTGTTCTAATATTCATAACGTATGAAGAATTCAGACTGAAAAATTTTAACCAAGTAGGGAAATATGGAATGGAAAGAAGCAGAAATGTTATTTCCTTGCTTTTGATGATTAAGAATACTTATAAGACAAATTGTTACCCAAATAAAGTTGTAGAAGATCTACAGGTGTTTTGCCACGCATTTTCCTTTACATATTTTAAAACGTACTTCGAGTAAACTAAATTAATTCAAGTGATCTACCAGTGGTCATTTTCACAAACGAAGTGCTTTTGAGTGGAAATTTTTCTGTATCCACTTCAGTTTCGATGTTCTGATAAAGCTAAGGAATATTTAAATAGATGCAAAATATGGAAGTTTGTTGTGTTACTAGGGTTGCCTCCTTTGAAGAGACTAATAAAATGACTGTAGATTTGATTGGCTCTTTTAAAGCCTTAAAGGCACTATGGTGTAGGGGAGAAGGAGTGGGTCCTGGACCGAAGTTACTTTGAACGTCCTCTGGGTTTGTGGTGTTCAGGGTGTTACCTTTGAGCCTTTCTTTCTCTCTAAAAATGGGGAGCCGGGCCCAGTGGTGCACTCCTGTAGTTCCAGCTACTCTGTAGTGAGGCAGGAGGAACCCTTAAACCCAGGAGTTTGAGGCCTACCTGGGCAACATACAAGACCCCATCTCTTTAAAAAAATAAAATAAAATGGGGATAGTATCTTATGGTGATTGTGTAACAAGATGTCTGTGAAAAACACACATTTAATTGCTGTAACTTAAAATTTACGGAATTTTGTACAGTTTTAATCTTTTTTTCCTTGATTCTGACTCTGTATGTTCATAATCTCAGTGCTGTGAGAAGAAATAATGTACTCTGGGAAAGATACGTTCTTGTTTCCCCTTTTATTTGTTGTTTTGTCCTGTATCTTTATATCTTTATTTAGGGGGGTATATTAGTTTCTTTTTTTTTTTTTTTTTGATGCATAAGAAATTTCACACTTAACAGATTAACAATTATTTCAGCTTCCATAGGTCAGAAGTTTGGGGAGGTATAGCTGAGCATCTCAGGCTAAAATCAGGGTGTCAGCTGTGGTTGCAGTGCATATCTGAGGCTTAGAGTTGTTTTTCTTTTTTTTTTTTTGAGATGGAGTCTCATTCTGTCACCAGGCTGGAGTGCAGTGGTGCGATCTTGGCTCACTGCACCCTCCGCCTCCCGGGTTCAAGCGATTCTCCTGCCTCAGCCTCGCAAGTAGCTGGGTCTACAGGTGCGTGCCACCATGCCCAGCTAATTTTTATATTTTTAGTAGAGACAGGGTTTCACCACGTTGGCCAGGATGGTCTCCATCTCTTCACCTCGTGATCTGCCCACCTCAGCCTCCCAAAATGCTGGGATTACAGGTGTGAGCCACTGTGCCCGGCCAGAGTTGTCTTTCAAGGTCACTACTTGTTGGCACAATTAATTTCCTTGTAATAGTATGACTGAAGTCCCCATCTTCTTGTTAGCTGTTGGCCAAGGACTGCTCTCAGATCCTTGCCATGTGGCCACATAGACAGTTCACAACATGGCTGTTAGCTTTTATCCATGCTAGCAGGAGTCAGTCTCCCTATTTCCTGTGTGTCTGACCTCTGACTCCCCCCTTTAAGGTCTTTTTTAAAAGCTCACCAGCTAAGCTCTGAGGCCCTTGTGGTAAACTTAACTGATTAAGGGCCTTAATTACATATGCAAACATATATTTTGTCATATAACATAATCACCGTAATGATATCCCGTTGTATCTACAGGTCTCTCCCACACTCAAGGGGAGGGCATGATACAAGGGTGTGGGTTAGTAGAGGCTCTTAAGAATTTTGCCTGCTGTAGGAAAAGAAGTATCTTCACATTTACCTCTTCAGATTCCGGACATACAAGGAGAGGACATAGGGAGAGCAGTAACCCCACTTGATCAGCTTACTCTTACTTATATTGCCTTTTCCTCACCTTTTTTCCTTTCCCCTGTTTCCTGGTACCTTAGTTTACATGCCTTCCTCTATGAAATAATTTTATTGCATTGAGAGGAAATTAAAAATAAAAACGAAAATTTAAAAAGTTATAAAGAAGGAAGGCAATGGGAGAAGGGAGTTTGTATAATTATTTTTTCTTTCATTTCTGCCAGTAAGAACACTTTTTAAAAAAATTTTTAAAAATTACTATTATTGGCCTGGTACAGTGGCTGACATCTGTAATCCCAGCACTTTGGGAGGCCAAGGTCGGTGGATCACCTGAGGTCAGGAGTTCGAGACCAGCTTGGCCGACATGGTGAAACCCTGTCTATACTAAAAATACAAAAATTAGCCAGGCGTGGTAGCACTTGCCTGTAATCCTACTACTCAGGAGGCTGAGGCAGGAGAATTGCTTGAACCTGGGAGGCGGAGCTTGCAGTGAGCTGGGATCATGCCACTGCACTCCAGCCTGGGTGGCAGAGTGAGACCCCGTCTCAGGAAAAAAAAAAAAAAATTATTATTTTTTGAGTGTGCCCCGACCAGAGTGCAATGGCATGATCTAGGCTCACTGCAACCTCCACCGCCTGGGTTCAGGCGATTCGCGTGCCTCAGCCTCCCGAGTAGCTGGGACTGTAGGCATGTGCCAGTACACCTAGCTAATTTTTTATATATTTGGTAGAGACAGTGTTTCACCTTGTTGGCCAGGCTGGTCTCTTGACCTGAAACTCTTGACCTGAAACCGTCTGTCCACCTTGGCCTCCCAAAGTCCTGGGATTACAGGCGTGAGCCACCGTGCCCGGCCAGTTATTTTTATTTTTTAAAAATTACATAATTCTTGGCCAGGCGTGGTGGCTCACGCCTGTAATCCCAGCACTTTGGGAGGCCAAGGTGGGTGGATCACGAGGTCAGGAGATCGAGACCATCCTGGCAACACGGTGAAACCCTGTCTCTACTAAAAATAGAAAAAATCAGCTGGGTGTGGTGGCGGGCACCTGTAGTCCTAGCTACCGGGGAGGCTGAGGCAGGAGAATGGTGTGAACCCAGGAGGCGGAGCTTGCAGTGAGCCGAGATTGTGCCACCTGCACTCCAGCCTGGGTGACAGAGTGAGACTCCGTCTCAAAAAAAAAAAAAAAAAACGTATTTCTTGCCATTCCTTGATGCCTTTTGTTTTACCTGTTTTTGATATGATATTGAATCTCAGAGAAGTTAAGGAATTTATTTTTTATTTTTTGAGACAGGGTCTCTCTCTGTCACTCAGGCTGGAGTGCAGTTGTGCAGTCACAGTTCACTCACTGCAGCCTCAACCTCCCCAGGCTCAGGTGGGGCCTGCAGTAGCTGGGACTACAGGTGCATGCCACTATGCCCGGCTAATTTTTGTATTTTGTATAGAGATGAGATTTTGCCATGTTGCCTAGGCTGGTCTCAAACTCCTGGCCTCAAGTAATCAGCCCGCCTTGGCTTCCCAAGGTGCTGGGATTACAGGCGTGAGCCAGTGTGCGTGGCCGAAGTTAAGGAATTTAAATGCCTTGGATCACACTCCTGTTAAGTGGCAGAGTCACACAATCATTGCGTCAGACAGTTGCTGTGGTGTGATTGGTCTAGCAGCTTTTGAGGAGAGAATTCTTTTTTTTTTTTTTTTTTTTGGGTCGAGTCTTGCTCTGTCGCCCAGGCTGGAGTGCAGTGGCGTGATCTTTGCTTACTGCAACCTCCGCCTCCCAGGTTCAAGTGATTCTCCTGCCCCAGCCTCCTGAGTAGCTGGGATTGCAGGCATGCACCACCATGCCCGGCTAAATTTTTTTTTTTTTTTTTTTTAGACAGTTTCACTCTTGTTGCCCAGGCTGGAGTGCAGTGGTGCAATCTCGGCTCACTGCAACCTCTGCCTCCTGGATCCAAGTTATTCTTCTGCCTCAGCCTCCTGAGTAGCTGGGATTACAGGCATGTGCCACCACACCCAACTAATTTTGTATTTTTAGTAGAGACAGTGTTTTTCCATGTTGGTCAGGCTGGTCTCGAACTCCTGACCTCAGGTGATCCGCCTGCCTCGGACTCCGAAAGTGCTGGGATTACAGGCTTAAGGCACTGTGCCTGGCTGCCTGGCTAATTTTTGTATTTTTAGTAGAGACGGGGTTTCAGCACCTGCCTAAGGCCAGGCTGGTCTCGAACTCCTGACCTCAGGCAATCCGCTTGCCTTGGCCTCCCAAAGTGAGCCACTGCGCCCAGCTGAGGAGAGAATTCTTATGAAGAGAATAGTTACTTGCAAGTCTCAGAGTAGGGGTATTATTGGTGGAACAAAGAAGGCAGCAGAAGTTTAGTCATGGCATACGGTTTAGCAGTCCAAGAAGCAAAATATTTTCATGAAGAGGCAATTAAGACAGGTTAGCCAAGGATAATCAAGCTTTAAAGCAAGCTTGTCCAACCCGTGGCCAAACACAATTTTATACACTTTCTTAAAACATTGTGAGTTTTTTTTTTTTTGCATTTTTTTTTTTTAGCTCATCAGTTATAATTAGTTTATTTTACGGGTGACCCAAGACAGTTCTTCCAGTGTGGCCCAGGGAAGCTAAAAGATTGGACACCCTTGCTTTAAAGGATATAACTGGGAATTAAAATTGCTAGGGAGATATATTTTAACACAGAAATGATATAATAGGGGCTTGGTAAATTTTTGTTGACTGAATAAAAATATAAATCTTTAGAATTTAGATGATTCTTGCTAGAGTGGTAGGGAAAAACTAGGAAGCAGAGAGCTAAAATGATATTCTTGCATAAGCCACAGAATGAGGTGATTCTTGAAGGAATTAGAATTGTGTCTGTAGGAAGTTTTCTGTTATTTTGGTGGTTAAGGGGACAGTCAGCTTCCTGCCTTTTAGTGCTGAAAGTGTCTTATAATTCAGTTGGTTTTATAGAATCTTTTCTTTATATAACGTACCCCTTATTGCTTCCCTCACATTTTTCTCCTCCTTTTCTAAATCAAGCTTGTCCAACCTGTGGCCCATGGGCTGCATGCAGCCCAGAATGGCTTTGAATGTGGCTCAACACAAATTTCATAAACTTTTTAAAAACATTATGAGGTTTGTTTTGTTTGTTTGTTTTTTACCTTATTAGCTATCATTAGTGTATTTTATGTATGGCCTACAGCAATTCTTCTTCCAGTGTGGCCCAGGGAAGCCAAAACATTGGATACCTGTGTTCTAAATCAAGGTTCCCCAACCGCTGGGCTGTGGACCCATACTGGTCTGTGGCCTGGTAGAAACTGGGCTGCACAGCAGGAGGTGAGAGGCAGGTGAGCTAGCTTTATCACCTGTGCTCCATCCACCTCCTGTCAGATCAGTGGGAGCATTAGATTGTCATATGAGTGCAAATTCTATTGTGAACTGCACATACAAGTGATGTACGTTGCGTGTTTTATCTAATGCATGATGATCTGAGGTGGAACAGTTTTATCCTGAAACCTTCCGATTCCCCACCCCATCCGTGGAAAAATTTTTTTCCATGAACCTGGTCCCTGGTACCAAAAACGTTGGGGATGGCTACTCCTTTTTGCCAGTCAGTAGTGAAGGATGTCATAAATCTTGCCTTCTTCCCTGCCCCCCCGTTTGTTTTTTATTTATTTTTAATTTTGTGAGTCCATAGTAGGTGTATGTATTTATGGGTTATGTGAGAATGTCTTACCTTCTTTATGAAATACATTCCTTTGTGCTGTGGGCCAAAATGATGTACCATTTAGTTGTCCAAGAATTTCAATGGAATTTTGCTGTAAACATAATAGCAATGGCTTTTAACTTGTTTTCTAGCTTGTGCTAGCAGTTACAAAGACATTTTACGTTGTAGCCTAGTACAAACACACACATCCACACACAATGAAAATAAAAGTTTCATGAAATAAAGTTAATCTTTATGCAGTGCACTCTGACATTTTCTGATCTTTTCTATTAGGAATGCTGGTTGTGGCTGGGCACAGTGGCCCACGCCTATAATCCTAGCACTTTGGGAGGCCGAGGCGGGTGGATCACTTGAGGTCAGGAGTTGGAGACCAGTGTGGCCAAGATGGCGAAACCCCGTCTCTACTAAAAATACAAAAATTAGCTGGGTGTGGTGGCATGTGCCTGTAGTCCCAGCTACTCGGGAGGCTGAGGCACGAGAGTTGCTTGAACTCTGGAGGCGGAGGTTGCAGTGAGCTGAGATGGCACCACTGCACTCCAGCCTAGGTGACAGAGTGAGACTCTGTCTCAAAAAAAAAAAAAAAAAAAAAAGGTTGCAGTTCACCTAAGAAATGTCATGACTCACAGCAGCTAACACTGGGAAAAGCATTGAATTGTAATCTCATTGGTAAAAAGGAAAGTGCAAAGTAGAGCCATGAGAAGAAACCATTTCACTTCCATCAGATTGACAAACATTAAAAGTCTGATAATATCAAGTATTGGTGAGAATGTAGAGAAATTACATTCTCACTTTTGTCAGCAGTGTAAATTGATACAATCATTTTCTGAAAGATGTTAGTAAGATAGTAAATTCAAGCTTCATGTATTTTAACCCCAGCAGTTATACTCCTGTCTTTATATTCCTGATGAATGAAATCCTTGTATTTTTATTTTGGAGATGGAGTTTCGCCCTTGTTGCCCAGGCTGGAGTGCAATAGTGCAATCTCGGCTTACCGCATCCTCTGCTTCCCCAGTTCAAGCAATTCTCCGGCCTCAGCCACCCGAGTAGCTGGGATTACAGGGATGCACCACCATGTCCGGCTAATTTTGTATTTTTAGTAGAGACGGGGTTTCTCTATGTTGGTCAGGCTGGTCTAGAACTCCTGACTTCAGGTGATCTGCCTGCCTCGGCCTCCCAAAGTGCTGGGATTACAGGCGTGAACCACGCGGCCAGCCAAAATCCCTGTATTTTTGTACCAGGATGTGTGAACAGAGTGTTCATAGTAGCCTTATTTGCAGTAGCCAAAATTCAGAAATAAACCGTATGTCTTTAGTGGTAGAATGGTTAAATTAATGATGGTTTTCAAAAGTTAAAATAATTTTGGTTACTGGGATAAGCCAACTTGGTCACACTGTATTAGGTATCCCTTTTGTATTTACTATTATTTTGATAGGATTTTTGGCCTATTTCTTCACTAGGCATATTGCTTTATAGTTTTATTGTAATGTCTTTGTCAGGTTTTGGTATTAGGGTTATGATGGCTTCATAAAAAAGGTTGGGATGTGTTCCCTGTATTTACTGAAATAGTTTGTGTAATAGTGTTATTCTTCCTTGAATTTTAGAATGTACCAGTGATACCATCTGGACTTGGAATTTTCTTTTTGGGATGGTTTTGATAACAAAATCAAATTTAGTTTCTATACTACATATAGGGCTATTCAAATTTTCTGTTTCATATTGTGTCAATTTTGGTCTGTTTCATCTTGTATCAGTTTAGGGAAATTTGTTCATTTTACTTAATTGATTGGCAGGAGTTTGTAAGATTTCCTTGCTATCCTTCTAATGTCTGTAGGATCTGTAGTGATATCTCTTCTTTAATTTCTGGTATTTTTTTTTTTTTTTTTTTTTTTTTTTTTTTGAGAGGGAGTTTCATTCTTGTTGCCCAGGCTGGAGTGCAGTGGTGCAATCTTAGCTCACTGTAACCTCCGCCTCCTGGGTTCAACCGATTCTCCTGCCTCAGCCTCCCGAGTAGCTGGGATTACAGGTGCCCTCCACTACGCCTGACTAATTTTTTGTATTTTTAGTAGAGACACGGTTTCACTATGTTGGCCATACTGGTTTTGAACTCCTGGCCTCAAGCTGTTCACCCTTCTCGGCCTCCCAAAGTGCTAGGATTACAGGCGTGAGCCACTGCGTCTGGCCAGTATGTTCTTTTTATCTTGACCAGTCTAGTGATTTATCGGTTATTTCTTCAAATAACCAACTGAGGTAATTGTCAGTATTTGTCTTTAGTATCTCATTGGTTTCTGCTTTTTAAAATTTTCTTCAGCTTTGCTTTCTTTCCAGCCTTTTAAAGTGAAATTTTAGGTTATA
Source organism: Gorilla gorilla gorilla (assembly GCF_029281585.2). Lineage (NCBI taxonomy): Eukaryota > Metazoa > Chordata > Mammalia > Primates > Hominidae > Gorilla > Gorilla gorilla. The sequence continues at coordinate 147,924,511 of NC_086017.1, read as the reverse complement.
GATTTTAGGCACTTTTTGTTTTCTAATAAATGCATTTAAAGCTATATATTTTTCTCTAAGCACTGCTACATTACTCAGACTTTGATGTGTTTTATGTTTATAATTTACTTTGACATTGTTTTTAATTTGTGATATTTTCTTTTACCCATGGATTACTTAGAAGTGTGTGGTTTAATTTTCTTTTTTTTTTTTTTGAGACGGAGTCTTGCTCTGTCACCCAGACTGGAGTGCAGTGGCCCAATCTCTGCTCACTGAAACCTCCACCTTCCAGGTTCAGGTGATTCTCCTGTCTCAGTCTCCACAGTAGCTGGGATTACAGGCGCACACCACCACACCCAGCTAATTTTTGTATTTTTTTAGTAGAGACGGGGTTTTGCCATGTTAGCTAGGCTAGTCTTGAACTCCTGACTTCAAGGATCCTCCTGCCTCAGCCTCCCAAAGTGCTTGGATTATAGGCATGAGCCACCGTGCCCAGCCTTGTTGTTTAATTTTCAATATTTGGGATTATTCTAGATATCTTATTACTGATTTCTAACTTAGTTTCATTTTGAGTCATATCTTTATGATTTTAATCCTTTAAAATTTATTGAAACTTATTTTATGGGCCAGCATATGGTCCATCTTGGTTAATGTATCTTTTATACTTGAAAGTGTGTTTTGCAGTTGTTGGGTGTAGTATTCTGTAACTATCAATTAGGTTAAGGTGTTTTAATGGCACTTTTCAAATAATCTATGTATTTGTTGTTTTTTTTTTGTTGTTGTTTTGTCTCATTCTATCAGCTGCTAAGAAGAAAGTTAAAATATCCAACTATGACTGTGGAATTATCTGTTTCTCCCTTAATTCTGTCAAGTTTTTCTCACTCATTTTGAAGCTCTGTTGTAAGACATGTACAACTTATGATTATTATGTTGTTTTGACAAATTGACCTTTTTATTGTGATGAAATGTCTCTCTGTTTCTGGTAATAATCTTTTTCTTGAAGTCTGCTTTATTTGATGTTAATATGGCCACTCCAGCGATCTTGAGCTTACTGTTTCCATAATATATCTTTTTCTACCTATTTACCCAAAACTCTTCATTATATTTAAATTGCTTTTGATGGTAGTATATAGTCGAGTATTGCTTTTTAAAAAATTCCTGGCCAGGCACAGTGACTCACGCCTGTCATCCCAGCACTTTGGGAGGCCGAGGCAGGCGGATCATCTGAGGTCAGGAGTTCAAGACCAGCGTGACCAACGTTGAGAAACCCCATCTCTACTAAAAACACAAAATTAGCCGGGCATGGTGGCGGGCACCTGTAATCCCAGCTACTTAAAAGGCTGAGGCAGGAGAATCGCTTGAACCCGGGAGGTGGAGGTTGTGGTGAGCTGAGATCGCGGCATCGTACTCCAGCCTGGGCAACAAGAGCAAAACTCCATGTCCAAAAAAAAAAATTCCTTCCAACAACATGGAAGTGGAATCTTTCAGTTATAATAATCATTGATCATATGCTAATGTCTGTCAAGAACTATGAAGAGTTTGAAGTTTTACCCTATTTATAGGCTGACAAGTTAACTTGGCATAGTTTAATGGCTTATGGTAGAAGTCATTGAAATGACTTGGTCATAGATGAAGAACGATGCACTGTGTCAGTAGCCAGACAGTCAGCATTTGCATCAGATTTCTGAGCTCCAGTTTGCATAGGTCATTGGGAAGAGGTCCAGGTGATACCTGCACAAGTAGTGAAATCCCAAGCTTAGAGAAACTCAGATCTTTTATAATGGGTCATAAATACGCTTTTTGCTCTGGGACATGTCTTTCTTCCAGGACCCTTCACTGTATAACTATCCTGAAAAGATTGGAACAAAGGCTTCCAGTGCTTCTCTTCTCAAGACAGGTAGAAAATCAAGAGACTCCATGGAGAGTTGTCTTCCAAAACTGTCTAGTGAATTTTCTCAGTTTCCCTTTTGTTATTTGCTTCTTAAGTTTTTCTTTTGTTTCTTACATGGCTACAACCTAGCTTTCCAGCTTTATCTCTTCATTGTACTTCTCTATGGTTATATGTTATCACCAAATTAGATTACATACTTGTATCCTGTCTTTCCCCACGTCTTTGTTTTGGTGAATATGTGTGTGTGTAAGAAAACGCTTGGCTAGGCATAGTGGCTTCCACCTGTAATCCTAGCCCTTTTGGAGGCTGGGGTGGGCGATCACTTGAGTTCAGGAGTTTCAGACAAGCCTGGGCAACATAGTGAAACCCTGTGTCTACAAAAAATACAAAAAATTAGTTACATGTGGTAGTGCACACCTGTAGTCCCAGCTACTTGGGGGGCTGAGGCAGAGGATAGTTTGAGCCCAGGAGGTCGAGGTTGCAGTGAGCTGAGATTGCGCCACTACACTCCAGCCTGGGTGACAAAGTGAGACTCTGTCTCAAAAAAAGAACAAAAGCAAAAAAGAACATTGAGCATTTACTATATGCCAGTAAACATTTTACAATAACCCTGTGGGGTAGTTATTGTTATGTCGGTATTATCCCCCTTTTACTGGTGAGGAACTGAGGCTTGGATTAAATTTCTCAAGTTTGTAATTAGGGAGGGACGTATTATGGAGAAGCTTTTGTAGTAATCTATTTCTTGACCTTAGTAATAATTACATGGAGTGTTTGCGTTAAAATTCTCTCTTTTTTTTGAGATGGAATCTCGCTCTGTCGCCCAGGCTGGAGTGCAGTGGTGCGACCTTGGCTCACTGAAACCTCCGCCTCAAGCGATTCTTGTGCCTCAGCCTCCCGAGTAGCTGAGATTACAGGTGCCTGCCACCGTGCTTTAAAATTCTTTAAACTGTTATTTAGAATTTTACATAATGTACTGTATAATTGATATAGTTCACAAAGAAAAGAAAAAGCAAGCACAGAGTAAGATGTGGAATCTGTGTGAAATCTTTACAGATAACTTCAGCCAATCTTTATCCTCTGTGTCTATCCCCTGTTGCATTTATTGTTGGCACCATAACGTTTAGTAAGTGGCAGTGTTTATAAGGCACAATATCTTGTGTAATATATATGTGTGTATGCGTGTGTGTGTATATATGTATATAATTATTATTTTTTTTGAGATGAAGTCTTGCTCTTGTTGCCCAGGATGGAGTGTAGTGGCGCGATCTCGGCTCACTGCAACCTCTGCCTCCTAGGTTCAAGTGATTCTCCTGCCTCAGCCTCTTGAGTAGCTGGGACTACAGGTGCCTGCCACCACATCTGGCTAAGTTTTTTTTGTATTTTTAGTAGAGATGGGGTTTCACTATGTTGGCCAGGCTGGTCTCGAACTCCTGACCTCAGGCGATCCTCCGCCTTGACCTCCCAAAAGTGCTGGGATTACAGGTGTCAGCCACCACGCCTGGCCTTTCTTTTTTTTTTCTTTTTTTCTTTTTGACGGAGTCTGTTGCCCCAGGCTGGAGTGCTGTGACGTGATCACGGCTCACTGCAGCCTCAACCTCTCACCTCATCTTCCCAACTAGCTGGGAGTACCTGGGACCACAGGTGTGTGCCACCAGGCCCAGCTAATTAAAATACGTTTTTTTGTAGAGACAGGGTCTCACCATGTTGCCAAGGTTGGTCTTGAACTCCTGGGCTCAACAGTCCCCCAGCCTTGGCTTCCCAAAATGCTGGGATTATAGTTGTGAGCCACCGAGCCTCACCCAATGTGTAATGTTTTAAATTAATTGTCCCAAGGCCAAACAGCTAGTAAATGATAGAGGCAGAATTTGAAGTTAGGCTGTTTCAGAACCCAGTCTCTAAATTTCTTAAAAGGCCATTATTCTCTCAGCCTCATTTCTGCATGTTGAAATACTTTGCATTTTGAAGTTTATTTTAGGGAGATTTGATTTTCTTCCCTATTCTATTATGTAATAATTATCTTGGGTAGGACATTACTTTCTGGAGTCCTCGATTTTCTCATTTTTAAGATGGGAATACAGTTTAGAGTCTTTTTTATTTTTAGAAAAATCGATTTATTTTTAAATGGACAAATAATTATGTTTATGGTGAATAACATTTTGGTATATGTGTACATTATGGAATGGCTAAATCATGCTAATTAATTAATATATACTTTTCTTCACATATTTATTTGGTGTGGTGAAAACACTTAAAATCTGTTCTCTTAGCATTTTCAAGTATCCAGTATACATTGCTATTAACTATAGCTATCATGCTGTGCAATAGATCTCTTGAACTTATTCCTCCCGTCTAATGAAAATTTGTATCCTTTTTTTGGGGGAGAGGAGGAAAGCAGAGTCTTGTTCTGTTGCCTAGGCTGGATGGCAGTGGTACGATCGATCTCGGCTCACTGCAACTTCTGCCTCCTAGGTTCAAGTGATTCTCATCTCATGCCTCAGCCTTCTAAGTAGCTGGGGCCTCAGGCGCGTGCCACCGTGTCCAGCTAGTTATTATTTTTGATATGGAGTCTTGCTCTGTCGCCCAGGCTGGAAGGCAGTGGTGCGATTTTGGCTCACTGTAGCCTGTGCCTCCGGGGTTCAAGCGTTTCTACTTCGTCAGCCTCCTAAGTAGCTGGGATTACAGATGCGTGCCACCATGCCCTGCTAATTTTTGTATTTTTAGTAGAGATGGGGTTTCACCATGTTGGCCAGGCTGGTCTCTAACTCACGACCTCAGGTGATCTGCCCGCCTTGGCCTCCCAGAGTGCTAGGATTACAGGACTGATCCACTGGGCCTGGTGAAAATTTGTATCTGTTTGATCAGTGTCTTCTTAATCCCCATCCCTGCTCTCATCCCTGGTAACCACCATTCATTCTTCTCTGTGCTTCTATGAATTGAGCGTTTTTTAGTATTTTATATTTTATTAATTAATTTATTTTTTGAGACAGAGTCTCACTGTGTCGCCTAGGCTGGAGTGCAATGGCACAATCTCGGCTCACTGCAACCTCCACCTCCTAGGTTCCAGCGATTCTCCTGCCTCAGCCTCCTGAGTAGCTGGGATTACCGGTGCACACCACCATGCCCGGCTAATTTTTGTATTTTTAGTAGAGATGGGGTTTCACCATGTTAGTCAGGCTGGTCTTGAACCCGTGATCTTGAGATCTGCCCACCTCGGCCTCCCAAAGTGTTGGGATTACAGGCGTGAGCCACCGCGCCTGGCCTTATTCTGTTTTTAAAGTGCTCATTTATTGTCTATTTCTTCCCTCTGGAATGTTAGCTCTGTGATGAGAGACCTTATCTGCCTCCTTTATACTGCTACCTAGAATAGATTCTGACACAGTAAGGGCTAACAAATATTTGTTGAATATAGTAAGCGGTATCATTAACTGAAAGCCAGGAAACAAGAGGTAGTATGGTGAAAAAGGCAGACTAGGTAGAAGTTGAAAAAGTGAACATAAAATGCAGAGGCAAGGCCTGGCATGATGGCCCATGCCTGTAATCCCAACACTTTGGGAGGTCGAGGCAGGAGGATCCCATGAGGTCAGGAGTTTGAGACCAGTCTGGCTAACGTGGCGAAACCCCTGTCTCTACTAAAAATGCAAAAATTGGCCCGGCGTGATGGCTCACGCCTGTAATCCCAGCACTTTGGGAGGCTGAGGTGGGTGGATCACGAGGTCAGGAGTTGGAGACCAGCCTGGCCAACATAGTGAAACCCCATCTCTACTAAGAATACAAAAAATTAACTGGGCATGGGGGTCACGTGGTGGCTGGGCTGGGGAAGTGGCGGCTTCAGGAGAGAGCGGGACTTCGTGTGGCGGAGGCAGCATCGAGGCAGCATTTATGACCTTCTACAGTGAGGAGAAACAAATAGGGAAGAGAGACTTGGTTCTAACATGAAAAAATCAGATTGAAAGACTGACCTGTCCTGGTTCCTCTTACTTCAGTTTCACCCCATTTGAGGTTCTTCAGATCCTGAAGTTACAGATGAAGAAATAAAAAAGCGGCAGTTATCCATCTTGGTGCATCCTGACAAAAATCAAGATGATGCTGACAGAGCACAAAAGGCTTTTGAGGCTGTGGACAAAGCTTACAAGTTGCTACTAGATCAGGAGCAAAAGAAGAGGACCCTGGATGTAATTCAGGCAGGAAAAGAATACGTGGACCACACTGTGAAAGAGCGAAAAAAACAAGGAAGGAAAACCTACAATTGTAGAGGAGGATGATCCTGAGCTGTTCAAACAAGCTGTATATAAACAGACAATGAAACTCTTTGCTGAGCTGGAAATTAAAAGGAAAGAGAGAGAAGCCAAAGAGATGCGTGAAAGGAAACAACAAAGTGGAGAAGAGATTGAAGCTCAAGAAAAAGCCAAACGGGAAAGAGAGTGGCAGAAAAACTTTGGGGAAAGTCGAGATGGTTGTGTGGACAGCTGGCGAAACTTCCAAGCCAATACAAAGGGGAAGAAAGAGAAGATAAATCGGACCTTCCTGAGACCACTGAAAGTAAAAATGGAGCAGTGTGAATGACCACCCGGGGTCACAGGCACAGAACCTTCCCCCTGCTATCTCCCTTCCTGCTTCGAAGGACTCATTCTTTCCTCCCACTTCCACCCTAACATAGAGTAGTATTTGCTTTTTAGTCCATTTTTTCAATACAATTTAATATCGATCAGAGTAATTCTTTTGTGCATTGAAATGCGGGGCTTGGTTTAAAAAAAGACCTTCCCCTCTCCTTGCCCCTAGAACAACCAGGATTAGAAGGTGCCACCATTGGTGCTGCCTTCTCTTCCCACAGCCTGTAACTCAGTGTTTTGTACTTCACTGAATTGTGATGGTTAGAAACTTCGTGGGTAGTTTGTGGAACTCATACAGTTAAACACATTGCTTAAAATGGTATTGCTGTGACTTCATAGACAAGCCTGGAAGGGGCACCTTAGGAAGCCCCTTCGCTTCAGTTGCTCGCTTCTGGGTGTGCTCCCTTCGAAGGCCCAGATGAAACAGGGAACACTTGTGGGCACACAGAGTGGCATCTGATGCCCTGATGCCCTGTGGTGTTTGGCATGTTCCCCCGTCTACTGACCAATCAGCATGGCATGAGGCCCACGCCACCCCAACCTTTCACTTTCCGAAGAGCTAGCCGTCCTCCACCCAGTACCATGTCCTAGCTTGTCTGCATTTGTTGGTGGTAATATTCTTTATGTATAATAAATTTTTATACCTCCCACCACCCCCAGAAAAAATTAGCTGGGCGTGGTGGCGGACGCCTATAATTCCAGCTACTCAGGAGGCTGAGGCAGGGGAATCGCTTGAACCCGGGAGTTGGAGGTTGCAGGTAGCAGAAATCGCACCATTGCACTCCAGTCTGGAAGACAAAAGTGAAACTATCTCAAACTAAAAAATAAAAAAACGCAAAAATTAGCTGGGTGTGGTGGCGTATGCCTGTAATCCCAGCTACTTTCGGTGGCTGAGGCATGAGAATCACTTGAACACAGGAGGCGGAGGTTCCAGTGAGCTGAGATCATGCCAGTGCACTGTAGCCTGGGCAACAAAGTGAGACCCTGCGTCAAAAAAGGAAAAAAAAAAAATGCAGAGGCAAGGCTGGGCATAGTGGCTCATGCCTGTAATCCCACCACTTCAGGAGGCCAAGGCGGGAGGATTGCTTGGGCTCATGAGTTTGAGACCAGACTGGACGTCATAGCAAGACCCTGTCTCTACAGAAAATGCAAAAATTAGCTGGGCATGATGTTGGCTACCTGTAGTCCTAGCTACTCAGGAGGCTGAGGTGGGAGGATGGCTTGAACCCAGGAGGTCAAGGTTGTAAGGTTGTAGTGAGTCGAGGTCGCACCGCTGCACTCCAGCCTGGGCAACAAGAGCGGAAGTCCATCTCCAAAAAAAAAAAAGGGAGTGGGGAGGGAGAGATAGGGTAGGAAGGAAGATAGAGATAGGGTAGGGAGGAAGGAAGAAGGGAAGTTAGCTGCCCCACCATGGAAACTGGAATTGGAGAGTGCAATAATAATTGAGGGGAGTTTGGTTCCTAGGTTAGTGTCAAGAGTTCTGACCAGAAACTGCAGGCCTGGTGGAGAGGACAAGTTCACTGTGTTTAGATTCCACATGTAAGTGAGATCATGAGGTATTTGCGTGGCTTATTTCACTTAACATAATGTCCAGGTTTTTCCATGTTGTCACGAATGGCAGGATATCCTTCAGTTAAGATTCAGCAAATATTTTGTGAGTACTTATTATATGTGTGGCAGTGGTATACAAAATTGATAAATATGTAGGTTCTTCTCTTAAAAAGCTTCTATTCCGTTGACAGAGATTAAAAACAAAACAAAAAACACCCCTAAAGCAACAAAACAAACCAATAGGGTTAATGAAATGTGGGTGGGAGGAGGTGGGAAGCATAAAAAATACAAAAGTAAAAGGAGATGCCCTTCTCCCTGTCAGTGTGCCCCCTGCTGCCCCGCGTAACAATAGATCCTTTTTATGTGTCAGGAAATGACAAACATAGGTCAGAAGAGTTTTTCAGGGGAGTCTCTTTATTTTCTAATCAAGGTAACATGAATAGTTAAATATTACCTGTACTGTTTTTTGGCTCTTTGGCAAGATTTCTCTTCATAACTGTTAAATTGGTTTAAAGGTCCAGGTGGTAGTTTGAGACATTACTGTCTGCCTCCTCAATCTTAGGCAGAAAAGAAATGTTTTATACATAGTCAAGCATGAGTTTGACATGGTTCTCCTTTGAGGTACCTGCCTCTCTCTTTTATCAGGAAGCTTAGTTGACCATGATTATATCAGGTTACAATTTTTCCTGTCTTATTTGGGGCACTGAGAAGTAGTCAGCCCCTATTCTTTAGCAGAGACAGTACAAACTGGCAAGTGTGCAGAAAATTTTTTTTGTTTTGTTTTTGTTTTTGAGATGGAGTCTCTCGCACTGTCTCCCAGGCTGGAGTGCAGTGGCACAATCTTGGCTCACTGCAAGCTCTGCCTCCCGGATTCACGCCATTCTCCTGCCTCAGCCTCCTGAGTAGCTGGGACTACAGGTGCCTGCCACCACACCCGGCTAATTTTTTGTATTTTTAGTAGAGACAGGGTTTCACCGTGTTAGCCAGGATGGTGTTGATCTCCTGACCTTGTGATCCGCCTGCCTTGGCCTCCTGAAGCGCTGGGATTACAGGCGTGAGCCACCATGCCGGGCCTGCAAGTGTGTAGAAATTCTTATAGTGCCAAGGTATAAAAGTTGAAGAACATTTTAGGCTGTGTTCTATTTTATTCTTATAGCCTAAATTAACTGTTGGGAAAACAATGCCTTAGTTTATGCCATGTGCTGCTAGTTACAGTTAAAAATCTCATGTGTTCACAGATGAAGCACTGTCACATGACAGATGGCTAAGAAATCTGTTGTCCATTGTCTGGGAGAGTTCCTGGTGCCTGAATCACACTGTATCAAATTCTAATTGCATGTTTCTGTCTACGTAAACTTGGGCAACTTCTTTAACCTTTCTAAGTCTCAGTTTTGTCATCTGTAAAATGGGAATAATAATAAAAGTATTCCACTGTTGTGGGCTGCACAACAGTGCAAATACAAAAGTAAAAGGAGTTGCCCTTCTCCGTCAGTGTGCGTTAAAAAGTTAGCCTTTGGCCAGGCATGGTAGCTCATGCCTGTAATCCCAGCACTTTGGGACGCTGAGGTGGGTGGATCATTTGAGCTCAGAAGTTTGAGACCAGCCTGGGCAACATAGCGAAACCCTGTCTCTACAAAAAATTACAAAAATTAGCCGGGCATGGTGGCTCGCATCTGTAGTCCCAGCTACTCTGGAGGCTGAGGTGGGAGGATTGCTTCAGCCCAGGAGGCAGAGGTTGCAGTGAGCTTAGATGATGCCGCTGCACTCCAGCCTGGGTGACAGAGTGAGACTGTCTCAAAAAAAAAAAAAAAAAAGTTAGGTTTTAACCACTAGACTATATTGTGTTGTGCATAGATCCAAAGATCATTTATCTTAAAAGACATATCGTAATCTAAGTAAATGCTGAGGTTACTTTCTGTAAGCAAAGAATTTTAGTTAATTGGTTCTCATCAGCAGGTAGGGCTAGCAATAGATTAAAACTTTATTAATGAGGCCGAGTGTGGTGGCTCAAGCCTGTAATCCCAGCAGTTTGGGAGGCCGAGGTGGGTGGCTCACGAGGTCAGGAGTTTGAGACCAGTGTGGCCAAGATGGTGAAATCCCGTCTCTACTAAAAATACAAAAATTAGCCTGGCATGGTGGCGGGCACCTGTAATCCCAGCTACTTGAGAGGCTGAGGCAGGCGAATCACTTGAAACTGGGAGGTAGAGGTTGCAGTGAGCTGAGATTGCGCCGCTGCACTCTAGCCTGGGTGACAGAGCAAGACTCTGTCTCAAAAACAAAAAATTTATTAATGAGAATGGTCAGATGATAAGGTACTGTGGTTAACTGAGAGATGAAGGTTATCACCAGCATGTTCTGCTTATTAGTAAACATATTTCAGAAATTAGGCTCCTTTTCTTTCTTCAGAAAAGTGCTGCATCCTGGAAAGACATTGTAATGCTTCTTTGGTAGTTGATAAATTTTGATGGCTTTATCAGGATTATTTATGAATCTTAGCTTTTTCTTTATTATTCTGCACACAGAAGGTTAGGCATGAAACCAAGAGCAAAGTTGGAAAATTACCTCTAGACAAAATAAGATGATGGCTTACTACTTTTTCCTCCCATCAGGATGCAGACAACAAAATTGTGACTAAGAGGTGTTTTTTTTTTTTTTTTTTTTAGTCGTGGATAAAAGATTTGATTTTATAGATACAAAGGCAGCATGGTGTAGAAGAACAAAAACTAGTGTAGGGCCAGAGATCTGAGTTTTAATTATAACTCTGCCACTAACTGTGTGTCTTTGATTGATTACTTCTCTGGGCCTCAGTTTCTTCATCTCTAAAATTAGTGTCTTTGGCCAGATAGCTGGTTTCCAAGATTTCCTGTAATTTTTTTAGTCCCTGTTGAAATAATCATGAAGTTAAGTGTTTATCAGGTAATGCAGTTTTTGATTTGAAAGTCATTAGTTTTGAAGACCTAGGTGTGATATTTTGCCTCCACACCTCCCGTCTGTTTATTGGAATAATTTATGCTTTCCACTAGCTGATAAGCTCACAGGCCAAATAAAATGTTGATATTTAGATAGCACTTATAGTTTCTGGTGCCAGGTGTGGGCATGTGTTTGCTACATACTTGATGAAAAAGAGATAGGTTAGCAAGTGTTTTCATGTAATTTTGCTCATTGAGTCATTCATCAAGCATTTGTTGAACATTTACAGTGAGCCATATAGTGTGGTTATAAAGACATTGAAGCACAGTTCTTGTTTTCCCGAAGTACACAAGGGGGGGGGGGGGCATATGAAGACTCAGAACTTAGGTAGTACCTTCTTCAGAAATCTTTACTTGATAGGCTTATTGCTCCTCTCTTTCTCCCATCCAGGGTTGATCTAAGTGTTCTCTCTGCCTTTGTATTTTAGTGGCACACAGTGCCGGGGCTGCCATGAATGGTTGTAGAATTGGTACCCTGCCTAAAGATACTTGGCCAAAGTGGTAGGGGAAGGCTGAAATCCAGATTTTATTCTGCTTGACAAATTCTATTTGCTTTTTCCACCTTTTTCTAGTTTACCTGCCCAGAGGAGAGTGCTTTTTCTAATTCTTACAAAAGAACCTGTGTATTCCAGCAAATATCCACCCTTTGCATTACTGTACCATAAACATTCTGTATTGCTTTTTTTTTTTTTTTTGTAGTAAAGTTTTGTAGTGGGTAATGAATGCCTTGAGGTGATTTGTTGAAGTGAGCAAATGCTTCCTGAAGGAGATGAATTCTTATGTGAGTTTTGAAAGAGAAGTGAAAGCCAGACAAGGGTAGATGTTGGAGATGAGAATGACATTCCAGGTGAAGGTACAGTGTATATATGCAAAGGAACAGAGCTGTGATATATAGCCCAGTGGTTCTTAAAAGTGTGGTCCTAGCACCAGTGGTGTCAGCATTACTTAGAAACTTGTTAGACATGCAGATTCTTGGCCTTCACCATAGGCCTGCCAACTCAGAAATTCTGGGGATGAGCAATCTGTGTTTTTACAGGTCTTCAGGTGATTCTGATGTAGGCTGAAGTTTAAGAATCACTGCTATAGCCCACCTCTTCAGAAAGTGTTACTTGATTGTGTTTGGAGCATGGGGTGACTAGGGAAGAGTCATTAAAATACAGAGCTGTAAGTCATGAGCAGAGTGAAGTGCCAAAGGAAAGTGTTTGAACTTTGTCCTTAGGCCAGTGGCTGCACCTTAGAATTACCTGAGAGCTTTAAAACTATAGCAGTGTCTGGGATTTGTCCCAGACCAGCTGAAGCCAAATCTGAGTTTCTGATGCACAGTGAGAATTGTGAACTATATATAGTTCTGATTATAATAGTGTACATATTTATTGAAAATGTATCAAACATGGTGTCAAGTAGCTTACATGCATAATAATTAAACAACACAGCAGTTTTATGTAGGTATTATTCCTATTTCACAGGCAAGGTAGAGAGGTTAAGTACCTTTTCCAAATGTTACATAGCTGGAAAGTGGTTGAGTCCAGGTTTTTGTGACTCTAAAGTCTAATGTCTTAAGCAATTAAAACAAAAAACCTTGGGTTCTTGAATTTGGATGGCAAAATAATGACATCTTTATTTTTACTAACCTATAACTGAAATTTAGCAGTTCCTTCAATTTCAAATGTTAGCAACAAATCACAGTTGTGTTAGCAATACTTATTTTGTCAGCAACAGAAATTAGAAATATTTTCATATTAAATTACAGATTGGGTGTGGTGGTGTGGGCCTGTAGTCCCAGCTACTTGAGAGGCTGTGGTGGGAGGATTGCCTGAGCCCAGGAACTTGAGGTTGCAGTGACAGAGGGCCTGGGTGACAGAGGGCGACTCTGTCTCTTAACCAGAATTAGCCTGGCATAGTGGCACGTGTCTGTAGTCCCAGCTACTCAGGAGGCCAAGGCAGGAGAATTGCTTGAACCTGGGAGGCGGAGGTTGCAGTGAGCTGAGATCACGCTACTGCACTCCAGCTCGGGCAACAGAGCGAGACTCTGTCTCAAAAAAAAAAAAAAAGCCTGGCATGGTGGCTCATGCCTGTAATCTCAGCACTTTGAGAGGGCGAGGTGGGTGGATCACTTGAGGCTAGGAGTTCAAGACTAGCCTGGCCAACATAGCAAAATCCCGTCTCTACTAAAAATGTTAATACAAAAATTAGCTGGGCGTGGAGGCACCTGCCTGTAATCCCAGCTACTCGAGAGGCTGAGGCAGGAGAATCACTTGAAACTGGGAGGCGGAGGTTTCAGTGAGCCGAGATCATGTCATTGTACTCCAGCCTGGGTGACAGCACAGCTCTGTCTCAAAAAAAAAAAAAAAAAGGAAAACTACAGATGTTGTAGATATTTCAAAGTACAATTTCAGTACTTCAACATTAGGGTAATTGTTAGACTAACCTCTAGATCTTATTTACTGTGTTAAAGAATCATATTACAATATTTTAAGTTGCTTTAATATATTGATAATTGTATTTGAATATAATTAATTCTCTTATAAGCATGGTACCATTTACAAAGAGGGAGAGTTTAGTGGATAGCTTGATGTAGGGTAGACAGGAAATTTTAAATTCATAAATCCCTTAGTCTAGGCTGAGCGTGGTGGCTCACTCTTGTAATCCCAACACTTTGGGAGGCTGAGGCTGGCAGATCACTTGACCTCAGGAGTTCGAGACCAGCCTGGGCAACATGGTGAAACCCTGTCTCAAAAAAAAACAAAAACAAAAACAAAAAAACCACATACACGCAAATTAGCTAGGCACGATGGCATGCATATGTGGTCCCAGCCACTCTGGAAGCTGAGTCAGGAGAATCCCTTGAGCCAGGGAGGTGGAGGCTGCGGTGAGCCAAGATCGTGCCTTTCACTCTCGCCTGGGCAATAGGAGTGAAATCCTGTCTCAAAAAAAACAAAAGAATCTTTACAGAAGAGATGGTCTCTCTTCCCCATCCCTCCTTTATTTGTTTTGTTAAATAGAAATGAAACCTAAGTTCTTTGTTGTTACATGTCAAAGTATTAGATTAAAAAACACTTAGGGTTTAGGAGTGCTTTTTACTAAGCACTTCCTAATAAATTAGGAAAGAGGATTATATGCATCATCTCATCAGGCATTTTAACTATCCTGTAGTTTGATATAGTGCTGTTTAATGTAACTTTCTGCAGTGATGGACATTTTTTTATTTGTGCTATCCAGTGTGGTAGTTGTTAACCACAATGATGCAGAAAGAGAAAGTAATATAGTAATAGTTTACAGGAACATAATAACATTATATAATAATAGTTAACAGTATGTGTTAGATGCCAGCTACTGTTCTTAGCATATTGTATATATTGACTCATGTAATCCTTACAATAGCCCCATGTGGTGGGTAGGGCTAAGTCTCTTTACAGATGAAAAAACTGAGGCACGGAGAAGTTAGTTGCCTTTCCAAAGGTTATATAGCTAGTAATTAGAAGATCTGGGATTCAGACTCTGGCAGTCTGGCTTCCTTTATGCTCCCTTTATACTTCTTTATCATTTCCCCCATACCCACAAATGCGTTTACATGCTGCTTTCAGAAACAAGACATTAAAAGGAATTTAAGATAAATAATTTTGTTCTAATTATTAACTAAAAGTATTGTGGTACTTTATAGTTTATTTCCCCTTTGTTACTTGATTCTAATCATGGACTCAATTTACTATTTAGTGTAAGTAAACTTGTATTCAGTGTGGTGTTTTTTTGTTTTTGATTTTTTTTTTGAAATGGGCTTTTGCACTTGTTGCCCAGGCTGGAGTACAATGGTGCAACCTCGGCTTACTGCAACCTCCGCCTCCCGGGTTCAAGCAGCTCCCCTGTCTCGGCCTCCCGAGTAGCTGGGATTACAGCCGCCCACCACCACACCTGGCTAATTTTTTGTGTTTTTAGTAGAGATGGGGTTTCACCATGTTGGCCAGGCTGGTCTCAAACTCTTGACCTCAGGTGATCTACCCATCTCAGCCTCCCAAAGTGCTAGGATTACAGGTGTGAGCCACCGCGCCCGGCCATGGTGGGTATTTTTAAATAACCAACACCGATATTGTTAATAATCTAGATGTTTTTCCTCCCAAAGGTTAAAGTTAGGTTCTAAAATTTAATAATAATATGATTATTTTCCTTACTGAAACAAAATGTAATTCTCAGGTCATTTTGTGATGAGTTGGCTTTGGTTAATGGATATTTCACTTTCCCTAGAGAACATATTTGAATAATTAACCTGTTAGACCTAGCATGTTGTGTTCCTAGAGACCCGAAAGGGGGAAAGTATCTCTCAGAGACAGAGTTCCATCCTTAACTATATTCAGGCCAACCTGGTGGTAGATAAAAGGGGCGAGAGAACTGTCATTTCTCAAGTATCTGTTATAGGCATTATTTTTGGTGCTTTAAATACATAGCCATCATTTATTGAATACAAGCTTTTTATTAAGCCTTTCAAGTGCTTTAGATTCATTACATGCCTTTTTCTTCACATATAACCCTTCAGAGAATATGGCAAAGATGTTTTTACAGATGAGGGCTTTGTTAGGCTCTTTTTCTTCTCTCTCCTCCCCTCCCCTTCACTTCAAGGGGAAATGATCATAAACATAGATGGGGAATGAGATTGGGGTGGTGCTGGGATTATCACTGCTGCCAGCTCACCTATTACTTAAGGCTGTCCAAGTTATACATTTTTCATTTCATTTATATACTGGAAAAGAAGGCAGACGGTATTTATTCTTATGTGAGAGACAGTATCATGTAAACAAAATAATCATATTATGATAAATGCTGTCTATGAAGGGAATAAATGAGGTGTTATGATGGATAATAATGAGGTACTTAACATTAAAAAAGGCCAGGAAAGGCATCTCTGAGGGTGTGAAATTTAAGCTGAGGATGTGTACAGAACCTAGGCAAGAATGGTCCAGATACAGGGAAGAGCAAGGATAAATCTTTTTAGCAGAAATGGCTCTAGGAATTCAGAGAAGGCCGTAGTGACTAGAGGGAACATAATGCAGGAAGAGTACAGTGGCGTTGCATGAGGTTAGAGAGGTAAGCAGAGTCTGGATTATGCAGGGTGTATTTGGGATAGTTAGGACTCATAGATTTTATTATAAGTGAAATGAGAAGCTGTTAGAGAGTTTTAAGAAGAGGAATGTTTAAAAAACATTCTTCTAGGACGGGTGCAGTGGCTCATACCTGTAATCCCAGCACTTTTGGAGGCCAAGACAGATTGATGGCTTGAGGCCAGGACTTTGAGACCAGCCTGGTCAACATGGCAAAACCCCATCTCTACTAAAAATAGGAAAATTAGCTAGGCAAGGTGGCACACGCCTGTGATCCCGGCTACTTGGGAGACTGAGGCAGGAGAATCACTTGAACCTGGGAGGCAGAGGTTGCAGTGAGCCGAGATTGTGCTGCTGCACTCCAGCCCAGGTGACAGAACAAGACTGTCTCAAAACAAAACATATTCTTCTAGCTTAGTGGTTCTCAACTGAGGGCGATTTTGCTTCCCAGGGGACATTTGGCAATGTCTAGATTTTTGATTGTCACAACTGGGAATAATGGTTTATGCTGCTGGCATCAGTGGATAGAAACCTAGGGATTATGGTGTATGCTACTGGCATCAGTGGATAGAGACCTGGGGATGATGGTGTATGCTACTGGCATCAGTGGATAGAGATCAGGGATGCTGCTAAACCTTCTATAATGCACAGAACAGTAAACAACTATTGGCCCAAAATGTCACTAGTGGCAAGGTTGAGAACCCTTGCTTTTGTTATTGTGTGAATATTGGAGTGGTGGGTGGGGTGTGGGGAATGCAAGAGGGAGGGTTAGGTTGTTACAGTGTACAGGTGACAGATACAGTGCCTTGGATGATGGTTGTAATAGAGATAATACTGAGAAGTGTTCTTATTCTGTATGTGTATTGGAGTTAGAGTAGATAAGTGAGGAAAGGGATAAGTCAAGGATGATCTCCAGGTTTCTAACTAATAATTGAGTGATTTGTGATACAGTCCTAAAGTAGGGAAGACTGGGAATGAAGTGTTCTGATTTTTAAAATTTTATTTCATTGAATTTGAGTTGCTATTAATAGAAGACACAACACTATTTTAGGGTACAATAGGAAGGAAACAGTAACCTCATGCTGTCTATACTTGGTCACACCAGCCATTCATTGCTTTGAAATCTTATCTGTTCTCAGGGATATGGCAGTTTCTTCTACCTTTATTTGTATTGCGTGGCATATGATAGGCTGTCCTTCTGCATGTGTCTCAGTAACAAAACATAATACAGCTTCATCTACTTGTGGCTGTTCTCATATCCCATAAGTCATCACTTTACTGTTGCTTTGCAAGAAAACATAGAATTGGTGTTATTACTAGCAATAATTAATACTTAACTTGCTAATACAGATTTTTTTTGTGCCTTTCTGCATAGTTAATAACTTTTCAGTGGCAAATTGTAGAGTAGTATTTTGAAAGCAGTTAAACACAACATGCATGGAACCAGCAATGTTAATAGCTCAACTGATGATCATTGGTCAAGCTAGTCAGATTTTAGAAATAGGAAATAATTCTTTTGTCAGAAGACCTTATTTTAAACACACACACACACACACACACACACCCTTATAATTTTGTTTTCTAGTTCTTGCCTATTGAAGAATGGTAATATTGATGTATAGAGTGACTCATTTGCTTAGGGTAAGATTTTTGGTAAAGGTTCACTAAGAAATTTAGAAGCTTCCTTAGTTGATTTAAAATATGGGAAAAAATATCATTAGATTTACACAGAAATGTTGAGGAACATCTAGATTTGCAATTATAATACTTTAAGTATTAGACTATTTCCATTTGGAACCTTTCTAGTTCACTTTAACAAGACAATTTGAATTGTCAGGCAGGAGCATTTCATTTTCTAAAATAAGAAGAAATGATACTTTGCTATAGAAGACCTATTCATGATTTTTTACATATGTTTAATGTTTTTTTTGAACAGACATTCACAGTCTCTTTTCAGCCTTATAGAGCTCTCTGGTATTACTGTTCTGTCCCAATGTATCATCCCCTCCTGCCTTTATTTTCTTAACTAGCTGAGAACCTTATTTATCTCTCAAAATATGTTCATCTGCTTTGCATTTTTGTCTTTTCATTGCATTTGTCTAAAACCCAACCACATCACTTCATCTTTCTGACTTCTGTGTACCTGGCTCTGAGCTACTGAGCACAGCTGGAGAAAATAACAAACTTGCAGACTGGAGCCACTGAGTATTCATGCTCTCCAATCTTAATTGAACCCTCAGCATTACCCAGTAATTCTCCTTTGTTCCTAGTTTTTTCTCATTCCTCATACAGTTACTTAAAAACTTGTAATCTCCTATAGCCCCCTTACTTTACCACTTCCCTTCTCTTTTTCAGTAGATGACCTCATCTGTTCACTGTGAAACTTGAATTTAATTATTATTTTATTTCTGGGAGATGTTGAAAAAGTTTGAAATGAGACCACATAGAGATCACCTTAACATTTGTGATGCATGTTGCTTGGAGGCATACAGAAAACTAAAGTATAAATTTTAGGACAAAAACGGAAAGATATATCTTTGTGGTAATTTTGGTGAGGCTACTATGAGGTAATTTTAGTACATCACTTTTTTTTCCTTTTTTTTGGAGACAGGATCTTGCTCTGTTGCCCAGGCTGGAATGCAGTCATGGCTTACTGCAGCCTCAACCTCCTGGGCTGAGGTGATCCTCCCACCTCAGCCTCCTAAGTAGCTGTTACCACAGGTGTGCACCACCATGCCTGGCTATTTTTTTGTATTTTTATTAGAGATGGGGTCTCACCATGTTGCCTTGGCTGGTCTCAAACTTCGAAGCTCAAGCGATCTGTCCTCCTTGGCCTCCCAAAGTGCTGGGATTACAGGTGTGAGCCACCACACCTAGCCCCATAGTGTAATTTTTTTTTTTTTTTTTTTGAGATGGAGTCTTGCTCTGTTGCCCAGGCTGAAGTGCAGTGGCACTCACTGCAAGCTCTGCCTCCCGGGTTCATGCCATTCTTCTGCCTCAGCCTCCCGAGTAGCTGGGACTATAGGTGCCCGCCACCACTCCCGGCTAATTTTTTGTATTTTTAGTAGAGACAGGGTTTCACCGTGTTAGCCAGGATGGTCTTGATCTCCTGACCTCGTGATTCGCCCACCTCGGCCTCATCTCTTGACCTGGTGATCCGCCTGCCTCAGCCTCCTGAAGTGCTGGGATTACAGGCGAGAGTCACTGTGCCCGGCCCCATAGTGTAATTCTTAATACCACTTTTATAATGGAACCAAATTATTTAACTTCACCCCTTCTGATCTGTAAGCAATTTATTTCATTTCTTTTGATAAATAATGTAAAAAGAGTGCTCACTTTGGCAGCACATACACTAAAATGGGAACCATATAGAGATTAGCATGGCCTCTGTACTAAGAAAAAAAGAATGTAAAAAGAGTATTAGATATTCAACAAGATTCTAAGATAAGGGGCTTCATTATTTTCGTTTACATATAAAATTAAAATGATTTAGTTAGTTCCAAATTGAACTATTTGATTCTGTTATACTGCCTTCAGTATTATTTGTAAATCTTCTATTTCCCTTTTTTATCCAAATTCTGAGCGTTTCTCTTTATTGTGTCCTATCTTGATCTCTTGTCTGTAAGCTTATTATCCTTTTTGAAGACTTTCTCTGACTGCTTTATAAGACTGCAGAAAAATAATCATTGATTTTCCTGGCAGCTCAGGCTTTCTTGGTTTTATTTGGTTGACCTTTTAGACACTTCCAATGTCTAAGGAAGGAACTGCTGGATTCGGAGATCAATGACTTGGATTCTAATCCAGATTAGTCAATTTATTAGCATCATGTGCTTCTGTAAGTTACTTTTACCTCTCTGCGTCGCTTGTATTGGTAATAAATAGGTATGTCCGTGTCATCTCAGAGCGTATTGGCTAGCAAATGAGCTAACGTTAACAGTGCTCTGTAAACTATGAAATATGAATATAAGTGGTAGTTCTTTGGGGGGACATTTTGTACATCCACAGATTTCTTTTCTTTTCTTTTTCTTTTCTTTTTTTTTTTTTTTTTTTTTTTGAGATGGAATCTTGCTCTGTCACCCAGACTGGAGTACAATGGCACAATCTTGGCTCACTGCAACCTCCGCCTCCTGAGTTCTAGTGATTCTCCTGCCTCAGCCTCCCGAGTAGCGGGATTACAGGCGCCCACTATTATGCCCAGCTAATTTTTGTATTTTTAGTGGAAACAGAGTTTTGCCATGTTGGCCAGGCTGGACTTGAACTCCTGACCTCAGGTGATCTGCCTGCCTCGGCCTCCCAAAGTGCTGGTATTACAGGTGTGAGCCACTGTGCTCAGCCCAAGTTGGTTCATTTTAGTTGTGACTGTTATTGAGCTCAGGTAGCTTGATAAATCTGTCTTCACTATAGCAGATCTGGGTCAGGACACATTCTCCTGGGACTGTGTTGGAGACAAACTGCCAAATTTAATTTGTTTGAATACTCCTCACCATTGAGTTAATTTGGTTTCAGCTTGATATAATCATTTATGAGATCTGGGTTCTGCTTCCCATGCCACCTATTTTGGATTTTATGTATTTACTTTGTTCATTCCACACAGATGGTTTATCTTGTTTCATTCTTCTTAATTTAGTGCTCAGTGTTCACTTAAGATTTTTTTTTTTTTTTTGAGACGGAGTTTCGCTCTTGTTGCCCAGGCTGGAGTGCAATGGCATGATCTCCGCTTACCACAACCTCTGCCTCCCGAGTTCAAGCGATTCTCCTACCTCAGCCTTCCGAGTAGCTGGGATTACAAGTATGCACTACCATGCCCAGCTAATTTTATATTTTCACTAGAGATGGGATTTCTCCATAATGGTCATGCTGGTCTTGAACTCCTGGCCTCAGGTGACCTGCCCGCCTTGGACTCCCAAAGTGCTGGGATTACAGGCGTGAGCCACCGCTCCCAGCCTCACTTCAGTTTTAAAAGAGCCACTTGTGGATTGGATTTATCCTTACAAAGTTGAGTGAGATATATATTGCTTCTAGTGCATTCTTGCTTTTGCATCTAGGAAGAGTATGGATTTTGCAGTCCATCTTAGATTGCCCTGTCATGTATTTAGCTGAAACTTTGGAGCAAGTTACTTTTTTGAGATCGATCCATCCATCCATCCATCCATCCATCCATCCATCCATCCATCCACCCACCCACCCACCCGTCCACCCATGTACCCACTTATCATCCCAGAGGCACTGTAGTGCTGCTGCTCCTTGCTTTTCTGTTTTTCCTTGACAGATACGTTGAGGTATAATTTACATAACATAAAATTCTCCCATTTTAAGTGTACAATTCAGTGATGTTTAGTTAATTTGGAAAACTATGTAGCCAACACTACCTAATTTCAGAATACTTCTATCACCCCCCCAAAGAAGAAAATCTGTGCCCATTTGTAGTCATTTCTCATTTTCTAATCTTAGGGTACTACTAATCTATTTTCTGTCTCCATAGATATGCTTTTTTGGGACATTTCATAAAATTGGAATCATTTATATGCTCTTATGTTTGGCTTTTCTTTAGCAATGTTTTTGAGGATAATCCGCGTTAAGGCATGTTTCAATACTTTCTTGTATTTTGAAGAGTTCTTCATTTTATTAATTTGTTTACTTCATGGACATTTGAGTTTCAAACATTTGGCTGCTGTGAATAATGCTGTGAACATTGATGTAGAAGTCTTGGTGTAGAGATATGTTTCATTCCTCTTTGGCAGATACCTAGGATTGGAATTGCTCGGTCATGTAGTAAATTTATGTTTAATATTTTAAGAAACCGCTAAATTGTTTTCCAGAATGATTGTAATGTTTTGCCCCCTCCCTGCCTGCCTTTTTTTTATTTGAGGTAGAGCCCTGCTCTGTCACCCAGGATGGAGTGCAGTGGCGTGATCTTGTCTCACCGCAACCTCCGTCTCCCAGGTTCAAGTGATTCTCTTGCATCAGCCTCCCGAGTAGCTGGAATTACAGGCCCTCCCCCACCACACTTGGCCAATTTTTTTGTATTCTTAGTAGAAATGGGGTTTCGCCATGTTGGCCAGGCTGGTCTCAAACTCCGGACCTCATGTGATCCACCCACCTTGGCCTCCCGAAGTGCTGGGATTACAGGCATGAGCCACCACGCCTGGCCACCTCTATTTATCTGAATATTTAAGATAACTATTTGATTAGAATTCAGTATCACATGACATTAGCTGTTACCATAGAAGAAGAATCATAGATAGCATCACAGGATTCTATTCCAGCTAGTAAAAAATAATAAACTACAAGTATGTCACATGCAAAAATATAATGTTTAATGATTAAAACCTAGATTTCTACCAGGTGAGCATGATTGCTTGAAAATTTCACTTAAAGACACTCCTTAGAACAGTGTAAAAATGTATTATTAATACTTTATTAAAAAAACTTTTAATTATGGAAAATTTCATACAATACAGATGAAGACAAAATAGTTTATTGCCTCCTCACATACTTTTTACCCAGCTTCAAAATTCACTCATTCCAGTTTTGTTTCATCTATGCTCATACCTAGACTCTTCTCCCGAATATCGTAAAGATAAATATATTCCCATTATCACATCTAAAGCCTTCCATAATAATTCTTTACTAAGAATTGGTTACTTTTGATTAGTGAGATACAGAAATAAAAATTTCAATTTCTTTTTACCTTTGTTTAAAAATGGAAATATTTTGGAGTGGTTTTTTACAGTAAATACACGAGTCTGTGTGTGTATATGTTTTAAAGAAATCTCTTTAGGGATTTTAGGCCCTGTGCTTTCCTCCCCTTCTATCAGAAAAAAATTATAGCAAAATTTTGAGGGTGTGGAGGTTGAGAGGATGTTTTCATTTGGTCCATTTACATGAGAATAAATAGCTTTAGAACATGGGATGAGGTCCAATTTGAATTCATTTTATTACTGCTTTAGAGGAATTATTTCTATCATTTGCATTAGAAATCCAGTTGCTTTAAAATTAAATTATAAATTTTACTTTCTATACGTGATTCCTTGTTTGGATTATGGATCTCACTGGATAGTCTGAGATCCATCATCTCTTTTCTGTGTTGTTTTCTGAAAACTACAATTTTTTTCCATATTAATTTATTGAGACAGAGTTTCACTCTTGTTGCCCAGGCTGGAGTGCAATGGCACGATCTCCGCTCACTGCAGCCTCCACCTCCTGGGTTCAAGTGATTCTCCTGCCTCAGCCTCCCACATAGCTGAGACTACAGGTGCCTGTCACCACACTCGGGTAATTTTTGTATTTTTAGTAGAAATGGGATTCTGCCGTGTTGGCCAGGCTGGTCTCAAACTCCTGGTCTCAAGTGATCCACCTGCCTCGACCTCCCAAAGTGCTGGGATTACAAGCATGAGCCGCCACACCCGACCTCCATATTATTTAGAATTGATTTCTCATTAGTAACAAAATGCTTTTAACACCAAAATCAATAACTGTTTATAGTAAATCTTGGCTTTGATTTTGTTCTATGTCTGATCTATATAGGCAGCTCTGCTTTTTTGAGCCTCAGTCCGTATATAAAATAGGGATATTATAATATCATAAGATAATGAGAAGGTTAAGTGTGTGTAGATTTCTTTTGGTGGTGGGAATAGGTGTTGAGGCAGGGTTAACAATACCTTGTGGTTTTATGCGGTATGCATTTACAAAGAAGAGCAAAGAGAAATAGAACAGACAAAAACGATTAAGTGTTGCTGTGTACACGTTGCTGTTATAAACCATTTATGTAAATTCCCATTTGATCCCTATGACAATGATGGTGGTATATGTTGTTGTTATCATTCCAAACCACAATTCGTAACTGTGAAGTAATTTACAGAAGATATGTATTGTTATCCTCACTTCATATATGAGGAAACTAGGCTTGGAAAAATATAGTAATTTGCAGAAAGTCTTACAATTAGTTAGTGCAGCTTTAATTGGAAAGTTTATGCTTCTTTCTACCACCGTGGTATACTTTCCACTGTGGGCAGTTGTCTCATCAGGGAGGGAATGCAGTTGTTTTTGCTCTCCTTTTTTAAAGCACTGAAATGTTAGAGGTTACTTTGATAATTTGATTGGTTAGCTAATTAGAATATAGAGTTTTTTGTTTGTTTCTTTTTAAAGAGACAGGGTCTCACTTTAGTTGTCCCGGCTGAAGTGCATTGGTGCCATCATGGCTCACTGCACCTTCAGCCTCCTGGCCTGAAGAGCTCCTCCTGCCTCAGCTTCCCAAAGTGTTGGCATTACAAGCATGAGCCAGCGTGCCTGGCAGGAATGTAGTTCTTTTTTTCTTTTTTTTCCTTTTTTGAGATGGAGTTTTGCTCTGTCGCCCAGGCTGGAGTGCAGTGGCGTGATCTCGGCTCACTGCAACCGCTGCCTGTAGGGTTCAAATAATTCTACTGTCTCAGCCTCCCGAGTAGCTGGCACTGCAGGTACCCGCCACCATGCCCGGCTAATTTTTGTATTTTTTTTTAGTAGAGGTGGGGTTTCACTATATGTTAGTCAGGCTGGTTTTGAACTTCTGACCTCAGGTGATCCACCCATCTCAGCCTCCCAAAGTGCTGGGATTACAGGTGTGAGCCACTGTGCCTGCCATGACTTAAGTGAGATGAACCATGAAAAGTGAACCATGAAAATTCAATTTATGTTTTTAATTTTTATTATTATTTTTTGAGATGAAGTCTCTCTCTGTCGCCCACACTGGAGTGCAGTGGCGCCATCGTGGCTCATTGCAACCTCCACCTCCCAGGTTCAAGCAATTCTCTTGCTTCAGCCTGCTGAGTAGCTGGGACTACTGGCATGCACCACTACACTGGCTAATTTTTTTTATTTTTAGTAGAAACAGCGTTTTGCCACATTGGCCAGGCTGGTCTCGAACTCCTCACCTCAGGTGATCTGCCTTCCTTGGCCTCCCAAAGTGGTGGGATTACAGGCATGAGCCACTGTGCCTGGCCATCATTTCAGTTTATATATATGTTTTATACATACTTAAAAAAAAAAAAAACTACAGTAGTTATTGATAATGTCTGGTAGATTTTTCCCATTTATTTGCCTTTTGTAAAAACGTTTTTCACAGTTCTCTTTTATTGTGAAATAAAACACATAAAGTTAATTAGATACAAATATACTGCTTAAAAAAATTTTTTTTTTTTGAAACGGAGTCTTGTTCTGTCACCAGGCTGGAGTGCAGTGGTGTGATCTCGGCTCACTGCAACCTCTGCCTCCCGGGTTCAAGAAATTCTCCTGCCTCAGCCTCCTAAGTAGTTGGGACTACAGGTGTGTACCACCACGCCTGGCTAATTTTTTGTATTTTTAGTAGAGACGTGGTTTCACTGTGTTAGCCAGGGTGATCTCCATGTCCTGACCTCATGATCTGCCCGCCTTGGCCTCCCAAAGTGCTGGGATAATAGGAGTGAGCCACTGCACCAGGCCTAAATAATTATTATAAACACAAACTAGCCCTGGTGCAGTGGCTCATACCTGTCATCCCAACACTTTGGGAGGCTGTGGCGAAAGGATTACTTGAGCCCTGGAGTTTGAGACTAGCTTGAGTAACATAGCGAGACCCTGTCTCTATTTAAATTAAAAAAAAAAAAAGTAAAAAAAAACCCACATACACAAATTTTATCTGGGTCAAGAACCAGAATGTCAGCACCACTGAACTCTCTTACTGTGTGCCCCTTTGTATTTCATACGGTACCCTCCCTTTCCTCTAAAAGAACAATTGTCTTGACTTTTATTTTATATATATATGTGTTTTTTTTTTTTTTTTTTTTTGAGATGGGGCTTGCTCCTTTGCCCAGGCTGGAGTGCAGTGGCATAATCATGACTCACTGCAGCCTTGACCTCCCAGGTTCAAGTGATCTTGCCATCTCAGTCTCCCAGGTAGCTGAGAATATAGGCATGTGCCACCATGCCCAGCTAATTTATTTTATTTATTTATTTATTTATTTTTATTTTTGAGACGGAGTCTCGCTCTGTCACCCAGGCTGGAGTGCAGTGGCATGATCTTGGCTCACTGCAAGCTCTGCCTCCTGGGTTCATGCCATTCTCCTGCCTCAGCCTCCCAAGTAGCTGGGACTACAGGCGCCCGCCACCACGCCCAGCTAATTTTTTGTATTTTTAGTAGAGACAGGGTTTCATCGTGTTAGGCAGGATGGTCTTGATCTCCTGACCTCGTGATCCACCCGACTCGGCCTCCCAAAGCGCTGGGATTACAGGCGTGAGCCACCACGCCCGGCCTAATTTTCTTATTTTTCGTAGAGACGAGTTCTCGGTACGTTGCCAGGATTCTCAGACTCCTAGGTTTAAACGATCCTCCTGCCTTGGTGACCCAAAGTGCCGAGATTACAAGTGTGAGCTGCTGTGCTTGGCCAGTTCTCTTGTTCTTAAAAAATATTTTCACACCCTAAGTCTTTATTGCTAAATACTGTGGTTTGACGTTCTGTTTTTGAGCTTCACATAGATGAAATTACACTTTTTTGGGGGGTAGGGCCTTGCTTTGTTGCTCAAACGAGAGTGCAGGCTCTGTTTCTCAGGCTGGAGTGCAGTGATGCAATCATGGCTCTGGGCAGCCTCCACCTCCTGGGTTCAAGTGGTTCTTCCTGAGCATGAGCCGCCTTGCCCTGCTAATTTTCAGTTTTTTGTTCTTTTTTTGTTTTTTTTTGAGACAGAGTCTTGCTCTGTTGCCCAGGCTGGAGTGCAATGGCACGATCTTGGCTCACTGCAACCTCTGCCTCCTGGGTTCCAGTGATTCTCCCTGCCTCAGGCACCCGAGTAGCTGGGATTACAGGTGCCTGCCACCATGCCCAGCTAATTTTTGTATTTTTAATAGAGATGAGGTTTCGTCATGTTGGCTAGGCCAGTCTTAAATTCCTGACCTCAGGTAATCTGCCCACTGTGGCCTCCCAAAGCGCTGGGATTAAAGGCTTGAGCCACAGTGCCCAGCCAAGTTATAAATTTTTTGTAGAGATAGGATCTTGCTATATTGCCCAGGCTGGTCTCTAACTCCTGGCCTCAAGTGATTCTCCTGCCTCAGTCTCCTAAAGTGTTGGGATTACAAATGCTAGTTACCGTGCTTCCCCACAGTGTATTTTTTTTTTTTTTTTTTTTTTGAGATGGAGTTTCGCTCTGTTTCCCAGGCTAGAGTGCAGTGGCATGATCTCGGCTCAGTGCAACCTCCACCTCCCGGATTCAAGTGATTCTTCTGCCTCAGCCTCCCGAGTAGCTGGGATTACAGGTATGCACCACCACGCCCAGCTAATTGTTGCATTTTTAGTAGTTTGGATTTTACCACATTGGTTAGACTGGTCTCGAACTCCTGACCTCAAGTGATTGTCCCGCCTTGGCCTCCCAAAGTGCTGGGGTTACAGGACTGAGCCACCATGCTTGGCTGCACACTATTTTTTGTGTCTTGCTTCCTTGGCTCAGCACTGTTTGTGAGATTCATCCATGTTGTGGGACCCGTAGTTCATTTTTAGGAACTATATACTTGTGTGATTACGCCACATTTATCCATTCTATTCTTGATGGATATTACATTATTTTTAGTTTGGGACCATTGTAAATATTACTGCTGAGAACACTCTTGTGGTTTTGTTTTGAGACGGAGTTTTGCTTTTGTTGCCCTGCCTGGAGTGCAGTGGCACAATCTTGGCTCACTGCAACCTCTGCCTTCCGGGTTCCAAGTGATTCTCCTGCCTCAGCCTCCTGAGTAGCTGGGATGACAGGCACCCGCCACTGTGCCTGGCTAATTTTTGTATTTTTAGTAGAGATGTGGTTTCGCCATGTTGGCGAGGCTGGTCTCAAACTCCTGACCTCAGGTGATCCACCTGCCTCAGCCTCCCAGAGTGCTGGGATTACAGGCATGAGCCACCGTGCCTGGCCTCATATGTGTTTTTTAATGCACATGTGAAGCCATTTCTGTTGGATATATATCTAAGATCGAAATCTCTTGGTCATAAGGTATGTTGTTAGTAGAAAAGGCCAAATTGTTTTCCAGAGTGGTTTTACTAAACTTTTCTTCCAACAGCAGCATGTGAGAATTCCCTTTTATATTCTCCTGAGTGCACATTATTGCCAGTCTTTTAAAATTGTAGCCATTTTTGATGGCTTTAATTTGCACTATCTCTGGCTACTAATGAGTTTGAGCATCTCAGTGCTGACCATTTTGATGTCCTATTCTGTAAAGTGATTGTTCTCATCACTTATCTATTTTTATTTTTAATTAATGTATATTTTGATTCATAGGAGCTTTTTATATATTCTTAATATAAGGCATTTGTCAGTTTAAGTAGGTTACTTATGTCTTCTCCCATTCTGTAGTTTGCCTGTGGTGCCTTTTTATATGGTATCTTTTGGTGCAGAAAAGTTCTCTGTAGGCTGGGTGCGGTGGCTCACACCTGTAATCCCAGCACTTTTGGAGGCCGAGGCAGTTGGATCATGAGGTCAGGAAATCAAGACCATCCTGGCTAACGTGATGAAATTCTGTCTCTACTAAAATACAAAAAATTAGCTGGGTGTGGTGGCGTGCGCCTGTAGTCCCAGTTACTCAGGAGGCTGAGGCAGGGGAATCGCTTGAATTGGGTAGGCGGAGGTTGCAGTGAGCCGAGATCATGCCACTGCATTCCAGCCTGGCGACAGAGCAAGAGTCCATCTCAAAAAAAAAAAAAAAAAAAAAGTTATCTGAATAAGTACATACATCAGGTTTTTTCTGTTAAACAGTGCTTTTTTGTGTTCTGTTTTAAAATTTTTTTCTTCCTTGGAGGTCATGGAGTTATTCACATCATCTATAAACTTTTATTTACTTCTCTCATTTAGATATGTAATATGTAATTCACCTGGAATAGATTTTTTTGTGTGTGTGTAGTTTTTAGGTCAAGTTTTATTTTTTTTCAAATGGATTTCCAGTTGTTCCAGCACCATTTATGAATAAACAAACAAAAAACTTTTGCCATCACTCTGGAGTGTTGTGTTTT
Organism: Gorilla gorilla gorilla; assembly: GCF_029281585.2. NCBI lineage: Eukaryota > Metazoa > Chordata > Mammalia > Primates > Hominidae > Gorilla > Gorilla gorilla. Next base: position 147,895,420 of record NC_086017.1, on the reverse strand, counting down.
CATAAGTCATGTCCATAGATGCATACTATGTGTCTGGGCCTTTATCCTGTTACATTAGTCTGTCTAGCCTTGTACCAGTATCACTGCCTCATTTATTGAGCTTAATAAAATAAATCTAAATATCCTGTAGAATAAGTCTCCTTGTTTTTTTTTCCTTGAAACATGCTCTCGCTCTGTTTCCCAGGCTGACGTGCAGTAGCGTGATAACAGTGTACTGTAGCCTTGACCTCCTGGGCTAATACGATCCTCCTATCTCAGCCTCCCGAGTAGCTGGGACCATAGGTGTGAGCCACCATGCCTGGCTAATTTTTAAAATTATTTGTAGAGACTAGAGCTCCCTATGTTACTCAGGCTGCCCAGCTTGTTCTTTTTAAAGATTTGCTAGTCTGTTCTTTTGCATTTCCATGTACATTTTAGAATCACTGCATTAATTTCTCCCCGTAAGTAAACAGAGTAACCAACTTAACCTCCAACCAAACCACAGAATCTTTTGGGCTTTTGGTTGGGATTATACTGTTGCCTTAGATCAATTTTGGGATGGGCAGAATTGACATCCTTTATGGTTTTCTAGTTAGAAGTCTTGCATATCTTTTGTTAGATTTATTCTTAGATACTTGATTTTCTTATGCCATAGTAAGTATATATATATATTTTTTTCTTTTTGTAAGTGGGATTTCAGAAATTGTCATACTTTAACCAGGAGTTTTATAGCAAAGGTTTTTGTGAAAAATTATATTCTATAATAGGTTTAAGTCATTGTCTAAAGCATCTCCAGTATTTATAAAGCCAGAGGGAGTCCAGGATGGTACACAAATAATGCTTCCAATGGTGTCATTTTCCTTTTTGTTTTGAAGCAGGACTGGGTAAAGTATCGTATATTGAAATACAAACACAATAACATGACCATTTCACTTCATTTTTTTTTTTGGTAGGGGGACTTTGGCATTTAGTTTCATTTGTGGTTTTAATCTATTCATGAAAGTAGTTGGTTAAATAAAATGGTTTATTTACTGTTTTTGAGTTTTAGATTTTTCTTCTTGGCAAACTTTATTTTGGGTTAGGTAGTTTCTTCGCTCGATGGTTGGAATGGGGGAGTGGCTATAATTAAACCAACATCGAAGTGAAATACAGTATGCACATTGCAGTCTTGTTTCAGTGAAAGTGAAGTAAAAAGACTTGAAAATCTGGTACTGTGGAAAAGAAGCAAAGTACCGGGTAGGCTTAATACTGCATAGTGTTGTGTGTGAGAGAGTCAGAAAAATGCTTATTTCTGAATACTTGAACCGGAGCTTTGGAATTGGAGCACTGTAATAGAGAGGAAGAAAAGGATCAGAATACAGGGAAAATGAAATAGCATGGAGAAGAGAATGATAAAACAAAATTTTAACAGCTTAGTTCCTGGAAAACCATTGTAAAATCAGACTGTATTACTGTGTGAAAGTTGATAAGCATTTTTATAAAAACTTAATGTTGGAATTGTGTTTGGGTGAACTTTTCTGGGTCTTAAGGACAGGTTATTCAGAAAGGAAGGAAAAAGAACAAAAACCCCAGCATGTTTCCAGGGGTATATGTAGCCCCCCAAAAATGCTGTTTTATTGTTTTATGAATAAAGTCTGATACTTATCTGGAGTTCCCAATCCCTCCTCCCCACCTTTTAAAAATTTATTTTATTTTATTTTATTTTTTGAGATGGGGTCTCACTCTGTTGCCCAGGCTGGAGTGCAGTGTTGCAATTTTGGCTGACTGAAACCTCTGCCTCCTGGGTTCAAGCGATTCTCATGCCTTAGCCTTCCCAGTAGCTGGGATTACAGGTGTGTGCTACCATGCCCAGCTGATTTTTGTATTTTTAGTGGAGATGAGGTTTCACCATGTTGGCCAGGCTGGTCTCCAACTCTTGACTTCAGATGATCCACACACTTTGGCCTCCCAAAGTGCTGGGATTACAGGCATGAGCCACCATGTCCGGCCCCCCACCTTCTTTCTTTAGAGAGAGAGTCTTGTTCTGTTGCCCAGGCTGGAATGAGGTGGCTTGGTTATAACTTACTGTAGCCTTGAACTCCTGGGATCAAGTGATCTTCCTACCTCAGTCTAGTAGTAGCCGGGACAACGGGTGTATGCCACCATGCCTAGCTAATTTTATTTTATTTTTTTAGAGATGGGTCTCATGATGTTGCCCAGGCTGGTCTTGAACTCCTGACCTCAAGCAGTCCTCCTGCCTTGACCTCCCAAATTGCTGTGATTATAGGAGTGAGCTGGGCCCCTTCACTGATTAGAGAAAAATTCACCAAAACTCAGAAATAACTGGAGTTCTTCTATGTAAATGATATGGTAACCTGCTTTCCTATGTAATATATTTGTCTTCATTTAAGTTAGTTATAAATTAGGCAGCCTGGGCAACATAATGAGACCCTGTCTTTTTTTGTTTTTTTGAGACAGAGTCTCGCTCTGTCGCCCAGGCTGGAGTGCAGTGGCATGATCTCGGCTCACTGCAGCCTCCACCTCTCGGGTTCATGTGAATCTCCTGCCTCAGCCTCCTGAGTAGCTGGGACTACAGGCGTGCGCCAGCACATCCAGCTAATTCTTTTATTTTTAGCAGAGACAGGGTTTCACCATGTTGGTCGGGCTGGTCTTGAACCCCTGACCTCATGTGATCCGCCCATCTCAGCCTCCCAAAGTGGTGGGATTACAGATGTGAACCACCGCACCTGGCTGAGACCGTGTCTTTAAAAAAAAAAAAAAAAAAAAAAAAAAGCCAGCTGCAGTGGTACATGCCTGTGGTCCAACTACTTGGGAGGCTGAGGTGGGAGGGTTGATTCAGCCTCGAAGGTTGAGGCTGCAGTGAGCCGTGATTGTGCCACTGTACCCCAACTTAAATAATTGTCAGGATTTACTACATGTTACAAAACTTCCATGACTTTTAACTATAAATAACTTGTTGACGAATGGGATGGGAGGGGTGAAACTAAGCACCTAACAATTTTAAGTAGCTATATAATAGTAATACCACCATAGTAAGCCTTGAAACTGTTTATTTCATATTAGTGTTTGATACTTCATACTGGCTTTCCAGTATTGAGTCTTTTTTTATTGAGATGAAATTCACATAACATATATTTAACCATTTTGAAGTATACCATTTAGTATCATTTAGTGCAATTGTGTTGTGGTGCAATCATCTCTAGTTTCAAAATGTTTTCATTATACCAAAAGAGCATCTCATATCCGTAAGTAATAACTTCCTATTTCCTTGACACCCTCCCCCCGATCTCCTGGCAATCACTAATATGCTTTCTATCTCTATGGATTTGCTTATTTATTATATTTCTTATAAATAAAATTATATAATATTTGGCTTCTTTTACTTAGCGTCATGTTTTCAATGTTTATCGAAGCTATAGCATATATTAGTACTTAATTTTTATGGCTAAATAACATTCAATTGTATGTATATACCACATTTGTTTCTTAGTTCATTTGTTGATGCACCTTTTGGCTAATTATGAATAATGCTGCTATTAACATTTATGTGCAAATTGCTGTGTGGATATATATTTTAATTTTTCTTGGGTGTATACCTAGAAGTGGAATTTCTGGATCATGTGGTAATTCTGTTTATCTTTTTGAGAAATGCCAAATTGTTGTCGACAGTGGCTGGCATCATTTTACATTTCTACTAGCAATGTATGAGAGTTCCTATTCCTTCACATCCTTGCTAACACTTGCTGTTTTCCTTTTTTTTAAAAAAATATAGCCGCCTGCTATTGTTTGAATATGATTTGTTTGTACCACCAAAACTCATGTTGAAATTTGATCCCCAGTGTGGTGATATATTGGGAGGTGGGACCTATTGGGAGGTATTTGGGTTATGAGGGCAGATCCTTCATGAATTGCTGGTGCTGTTCTCACTGTAGTGAGTGAATTCTTGCTTTCTAGAGACTGTATTAATTCTTGAGGGAATGGATTAATTCCTGCAAGAGTGTGTTGTTGTAAAGCCGCGACATCCCTCACACTTTCCCCTTTTTGCATGTGTCCACTTCCCCATTGACCTTTTCTGCCATGTTGTAAAGTAGCACAAAAGCTGTCGCCAGAAGCTAGGGCCATGCCCTTGAACCCTTGAACTTCTCAGGCTGCAGAACCATGAACGAAATAAACTTCTTTTCGTTATAAATTACCAGTCAGGTGTTCTGTTATAAGCAACACAAAATGGACTAATACCCCATTCTAAAGTTTGTAAAGTAGTATCTTTTTGTGGTTTTGACTTGCATTCTTTTAATGACCGATGAAGTTGAACATTTTTTCATGTGCTTGTTGGCCAATTCATTTATCTTCTTTGGAAAAATGTCTTTTCAAGTCCTTTGCCCATTTGTAAATTGGATTGTTTGTCTTTTGTTGTTGAGTTGTAAGAGCTCTTTATGTAGTCTGGATACTGGACCCGTAAGTATTTTCTCTCATTTTGTGAGCTGTCTTTTAACTTTCTTGATAATGTCCTTTGATGCACAAAGCTTTTAAGTTTGACAAGGTCCAGTTTATATAATTTTTCTTTAGGTACATGGGCTTTTGGTGTCATGTGAGAAACCATTTCCAAATTCAGTGGAGTAGGTTACTTCTATGTTTTCTCTTAAGAGTTTATAAGAGCTTATAATTTTAGCCTTTATATTTAGGCCACTGATCCGTTTTGATTTAATTTTTAGTATGGCATGAGGTAAGGGTCCAACTTCATTCTTTTGCTTGTGGGTATCACATTATCCCAATACCATTTGTTGAAGAGACTATTTCTTCCCCATTGAATTGTCGTGTACCCTTGTAAAAAATCAGTTGACCATAGAGTGTATTTTTGAACTCTCATTCTATTCCATTGGTCTATATTTCTGTCCTTATGCGAATACCACACTGTTTGACTCCCTTGGCTTTGTAGTAAATTTGAAATTGGAAAGTTTTAGTCTCAAATTTTATTGTGCTTTTTCAATATTATTTTGACTGTTTGGGACCCCTTGCAATTCTGTATGAGTTTGAGGATTGGGCTTTCCATTTTTGCAAAAAAGTCCATTGGAATTTTGATAGGGGTTGCACCGAATCTGTACGTTGTTTTGGAGAGTATTGCCATTTTAACAATATTAAATGATCTAATCGGGGAATGTTAGATGTCTTTCCATTTAATTAAGTCTTAATTTCTTTTAACAGTGTTTTATAGTTCTCTGCAAATCTTTCACCTTCTTGGTTAAATTTATTTTTAGATATTTTAATTTTTGGGTGTTATCGTAAATTTGTTTTCTTTCCTTTTTGGATTATTATGTGTAGGAACACAACTGATTTTTGTATATTGATCTTATACCCTGCAACTTTGCTCAATTTTTTTATCAGTTTAGTGGGGATTTTTTGTTGATTCTTTGGAATATTTTATATATAGGATTGTGTCATGTGCGACTAGAGATAGTTATACTTCATCCTTTCCAATATGAATGCCTTTAAATTCTTTTCTCGCCCGGCTAGCAGTGTTGAAAGTGGGCATTCTTGTCTTATTTCTGATGTTAGAGGGACAGCTTTTAGTTATTCACCATTGAGTATGATGTTAACTGTAGGCTTTTCATAAATGCATCTTATCACGTTAAGCTCCCTTTTATTGCTGGTTTCCTGAGTTTTTTGTTTGTTTGTTTATTTCTGAGACAGGGTCTCACTCTGTCTTCCAGACTGGAGTGCAGTGGCATGATCATGGCTTATAGTAGCCTTGATCTCCTGTGCCCAAGTGATCCTCCCCCCTCAGCCTCTGGAGTAACTGGGACCACAAATATGCACAACGATTCCTGGCTAATTAAAAAAAATTTTTTTTTTTTCCTTTGGTAGAGACATGGTCTTGCTGTCTTGCCCAGGCTGTTGTTGAACTCCTGGGCTCAAGTGATCCTCCCACCTTGGCCTCGCGGTGTGTTGGGATTATAGGCATGAGCCATTGTGCCTGGCCATTTGTTTGTTTTTTAGCGTGATAATATGTTGTATTAGTTCATTCTCACACTGCTAATAAAGACAAACCTGAGACTGGCTAATTTATAAAGGAAAGAAGTTTAATTGACTCAATTCCAAATGGCTGGGGATGCTTTAGAATCATGGCAGAAGACAAAGGAGGAGTAAAGTCACATCTGACATGGCAAGAGGCAAAGAAAGAGAGCATGTGCAGGAGAGCTCTTCTTTATAAAACCATCAGATCTCATGAGACTTATATTCATTATCACGAGAACAGCATGGGAAAGACCCACCCCCATGATTCAGTTACCTCCCATCTTTCCTTCCTACAATACATGGGAATTATGGGAGCTACAATACAATACGTGGGAATTATGGGAGCTACAATTCAAGATCTGGGTGGGGACACAGCCAAACAATATCATACGTTGAACTTTGTTAAATGTGTGTGTGTGTGTGTGTGTGTGTGTGTGTGTGTGTGTGTGTGTGTTTGATGATCATGTGATATTTTTCATTCTGTTAATATCATGTATTACATTGATTGATTTTCTTATGATAAACTATCCTTCATTCTTGGGCTAAATCTTACTTGTTCATGGTGTATAGCTGGGGTTATAGGCGCATGCCACCACGCCCGGCTAATTTTTTGTATTTTTTAGTAGAGATGGGGTTTCACTGTGTTGGCCAGGCTGGTCTCGAACTCCTGACCTTGTGATCCGCCCGCCTTGGCCTCCCAAAGTGCTGGGATTACAGGCGTGAGCCACTGCGCCTGGCCAGGTTTTTTAATTTTCTTAATGATCTTCTGTCTAGATGTTTTAGCCATTATTGAAAGTGAAGTTTTATTATTGTTATCTTGAAGTTTATTATATATTGAAGTTTATTGTTAGGTATTATTGTTGAACTATTTCTACTTTTAGTTCTCTCAGTGTTCGCACACAATTTCGGGGCTCCATTGTTTTGTGTGTAATTGTTATATCTTCTTAATGAATTAACCCTTTTATCACTATGCATTCTTCTTTATCTTTTTTTTTTTTTTTTTTTTTGAGACAGGGACTCACTCTTCACCCAGGCTGGAGTGCAGTGGCATGATCTCAGCTCACTGCAACCCCCCAGGCTCAAGCGATTCTCTCACCTCAGCTTTCTGAGTAGTTGGGACTACAGATGCATGCCACCACGCCTGGCTAATTTTCTGTATTTTTGGTAGAGACAGGGTTTTGTTAATGTTTCCCAGGTTGGTCTGGAACCCCTGAGCTCAAGTGATCTGCCTGCCTGGGCCTCCCAAAGTGCTGGGATTACAGGCATGAGCCGCTACTCCCGGCTATTCTTTGTCTTTTGTAACAACTTTTGACTTATAATCTGTTTTGTCTACTATCAGTTTTGCTGCCCTTCCTCTCTTTTGGTTACTGTTTGCATGATATAAATAATTCCATCCTTTTATTTTTAAGTTATATGTGTCTTTGAGGCTAAAGTGAATCTCTTTTAACTAGCATATAGTTGCATCTTTAAAAAAATCATGGCCAGGCTGGTTGGCTCACGCCTGTAATCCCAGTACTTTGGGAGGCCAAGTCAGGCGGATCACCTGAGGTCAGGAGTTCGAGACTAGCCTGGCCAACATGGTGAAATCCTGTCTCTACTAAAAATACAAAAAGTAGCCAGGCGTCGTGGTGCACTCCTGTAATCGCAGCTACTTGGGAGGCTGAGGCAGGAGAATCACTTGAACCTGGGAGGCAGAGGTTGCAGTGAGCCGAGATCGCACCACTGCACTCCAGCCTGGGTGACAGAGTGAGACTCCATCTCAAAAAAAAAAAAAAAAATCATTTATGCCAATCTGTGTTTTTTTGTTTATTAGTTTTTGAGATGGAGTCTTGCTCTGTCACCCAGCCTGGAGTGCAGTGGCACAGTCTTGGCCCACTGCAACCTCCGCCTCCCAGGTTCAAGCGATTCTCCTGCTTCAGCCTCCTGAGTAGCTGGGACTATAGGTGTGTACCACCATGCCTGGCTAATTATTTTGTATTTTTAGTAGAGACCAGGTTTTACCATGTTGGCCAGGCTGGTCTTGAACTCCTGCCCTCAGGTGATCCACCTGCTTCAGCCTCCCAAAGTGCTGGGATTCCAGGTATAAGCCACTGAGCCCAGCCCCAATCTACGTTTTTTAATTGTCGATTTTAAGCTGTTTACATTTAAAGTAATTGCTGATAAGGAAGAACTCTTGCCACTTTGCTATTTGTGTGTGGTCACTGAAGCCTATGTTCTGTTATCTTCGTGGTCAGCTAGTGACCTGTCAGATCCTCGAGTGTCTGAATCCAGTAAAGAAAAAAAGTTTTCTGTGTTTTATGTTTACTGAGCAATGCCGCTCAATAAATCAGTTTAGCTCAATGGGATTGAAACAGTGGTCAGCCTCCATGCAGGTCCCTTAGTGATCCACCAGGCAGATAAAAACACACAACCCCAATTTTTGAACAAGGCACTTATTGTCCACCCTGACACCAGCAAGCTGAATCAGAAAGGTGGGCTGCTGTCCTGATAAGTGCTTGCCTCCTAGCTGGTGAATGGGGGATGGTAGCTGCTACATGGAATATAGAAATTCACCAGTGTTAACCAATGACTTTCTTCATCTTGCCCACTCATGGACACTGTAAGTGTTTGACTAGACTTTTAGAGTTCTGGAATAGTTGATTTCTTGTAGTTCTTGCCAGCTTTATAATTGTTTCAGTGGAAGAACTTTTTCTTGGAGCTTCTTACTTGGCCATCTTCCATGATGTCACCTCAGCCTTTACTTTTTTTTTTTTTTTTTTTTTGAGATGGAGTCTTCCTCTATTGCCAGGCTGGAGTGCAGTGGCGCAATATCAGCTCACTGCAACCTCTGCCTCCCGGGTTCAAATGATTCTCCTGCCTCAGCTTCCTGAGTAGCTGGGATTACAGGTGTGCGCCACCATGCCCAGCTAATTTTTGTATTTTTAGTAGAGACGGGGTTTCACCATGTTGGCCAAGATGGTCTTGATCTCCTGACCTCGTGATCTGCCCACCTCGGCCTCCCAAAGTGCTGGGATTACGGGTGTGAGCCGCTGTGCCTGGCCCGGCCTTTAGTTTTATATATTGACGTTGTATCCTGTTTCCTAGCTTAAAATCTGAATGAACCTGGATAATTGAAGTCAGTTTTTAAGTTCAGTTGTAAGTGAGGCAGGGCATGGTGGCTCACTCCTGTAATTCCAGCACTTTGGGAGGCCAAGGTGGGTGGATCACCTCAGGTCAGGAGTTCGAGACTAGCCTGGCCAACATGGTGAAAACCCATCTCTACGAAAAATAAAAAATTAGCTGGGTGTTGTGGCGGGCACCTGTAATCCCAGCTACTTGGGAGCCTGAGGCAGGAGAATCACTTGAACCCGGGAGGCGGAGGTTGCGGTGAGCCAAGATCGCGCCATTGCACTCCAGCCTGGGTAACAGAGCAAGACTCCATCTCAAAAAAGGAAAAAATTGTAAGTGAATTTATAACTGAACTTGGTAAGTTTATTTGTGGATTTAACTTAGTAATTTGTTAATTTAATATTGACCAATATTTATTGGAAATAATTTTATAAGTAGTGATTTTTACTTAAAAAATAAATATGTAAAAGCACTTTGGGAGGATGAGGCAAGAGGAGTTCAAGACCAACCTGGGCTGAACATAGTGAGATCATGTCTTTACACACACACATTCTCATTCTCTCTCTCCCTCTCTCACTCTCTCTTTCGGCATGGTGGTGCATGCCTGTAGTCCTAGCTACTTGGGAGGCTGTGGCAGGAGGATCACTTGAGCTTGGGAGTTGGAGACTGCTGTGAGCTTACCTCAAAAAAAAAAAGAGTAAAAGAATACCTATTAAGTTTGACTTAGCAGTTAAAATCTAATTTATCTTGTACAGTAAAACTATGGGGGAAAAGAAGTAGAAGTAGCTCTCGATAATTTTTTTTTCTAGTCTGTATCCTGTTGAAGCTCTTGATAATTTTGTGATAACAATTTTCATTTGAAGTTTCAGTGCCTATGAAGAAGGAGCTTGTATAATGATTCTCTCAGAAGCATTAACTGCCTTTTATTGAGTGATTGCTGTATTCCAGGGATACTGAAAGATTTATTAGATGATCTATTTTAATCCTCAGAGAATTCCTGTAACATAGGTGTTATCTTGATTTTTTCAGTTGAGAAAATTGATGCTCAGAGAGATTCAACATATTTACATCCAGGAGGCATACCGGCTGTTAAGTGGCAGAGGTAGGAAGCGAGTTCAGATCTTTCTGTCTTATTTTTTATTTTACTGAGCTGCTTTTGATTATAGGATACAATAACTTCTAGGATTTGTCTGAAAATGTGTAGGGTAAGCACTACTTTATAGAGACTATTTTCCTGTTAGGATTTTATACACACACACACACACACACACACACACACACACACACACACACACACAAGGATGGGAATGGTGGTGGTGGTGTGTCAGTTTGAGGTTAAGTTTTAATCAAGAAGCAAAAAGGTCAAGGATAAAATTCAGTTTTTACAAAAATAAGAGTATTTTAATATGTTTTTCCTGGTAAGTTGGATATTAAAAAATAAGGACAATATTCAGAGTTTTCTGAAGATGCACTAAATCAAGGTAGGGATTGTCATGTCAACTTAAAATAGTTGAGAGCAGGCTGGGTGCAGTGGCTCACTTTGGGAGGCCGAGCACTTTGGGAGGCCGAGGTGGGTGGATCACCTGAGGTCAAGAGTTTGAGACCAGCCTGGCCAACGTGGTGAAATCCCGTCTCTACTAAAAATACAAAAATTAGCCAAGTGTGGTGGCATGTGCCCGTTGTCCCAGCTACTCGGGAGGCTGAGGCAGGAGAATCACTTGAACCCGGGAGGTCGAGGTTGCATTGAGCCAAGATCACGCCACTGCACTCCAGCCTGGGCGACAGAGTGAGACTCCATCTCAAAAAAAAAAAAAAAAAAAAAAATAGAGCACACACATATTTATGTTTTTTTAAGTTGTTCTTGAGAGACCGTGTGTTAATTTCTGCTAGTAATCCCATTATAAATGAACAGGATCATTGATTCATATTTTCAGTAACTGGAAGGGACTTTTGAAATAATTTAGTTCTATGGCTAGTTCTGTGGTCTATCATGCCTGTAATCCCAGCACTTTGGGAGGCCAAGGTGGGTGGATCACCTGTGGTCAGCAGTTCGAGACCAGCCTGGCCAACATGGTGAAACCCCGTCTCTACTAAAAATACAAAAAATTAGCCGGGCGTGGTAGCGGGCACCTGTAATCCCAGCTGCTTGGGAGGCTGAGGCAGGAGAATTGCTTGAATCTGGGAGGTGGAGATTGCGGTGAGCAGAGATCACACCATTGTACTCCAGCCTGGGCAACAAGAGCGAAATTCTGTCTCAAATTTAAAAAAAAAAAAAAAGTAATTTAGTTGTATATGTTCATTTAACAGGTGAGAAAATTGAATGAGTTTAAAAGATTAAATACTTTTAGTTATTCAGCAGACCGAGATTCGAAACCTAGTTTAGTGATCCTTTATCTTCAAGTCTTTCTTAGTTCTTTATTGCTCAAAATTAGGAATGAAGATAGCATGAGCATCCAGAAATAATTTTTTTCTGAACACCATATTCTAGGCAAAGCATCCTAGATAGAGAAAAAGAAACAATTTGGGAGGTATATGAAAATTAGGAACTGCAAGGACTGTCACATTATAGGCATGTTGTAGAACAGCACAGAGGAGAAAGGGAAGAATAAATGGTTTCTCTTCAACACAGGGCAATTTTGGATATTTTAAAGTAAACTTACAGGCAAGAGGAAGAACAGAGGGCTGTGAATATTAATAGACATAGCATTTAAAGCAGATGTACATGTGATATGGCTACTTGGGAGGGTTCTTTGTATTTCCTCGGATGTATCAAACCTGCTTGCTCTTAATTTCTTACCGCTTCATCTGAAAGTATTTTTCTTTTAGAAAAACCTGGGATGTGGAAGTGATCATTTTGTATATTTTAATTTAGTGGTTGTCATCAACCTAGTGATTTGGATTATATATTACATTAGTATCATCTAGGATTTTTTTTTTCTGAAAGGATACACAAAGGATGTGTCCTGATAGCTTAGCTCGCACTTCGAAGTGAGAGCATAACCATATTTGGTTTTCCATTCCTGAGTTACTTCACTTAGAACAATGGCCTCTACCTCCATCCAAGTAGCTGTGAAAGACATGTCTCACCCTGGTAATCCAGAATGTGGTGAAACCCCATCTACCATAAAAAAAAATAAATAAATTAGACGTGGTGGCGCTTAGTCCCAGCTACTTGTAAATCTGAGGTGGGAGGATCGTCTGAGCTCGGGAGGCAGAGGTTGCAGTGAGCTGTGATTATGCCATTGCATTCCAGCCTGGGTGACAGAGCAAGACCCTGTCTTTAAAAAAGGAAAAGAAAAGAAAATGCAGTTGACTAATTCTAGAGATAGTAATAATATTTGATGTTGTGGATAAACAGACCAGAAATTCTTAAGTATTTGAATAAAGCAGTGGTCTCAGCAAAGACATTTTCTTCCTATAAAATTAAGTAGGCTATTGAGACATTAAAGGAAGTCATTCTTTCTTTTTTATTTCAATAGTTTTGGGAGTACAGGTGATTTTTCGTTACATGGATAAATTCTTTGGTGGTGATTTCTGAGATTTTAGTGTACCTGTCACCCAAGCAGTGTACACTGTGCCCAATATGTAGGCTTTTAACCCTCACACCCTTCCAAACCTTCCTCCACTGCCCAAATCCCCAAAGTTCATTATATCATATGCCTTTGTGTCCTCATAGCTTAGCTCCCACTTTGAAGTGAGAGCATAACAATATTTGGTTTTCCATTCCTTAGTTACTTCACTTACAACAATGGCCTCTACCTCCATCCAAGTAGCTGTGAAAGACATTATTTCATTCCTTTTTGTGGCTGAGGAGTATTTTATGGTGTATATATACTATATTTTCTTTATTTCACCCACTGATTGGTTGATGGGCACTTAGGTTGGATTCATATCTTTGCAATTGTGAATTGTGCTGCTATATAGATGCATGTGGATGTGTCTTTTTCATATAATGACTTTTCCTTTGCTTAGATACCCAGCAAAATACCCATACAAATGGAATCATTTGATATGTAACCTTTTTAGCCTGGCTTCTTTACCTTTACCCAGCAGTGGGATTGTTGGATCAAATGGTAGTTCTACTTTTGTTTAAGTAATCTCCATACCGTTTTCCGTAGTGGTTGTAGTAGTTTACATTCCTACCAGCAGTGTAAAAATGTTCCCTTTTTACCACATCCATGCTCCTCTGTTGGTTTTTTGACTTTTTAATTATGACTATTCTTGCAGGAGTAAGGTGGTATCTCATTGTGGTTTTAATTTGCATTTCCCTGATGATTAGTGATGTTGAGCATTTTTTCATGCTTGTTAGCTGTATATCTTCTTTTGAGAAATGTCTCTTCGTGTCTTTTGCCCACTTTTTGATGGGATTGTTTTTTTCTTGCTGATTTGAGTTCCTTGTAGATTCAGGATACTAGTCCTTTGTCAGACATACAGTTTGTGAATATTTTCTCCCATTTTGTAGGTTGCCTGTTTGCTGATTATTTTGCTGTGCAGAAGCTTTTTAGTTTAATTAGGTCCCATTTATTTATTTTTATTTTTGTTGCATTTGCTTTTGAGGTCTTAGTCATGAATTCTTTGCCTAAGCCAGTGTCTAGAAGAGTTTTTCTGATATTGTAGAATTTTTATGGTTTCAGGTCTTAGATTTCTTTCCTTCTTTTTTTTTTTCCCAAGACGTAATCTTGCTCTGTCTATATAGTTATAATGTGTATTTCATAAGAAAATAGTAAAATATGGCTGTGGACATCTGACTTCTGCTAAATGCACCTGATGTTTATTTACTGAAACATTTGTGGTGCAGTCCCATTTCTGTAAATGTATCTTCTAATCCCTATATTAACACAAGATACACTTCCTGGGAATGTAATCAGGCTGAAGATGTTTTAATCTCTTCATATTCTGTTCCTCTTAGTTGGATAATTCCAGATTTCAAAATGCCTGGGTTGTGTCTAATTCCAGGGAGTTGAAGTAAATGGAGTTTTCCAGTGAGAAAAAGTACATTGCATTATAGCAGAAGATGGTAGTCAGTATTTGTGAGAGAATGCTTTATTTTCTACTTTAGGCAATTGACATTAGAAACAATTGGAATTGTTAAAAATATGATGTCTGATGCCCTCCCAAGATTTTCTGAATCAAAATCAACTGTGACTGCACGTTAGAATCATCTAGGGAGTTAAAAAAATGCTGGTGGCTGGATCTCATCCCCAGAGAACCTGATTCAATTATTTAGAGGGTAAAGATAGTGATTCTTAAACTGTTTTAGAATCACCTGGAAGATCCCAAACTGAGTGTGATTCAGTTGGTTGGGTGGGGACTGAGATTTTGCATTTCGAACAACTTGCAGTTGATGCAGATGCTTTTAGTTTCACACTTTGAGAACTGTACCCTGACTGGGATTGGGAACGACCTGCTTAATTTGGAACGTATGCAATATTAAGTGAGAAAACTAAGTTCATAAGCAACATAGGAAGTGTAATAGATTTCAAGGTAAAAAATGTTAAGTGTGGAAAATTTTAATTTATAAAGTGGAAAGGCTTTATTCATTGTAAGTCAGAAATAAACTTTAAAATTTCATTTGCAATGAAAAGTCCCAAGCATCATAAATACTAACTTAGCAAAAAGAATATCGTCAGATATGTTAAAGACAACAAACGTTCCTCCACCCTGAGTATAATTTACATACGGTAAAATTCAAAACTTTTTTTAGTGTTCAGTTTCATGAGTTTTGACAAGTGCATCCGTTGTGCAACCATCAACAGAATCAAAATATAGAAGAGTTTTAACATTTCCCTCATACCCTTTTTGATCATTCCTTTCATGAACCTCAGGTCCTAGCAACAGTGATCTGTTTTCTTATTCGTGGTTCTGCTTTTCTCAGAATGTCATACATACGGAATCATTTGATATGTAACCTTTTTAGCCTGGCTTCTTTTATTAAGCACAATGCATTTGAGATTCATACATGTTGTTTGTTTATTAATACTTCATTCCTTTTATTAAAAAGTTTAAGATTTACAGCAAAATTGAGCAGTAAGTATAGAGGGTTCACAAAACACCCCTCTTCACTCCCTCAATATGCACAACCTCCCCCACTGTCAACAGATTGGTACATTTGTTATAGTTGATGAACCTACACTGACTCATTATCACTCAAAGTTCATAGTTTACATTAGTATTTACTCTTGGTGGTGTCCATTCTATGGGTTTTGACAAATATAGCATGCACCCACCATTATAGAATCATACACTGTTGTCTCACTGCCCTAAAAATCCTCCATGCTCTTACGAAAATCATTTATACAAATTGAGGTTAATTGTCATACCTAGCTAAACTGGAGTCAAGGGGCCAAGGAGGAAAAAGCATTCATGGTACAAAGCACATGCTCCAGGGATTGTCTCACAAGCCCAGCCACCAAAATGACCTTGTATAAACTTAAGCCTAGTTTTACCTACTAGCTGCTAAAACCACCTGCCTTGGCTCTGAGGCAACTTTTACCTACTGCTGTCACTTACCAGTTATAGCTTGGTGGTTCCAGAAAAACTTTGCTAATGTCAACAAGCTTTTTATCAAAGCAATTAATGCAACATTTCTCTTTCCTAATAAAACCCCAATCTTTTGTTTGTTCTTTAGACGTACCAAAGATTATCTTGCTCTCTGTGTATGTCCTGAATTGCAATTCTGTTTTTATATATTCCCAAATAAAATGTCTTGCTTAGAGATGTGTTTCTGTGCTTTATTTGCTTTTGACATACCTGGTGTCAGAAGTGGGATCCAAAGTGAGCTCACCTGGAGGGGTTTAGTGGCCTCCCCACCCCCCCACCCCAGAACTATGTACTCTTTGATCCTCCTGCTTCTGTGTGTTGCTTTTTTTCCCCCACTTGGTAAGTCTCTTTCGGATTGAACTCCCATTTCTTGTGGTTTGAACTTTCCAGTTTTATTTTGGATTTAATTTTTGAGGGATCTTTTTCCTCTTGTTTATGAGGGATTTCCCCCTTCCTGTGTATGGGGACTTTCACCCTCCTGTTAAAGAAGGTTTTGTCTTTTTTTTTTTTTCTAGTGAGTACTTTACTCTTTTTGCACTTGGTTTTTATTTCGACTTTTGTGTGTTTGATGTTAAACCAAGTCACCTAGATTTATTTACAAAATGGGCTTTCAGGGTTCAAAGGCATGCGAAAGTAACTCCCCCATTGAGGACTCCAGCTGGTTATATGCTTAAACATTACGGTCTGTCTCTCTCTTTTTTTTTTTTTTGAGACAGACTCTCACTCTGTTGCCCAGGCTGGAGTGCAGTGGTGCAATCTCGGCGCACTGCAACCTCCACCTCCCAGGTTCAAGTGATTATTCTGCCTCAACCTCCTGAGTAGCTGGGACTACAGGCATGCACCACCACACATAGCTGATTATGTTTGTATTTTTAGTAGAGGGTTTCACTATGTTGGCCAGGCTGAAACATTATGGTGTGCTATCACATACCTTCTTATCTTGATAAACTGATTATACTGAAGATAATTTGAGATTACAGTGGACTTCATTGGGTTCTTTTGACCTTCCTAAATTTGTTTTCCTCAGAGATAAATTAGAATGCCAAGGCCAAAAAACAGTCTAAATTGGACATATACCTTAGTTGGTATCTTCAGGCATCCAAATGCATTTAAGAGTCGGAATTTGCCTTGCTCCAAAATACTGTCTCTGAGTGATCTGAGACAAACAGAGAAAAAGGACTTAGAAATTCAAACTTTTTCTATTTCTCAGGTGCCACCTTTTCAAGCTTCCCTTCTATTGTGATATTTCCTCACTTTTCAAAACTTTTCTTCTTCCATGATATTTCTTACCCTACTATTCTTCCTCCCTCTGCTTCCCAGCCTCTACTTACAAAAACTTTTCCCTTTATTATTAGGCCGTTTAACAATTGTGAGGTTCCCCAGATTTCCTATGTCCCTTGAGCTAAAGCTGAACTCTGTGCTCAAACCAAGGAATTTCGTAGGTTATTGAGGTCCCTTGTCATTTTGCTGACTAATTTAACATTACATTTCAAGTTTACCAGACTGTCTTCTCCAATGTTTTTTTTTTTTTTTAAAGAGATGGGAGCATCTCACTCTGCAGCCTAGGCAGTGGCATGATCATAGCTCACTATAGCCCCAGCCTCCTGGGCTGAACTGAACCTCCCACCTCAGCTTCCTGAGTAGCTGGAACCACAGAGATGTGCCACCACACCCAGCTAATTTTTTTTTTTATTTTGTTGAGACAGGGTCTCACTATGTTGCCCAGGCTAGGTTCAGACTCCTGGCCTCAAGTGATCCTTCTGCCTCAGCCTTCCAGAATGTTGAGATTATAGGCATGAGTTATTGCACCCAGCCACTTTCCAATCTTTATCAGCGTACTCATGTGCCTGTGGGAGAAGACCAGCCCAACACTCAGTGGTCAGTTGCATCCATCCCCTGTGAGACCTGTGAGACCTGTCTCCACTTCCTCAGCTTCTGGCCTACGATATTGGGATAAGTCTCAACTTGCAAAGAATTTACGTAGGGTTATCCTCAAAGCATTTCCTAAAGCCATTGATTGGAATAAAATTCAAGCTTGTACCCTAGAGCCAAATGAACTGGTTCATAACCATTATAACAGACTCCAGGTGGTATTCAGAGAAAATTCTGGCTTTCCTGTGGATGTTGACTCTACTAGAATTGGTCTTAATTTTGTCAGTGGTCTCCCAAGAAGAGCTAACATAGAATTTCTCAGTTAAAAGAGCTAACATGGAATGGGAGACTGTACAAACCCCTGACCTTGTTAACTTGGTAAATTAATTGTCTCACTCTAAAAAAAATATCAGCAAAGGCCAGGCATGGTGGCTAATGCCTGTCATCTCAGCACTTTGGGAGCCTGAGGTGGGAGGATCAATTGCTTGAGCCTGGGAATTTGATACCAGCCTGGCAACATAATGAGACCCCGTCTCTTAAAAAAAAAAAAAAAAAATTAGCTGAGTACGGGGGTGTGCACTTGTGGTCCTAGCTGCTGAGAGGCTGAGATGGGAGGATTAGTTGAGCCCGGAAGGTCAAGGCTTCAGTGAGTGGTGAACGTACCTCCAGTTAAAACAGATAAATTCACCCACAGAAAACAATTAGGGCTGTACGTGGCACAACTGTAGTTCACAAAAGCAACCTCCTGAAATCTATCCTTAATGTAAACAGCCCTCCCACTGCAAAAAAAGTTGCCATACACTTAAGCTATCTAAATGGACTTCTTCATTTATCTCTTTGGCTTCTCCTTTAGAATGAAGGGGTTCTGAGGACACATTGGGGTTTTTCCCAGTCCTTTCTTTTAGTCACCTCACAGAAAACTTTCTTCAAATTGGCAGTGAAGTTCTGACTATTCTTGTAGACACAGGAGCAACCATATTGATCCTCAGCCCCACCAGTCTCAACCAGCCACGGTGTTGGAATAATAAAAATATTCAAATAGTGGGAGTTTCTAATAAACCATTGACAACCTTTCTGTCCCAGCCCATTACTTTTTGCCTTGGACGTTTACAGGATACTCATCCCTTTTTATTGGTGAAATCTGCTTCAGCTCATTTATTGGGACAAGACTTAAAACAAAAAATAAAATCGTGATGACATCTCTTTCTCCTTAAAAGGGAGACATAATTTTAGAGTTTGATAAACTGAATAGTTCACTGGACTCTTCCAGTCATGCCCTGCTTTTCTGTTACGGTGTCCCACACACCGAAGACATCTCTGCTGGCTCCCAAAATTCCCTATTGAAACATACATCTGTCTCTTTATGGGCCACATCATCATCGGATGCTTGTATAATACACCCCTAATTGAAATCCAAATTGATCCAGCCAAGCTTTTGCCTAATATCCGTTGAGCCAATCTGCCTTACAAGTTGGAAAACCTATAATTAAGGAATACAAAGCTGAAGGTTTAATAATTCCTTGTACCAGCCCCTGTAATACTTCTATTCTCCCAATTAAAAAAAACTTCATGGTTAAGGGTAGAGATTTGTTTAGAACACCTTACTTTCATATCAACTGATAGTAAATTTTTCACTGTAACTGACTTTTTTCTTTTTTTTTGAGACAGAGTCTTGCTTTGTTCCCCAGGCTGGAGTGCAGTGGCACGATCTTGGCTTGCTGCAACCACCATCTCTTGGGTTCAAGTGATTCTCCTGCCTCAGCCTCTTGAGTAGCTTGGATTACAGGCATTTGCTACCATGCCTGGCTAATTTTTGTATTTTTAGTAGAGGTAGGGTTTCACAATGTTAAGCAGGCTGGCCTCGAACTCTTGACCTCAGGTGATCTGCCCACCTTGGCCTCCCAAAGTGCTGGGATTACAGGAATGAGCCACTGTGCCTGGCCCACTGTAATTGACTTTTTTTTTCTTTTTTTTTTTTTTTTGAGACGGAGTCTTGCTTAGTCACCCAGGCTGGAGTGCAATGGTGCGATCTAGGCTCACTGCAGCCTCTTCCTCCTGATTTTAAGCGATTCTCCTGCCTCAGCTTCCTGAGTAGCTGGTATTACAGGCATCTGCCATCATGCCCGGCTAATTTTTCTATTTTTGTAGAGACAGGGTTTCACCATGTTGGCCAGGCTGGTCTCGAACTCCTGACCTCAGGTGATCTGCCAGCCTCAGCCTCCCAAAGTACTGGGATTACAGGCATGAGCCACTGCCCCTGGCTGTAATTGACTTCTGCAGTGCCTTCTTCATTATCCTTGTTCAAACCAGTGAGTAACTATTTGCTTCACTGGGGAAGGACAACAGTTCATTTAGACTTATGCCTCAGGACTGTACTGAAAGTCCTTTCTATTTCTCTCAAGTTCTGAAGCCTGATTTAGGAGATGGAAGTTTTCCCCAGGACTTGTCCTTACTATGATATGTAGATGATCTACTTAGTTCCTCTTCCCTGTAGCTGGCTTGTAAGGAAGATGGTGTTGATTTATTAAAACACCTAGCTGCGAAATGTCATAAGATTTCTAAAGAAAAGTTATAACTAGTAAGACACAAGTTAAATATCTGGGCCATCTAATTTCTTGAAACAAGACTACATTTGGACCCTGAATGGATTCAGGACATCCTGCACCTCCCTAAACCTGAAATGAAATGGCAGCTTTGAGGGTTTCTCAGACTCACCAGCTACTACTGGACACCAAACTTTTCTTTGATTGCTTAACTTCTACATGCCTTACTTAAGGCTCAAGTGAGGCTCTTACCTCAGCCTCCCCAGTAGCTGGGACTGTAGGAATGTGCCACTGTGCCCAGCTAATTTTTTTGTTTTTTGTTTTGTTTTTTTTTTTTGAGAGTCTCGCTCTGTCACCCAGGCTGGAGTGCAGTGGTGCAATCTTGGCTCACTGCAAGCTCCACCTCCCTGGTTCATGCCATTCTTCTGCTGCAGCCTCCCGAGTAGCTGGGACTACAGGCGTCTGTCACCACGCCCGACTAATTTTTTGTATTTTTAGTAGAAGTGGGGTTTCACTGTGTCAGCCAGGATGGTCTCGATCTCCTGACCTCATGATCTGCCCACCTTGGCCTCCCAAAGTGCTGGGATTACACCGCGCCCAAACAATTTTTTTGTATTTTTTATGGAGATGAGGTTTTGCCATGTGTCCCAGGCTGGTCTCGAACTCCTGGGGTGTTCCACCCGCCTTGGCTTTCCAAAGTGTTGGGATTGCAGGCTTGAGCCACCATGCCCAGCCAACTGTCTTTCTTTTTGTGAAAAGAAAGAAAATGAATGTCTGACTCAGAAAAATCGAGATAACATTGCCCTATTGGATATTGCAGTCAGCAACTAGATCCAGTAGCTCAAAGATTATCCCCCATTCGAGAACTATCCCAGCCACTGCCCTACTAGTCAAATCCACCAAAGAAATTATCATGGTATCTCCCTTAACCACCTTTGTTTCCCATAGTATCAAAGCTCTTCTAAATTTACATCATACCAACACATCTTTGCCAGTCATCTTACCTCTTATGAAATTCTTTTGCTAACTCTTCCTCCTCACAGAACTCTTCTTGATGTAACATTCTTACTCCTGTGACTCTTTTACCCCTTCCTTCTGATGAGAGACCCCTCCACCTTAATGATTGTGTGTGTATATGTGATATACACACACAGATAGCAGATATGCCTTTGGGGTTGCTCATGATTGTAAAATGTTATAGGAACAAATAGGATTTGGCCGGGTACGGTGGCTCACGAATGTAATCCCAGCACTTTGAGAGGCCCGGATGGGCAGATCATGTGAGGTCAGGAGTTTGAGACCAGCCTGCCCAACATGGTGAAACCTCATCTCTACTAAAAAATACAAAAATTAGTTGGGCATGGTGGCGTGGGCCTGTAGTCCCAGCTACTTGGGAGGCTGAGGCAGGAGAATCACTTGAGCACAGGACGTGGAGGTTGCAAAGTGCTGAGGTTGTGCCGCTGCACTCCAGCCTGGGCAACAGAGTGAGACTCTCTCTCAAAACAAACCAAAAAAAGGCCAAAAACAAATTGGTTTCCTTATTTCCACTGGAGGAGTTGACCCTTGTACGAGACTTACTGGATGTCATTCAGCCACCAGCTGTGTTGACTATTAAAAGAATTCCTGGACATTCAGGGTTAGACTAACTCTTAGACTTTTTTCTTTCTTTTCTTTTCTTTTTTTTTTTTTTTTTGGTTTGCTTTTTTTTTTGTTACAGAATCTCACCCTGTTGCTCAGGCTAGAGTGTGGTGGTGCTATCTTGGCTCACTGTAGCCTCTGCCTCCCAGGTTCAACTGATTCTCCTGTCTGCCTCCTGAGTAGCTGGGATTATAGGCATGCGCCACCACGCCTGGCTAATTTTTGTATTTTTAGTAGAGATGGGATTTTACCATCTTGGCCAGGCTGGTCTTGGAACTTCTGACCTCATGATCTGCCCACCTTGGCTTCCCAAAGTGCTGGGATTACAGGTATGAGCCATTGTGCCTGGCCACGGTTAGACTCTTGAGGCTACAGGAAACCACCTTGCTGATAATGCTGTAAGAAATGCTGCTATTAAAGCTTCAGTCAGTCAGATCTCTGTCTTGGTCCCACTGAAAGAGATTTCAGAAGATAATTTAAGAGCGATCAGCAAAGGTGTACAAAATTTGGCTCCAGAAGCTGAAAAACAAAATTAGAAAAATCATGGCTACTGGTTTGATGATAAAAGAAAACTATGATTTGGACCTGATAATAAACCTGTTCTCCCAAATTCAATAAAATATCCACTGTTAACTATAGTATATAATTCGATTCCTTTGATAACTGACAAATTAATTTCTTTTATAAAACAGTATTGAGAAGCAACATAAAACAAAACAAAACAAAAACCTGCCAAGATTCCTTATTGGGCTTATTATGCCATTTATTCTGAGTTTAATCCAGGAAAAGCTATATGTACACATTCTTCCTGGAGATTGTAATTTATGTAATAAGCCATTCTAGGTTTGGCAATTGAATTTTATCCAGTTACCTCCTTCCCATGGGTATGCAATATGTATTGGTTATGATCTGTATGTTTTCTTATCAGGTGGAAATTTTTCTTTATAGACAAGCCATTGCTTCAGCCATGGCCAAAATTATTCTTGAGAAAATTATTCCCATTTGGGGAACTCCCCTTGAAGTTCATAGTGTTTTGTAAAGTTCTATAAAGAACACCATAAAGAATCTGCTTTTCTGGCCATGTAATTAAACAGGTACATTTAATTTGGCAAATTTTACAGCATTTTCATTGTGCTTATATCATCCCCCATCTTATTCCTGGCAGAACAAAGAAATGGAACTGTAAAAACCCAGTTGGCAAAATTTATGGAAACCTAACAGCTTTTTTGGCCTCAGGTTCTTCCTTTGGTGTTAATAAATTTGAAAGCTGTCCATCCTTTGGGGCTCACAAACTTTCATCTTTAAAAACAATCACAGGCTGTTTTGTACATTTAGGTCACTCTGCTTTTTTAGTCAGAGTTGATAAAAGGAGATATACTCCAGTATCGTAAGGACATAGTCAAAACAACATATAAAAATTATACTCTTGGCCAGGCGTGGTGGCTCCTGCCTGTATTCTCAGCACTTTGGGAGGCCAAGGCAGGCAAATCACTTGATGTCAGGAGTTTGAGACTAGCCTGGCCAACATGGCAAAGCCCCATCTCTACTAAAAATATTAAAATTAGCTGGGCGCGGTGACATGTGCCTGTAATCGCAGCTAGATGGGAGGCTGAGGCAGGAGGCTTGCTTGAGGCGGAGGTTTTAGTGAGTCAGTATTGTGCCACTGCACTGCAGCCTTGGCAACAGAGTGAGATTCTATCTCAAAAAAAGAAAAAAAAAGAACTATACTTTTTGTACTTTGATAGAACGATCTTTGCTCAGTGCTCTCTTGGTAGATGAAGATCTAAAACACCACAGTCTGCAACCTGTTGACTTTGTCTACTGGAGAAGACACTTACATAAGAACTCTTGTCAGCCTCATTGAAAGGGTTCATATTGCTCCCTGTCGCCAGTCCCTATGTCGACATGCTCAAAGGTATTGACTCCTGGATCCACATTTCATTTTAAAAAGGCCCTCACTCCTGACTGAAACAGTACCTCAACAGGTGACTTAAAACTAAAGTTAACCTGGAATCAAAACAGACATCTGTAGTATATTGTCATCCCAAGATGCTTGGACCAGGCCAGTATAAATTAGTCTCTTCTGACGGGGCGCCGTGCTCATGCCTGTAATCCCAGCACTTTGGGAGGCCGAGGCGGGTGGATCACATGAGGTCATGAGTTTGAGACCATCCTGGCTAACATGGTGAAACCCCGTCTGTATTAAAAATACAAAAATTAGCTGGGCATGGTGGTGGACGTTGGTAGTCCCAGCTACTCGGGAGGCTGAGGCAGGAGAATCACTTGAACCCAGGAGGTGGAGGTTGCAGTGAGCTGATATCATGCCATGGCAATCTAGCCTGGGCGACAAAGGGAGACTCCGCCTCAAAAAAAAAAAATTGCTCTCTTCTTAGATACCTTCATTTTTCTAGAAAGACAATGTATAATCCACATTTCCCAGTCTATTGCCAAAGGGGAAAACACAACTGACTCTTAGATTTATCACCCAAAACCCCCATCTATCCATGATCCAAATGAACCTTTAGTTTACTTTATAACAAATTTTTACTAATGTTCCCAGTGCAACTATTCAGATTTTGTATAGGACCTTTTTTTCAAGGTCAAGTTTTTGGACCCACTTATGCAGATTCCCTGCTTCACCGTAATACCTATAGTCTACACAAAAGACCTTAAAATTAAATTCAGATTATGTAAAGAAAAATATGGTAATATAATTCAAGAAAAAAAATTTAACAGATTACAAAAACATTTATGACCCTGTTCCTCTAATTTTTTATGTCTTCCAACAATATAGTAGTTTAATACTAGAACCTTAAATAAGTACTGCTGTCACCTCCCTACAAGTAACTATGAATACACACAGACTCTAGATGGAATTACTTGTTGTGCTCTATCAAGATACAGTTTCATTTGAGGGGGATTCAGTAGTCAACCATATGCATGGATAACATAATGTCTCAGTCAATTAAAGAAAAAATACCAGTGTGGTTTGAGGTATTTCTGGATTTAAATTAGCAAAATCTGAACATTGGTTGTCACCTCTTAACTTACACCATCATATTAAAAGAGATACTTTACCAAGAAACATGCATCCAAGTGGATGGTCCCAGTTGTTAGATCCTTTTTCCCTTGGATCAGTTAGCCCCTTATAAACAGGGGTCAAAAATTTGTGACTAATTGGGTCTGTAGCTGACTCCACAGCTTAAGCCATTGCATCTCAACAGACTTCACTAGATTCTCTTGCTAAAGTGAATTAGGATTGCTCTGAATTACTTAAGTAGCTGAACAGGGAGGCATTTATGCATTTGCTACCTCTACTTACTACACATGGATAAATTCCTCTGGAAAAGTAAAAACACAATTATAGAAGATTAAAAAAAACAAGTCACCTGGTTCCAACAAGTTCATCACATACATCTAGACTTTTTGATCTGTTCAGTTGGTTACTTTCAAAATTGGGTTCATGGATTAGAGCTGTTTTTCAAACTAGATTTATTATGTTACTGTTCTTTACCTTATGATCTTTAAGCTCTGTTCTTGTTACCTAACCTTTGTAAAGCCAGTTCTCCCAACAAGATGATGTTAGCCTAACGGTTCGAGGTGATTGCTAATGCCTGTGGCTCTAATAAGATGGAATTCAATTCTGAACTCCAGGCAAACCTGCCATGAGGGTTTTTCCTTTTGTCCTTTTTGTAACTAACTTGTGGCTTGGATCCGTGACATTGACTGTCATATTTTCTCCCTGATGTGGGACCAGAGACAACAAGGATACATCCATTTCCACACTGAGAGACAATTAAAGCCTAAATTCAGGATAGTTGATGCTTTCAGAGAAAGAGTTTGAGGAAAAGGGAAAAATGTGAAAATTGATTATGTGAATTGGAGTTACTGTGACACCCAACTAATTTGGAGTTGAGGCACCAGGTAGGGGAAAAACACTCAGAGCATAAAGTGCCTGTGCCAGGAATTAGTGCCAGGAATTATCTTCCAAGCCCAGCTGCCAAAACAACCTGCTGTAATCTTAAGGCCAGTTTTGCCTAGTAGCTGCTAAAACCACCTGCCTTACTCTGTGGCTAGTTTTACTTACTGCTGTCACTCACCAATCAGAGCTTACCAACACTTGAGAACTCTCACTAGCACCAATGAGCTTTCTATTAAAACAATATACATAACATTTATCTTTCCTACTTAAACCCCAATCTTTTCTTTATTCTTCAGACATACTAAAGACCACCTCAGTCTTTGTGTTTGTTCCAAGTTGCACTTCTGGTTTTATATATTCCCAGATAAAATATTTTGCTTAGAGATTTGTCTCTATACTTTGATTTTGATACTCGGCATACTAGTCCCCCCAACCCTTTGCAGTCATGGATCTTTTTACTGCCTTTTTCGTTTTGCCTTTTCCAGCATGTCATATAGTTGGAATCATACAATATATAATCTTTTCAAATTGGCTTCTTTCACTTAGTAATATGCATTTAAAGTTCTTCCATGTCTTTTCAAGACTTATAGCTCATTTCTTTTAGCACAGTTTATCTGTCTATTCACCTACCGAAGGACATCTTGGTTGCTTCCAAGTTTTGTCAGTCAGTTGTGTGTAAAGTTGCTATAAACGTGTGTGGACATATGTTTCAACTCATTTGAGTAAATTCTAAGAAGTACAGTTGCTGGATCTTATGAAAAGAATATGTTTAGTTTTGTAAGAAACTGCCAGATGTGAGGTGTCTGTTTAAGGTCTTTGGCTCATCATTATTGGGTTCATTTTCTTGGTGAGGGCTTTTGTTTGTTTGTTTGTTTGTTTTTGGAGAGGAAGTCTCATTCTGTCACCCAGGCTGGAATGCAACGGTGCGATCTTGGATTACTGCCACCTCCGCCTCCCGGGTTCAAGCAATTCTCATGCCTCAGCCTCCCGAGTAGCTGGGATTACAGGTGTGTGCCACCACATCCGGCTAATTTTTTGTATTTTTAGTAGAGATGGGGTTTCACCATGTTGGCCAGGCTGTTCTCGAACTCCTCACCTCAGGTGATCCACCTGCCTTGGCTTCCCAAAGTGCTGGGATTACAGGCGTGAGCCACCGGGCCCAGCCAAGAGTTCTTAATTTTAACGAAGTCCAACTTTTTGATTATTTCTTTCATTGATTGTACCTTTAAAAAGCCATCTCCAAACCCAGGGTCATCTAGATTGTCTTCTATGTTATTGTCTTAAGAGTTTTATAGTTTTACCTTTTACATTTGGGTCTTTAATGTTATTTTTTGTGAAGAGTTTAAGGTCTGTGTCTAGACTGATGTTTTTTGCTTGTGGATGTCAAATTGTTCTAGCACTTTTTTTTTTTTTTTTTGGAGACAGGGTCTCACTCTGTTGCCCAGTCTGGAGTACAGTGCCGTGATCTTGGCTCACTGCACCCTCCACCTTCCGGGTTCAAGCGATTCTCCCACCTCAATCTCCCGATGATTCTCCCACCTCAACCTCCCAAGTAGCTGGGACTGCAGGCACATGCCACGACGTCCAGCTAATTTTTGTATTTTTTAGTAGAGACAGGGTTTCACCATGTTGACCAGGCTGGTCTCGAACTTTGGACCTCAAGTGATCCACCCGCCTCAGCCTCCCAAAGTGCTGGAATTACAGGCGCGAGCCAATGCACCCCGCCTGTTTGGGTCCAGCACTGTTTTTTGAAAAGCCTATCTTTTCTTCATTGTATTACCTTTGCTTCTTTGTCAAAGATCAGTTGACTGTATTTGTGTGGGTGTATTTCTGGACTCCCTTCTCTTCTGTTGATCTATTTGTCGTATTGTTTTGCCAACACCACATCGTTTTGATTACTGTAGATTTATAGTAAATCTTGAAGTTGCTAGGGTCAGTTTTCCGACTTTGTTCTGTTATACTACTTCAGTATCATATTGGCTACTTTAGACCTTTGGCCTCTTCAGTAAACCAGAATCGCTTTGTTAGTATTCACAAAACAATTTGCTAGGATTTTGGTTGGGATTATGTTGAATCTATAAATCAAGTTGAGAAGAACTGACATCTTGATAATACTGAGTTTTCCTATCCACAAGCATGTAATATTTCTCCTTTTACTTAGTTCTTTAATTTCTTTCATCAGAGTTTTGTACATTTCCTCATATATATCTTGTACATGTTTTGCTAGATTTATACCTTAGCGTTTTATGTTTTGGGGTGCTAACATAAATGGTATTGAGTTTTAAATGTCAAATTGTTTGTTCATTCCTGGCATATAGGAAAGCGATTGGCTTTTGTATATTAACTTTGCTACAATCACTTTTTAGTTCAAAGAGTTTTTTGGTCAGCTCTTGTGTGAATTTTCTGCTAGACAATTTCGTCTCCTGGGAACAGAAACTGTTTTGGCTTTTTTCTTCCCATTCTGTATGCCTTTTATTTCCTTTTCATATCTTACTGCATTAGCTAAGACTTCCATTACATTGATGAAAAGGTGAGGGCATCCTTGCCTTGTTCCTCATCTTAGTAGGAAAGTTTCTAGTTTCTCACCGGTACAACATTATCTGTAATGTAAAAAAAAAAAAAATCCGTTGAAGGCTGGGCACTGTGGCTTGTGCCAGTAATCCTAGCACTTTGGGAGGCCGAGGCTGGTGGATCACCTGAGTCCAGGAGTTTGAGACCAGCCTGGCCAACATGGCAAAACCCCAACTCTACAAAACATACAAAAATTAGCTGGGTGTGTTGGTGTGCACCTGTGGTCCTAGCTACTTGGGAGGCTGAGGCAGGAGAATCACTTGAACCCAGGAGGAAAAGGTGGCAGTGAACCTAGATCATGCCACTGTACTCCAGCCTGGGAGACAGAGCCAGACTCCATCTCAAAAAAAAAAAAATTGTGTTGAAATACACATAAAATTTACTATCTTAGTTATTTTTAAATATACAATTGGTAATATTTAAATATATTCCCATTGTTGTGCGACCAATCTCTAGAACTCTTGTTTTGCAGAAGTGAAATGTTGTCACCTGTTAAACACTAACTTTCTCTTTGTAGCCCGTGGCAATCCTCCATTCTGTTTTCTGTCTCTCTGAATGTTGATGGCTCTAGGCACCTCATATAAACAGAACCATATAGTATTTGTATATTTGTGTCTGACTTATTTCACTTAACACAATATCCTCAAGGTTCATCCATACTGTAGCATGTGTCAGAATTTCCTTTTTTAAGGCTGAATAATATTCCATGTTATGTATATACTGCATTTTTATCCATTTATCCGTTAGTAGACACTTGGGTTGCTTCTGCCTTTTGGCTATTGTGAATAATGCTACTGTGAACATGGGTGTATAAATATCTCTTGGAGAGCCTTCTTTTAAATCTTTTGGGTATATATTCAGAAGTGGAATTGCTGGATCATTGGTGCCTTCTTTAATGTCTTTTGGCAACATTTATAGTTTTCAGTGTTTAAGTCTTTTGCCTTTTTCAGTAAGTTTATTCCGAGGTATTTTATTTCTTTTCATGGTATTGTAAATGGTATTCTTTTCTTAATTTCATTTTCAAATTGTTTATATTAAGTGTATCAAAATGTAAATTTTTGGTAATTTTTGTATCCTGCAACTTCACTGAATTTATTGGTTATAAAAAGTGTTTTTTTGTGTGTGACATATTTAGTTCTCTCTCTCACCTCTCTCTGTCTATATGTGTATATATATATATATATTTTAATTTTTTTTTAATTTTGTGAAACAGAGTCCCACTCTGTTGCCCAGGCTGGAATGCAGTGGCATGATCTTGGCTCACTGCAACCTCTGCCTTCCAGGTTCAAGTGAACCTCTTGTTTCAGCCTTTGGAGTAGCTGGGATTACAGACACCCACCACCATGCCTGGCTAATTTTTGTATTTTTAGTAGAGACAGGGTTTCACCATGTTTCCCAGGCTGATCTTGAACTTAAGTGATCCACCCACCTCAGCCTCCCAAAGTGCTGGTATTACAGGCATGAGTTTTCTGTATATATATTTTAGAGAAATCTGTAGATTTCTTATATTTTCACATGTAAGATCATGTTGTCTGCAAATAGAGATAGTTTTATTTCTTTTTTTTTAAATTTGGATGTTTTTTATTTCATTTTCCTGCCTAGTTGTTCTGGCTAGGACTTCCAGCACCATGTTGAATAGAAAGGGTGACTGTGGCCATCCTTGCCCTCTTTCAGGTCATAGAGGAAAAGATTTTTATCTTTAAACATTGAGTATGATATTAGCTGTAGGTATTTCATATGCCACCTTTGTTATGTTGAAAAAATTTCCTTTATTACTAATTTGCTGATTGTTTTTATCATGCAAGGCTTTTGAATTTTGTCATTTTTTTCCTGCATTGAGATGATCATGTGACTCCCTCCCTTCTTTCTGTTAATGTAGTGTATTGATTTTCATACGTTGGATCATCCTTTCATTTTATTAATGAATGTCACTTGGTTATGGTGTATAGTCTTTTTAATATGAGGTTGAGTTCAGTTTGCTAGTGTTTTGTTTAATCTTGAAACATTTGAAAAATGAAGTTATCTTTTTTAAAAAAAAAGGAATGCCAATTTTTGATGTAAATGGCAGTGGCTGTGTTCATTTTATAGATACTTTATATAGCCTGGTATTTCAGCTCTTATTTATAACCTCATGCCTTGTATACTACCTTGTTTGGATTGTGCCTGAGTTAAGGGAGTATATTTTTTCCCCCAAGGGTACAGGCAGATTGATCATATAAGGAAGGCTTAATTTCACATATCAAAGCTGTTCATTTAAATCGTGCAATTAAATATTTGTGATTAATACAGTTTTCAATTCTAATATAAAGATTCATATTCTTCAATTAGGGCATAGGTAAATTGCTTTTTGTAGCTTTCTGAAATGTAATTCACAGATTGATTATATTCTCCTCAGTGAATTTTGATACTTTATGTGTACAGTCAGCCCTGCATATCATATACATAACTTCGTACATGGGTTCTATATCTGTGAATTCAGCCAACTGTGGGTAGAAAATATTTTGGGGAAAAAAGAATGGTTCTGTCTGTACTGCGTGTGTATAGACTTTTTCTTATTTCCTAAACAATACAACAATTATTAATATAGCATTTATGTTTTATTAGGTATCATAGAAATTTTAAAATGTTGCAAGAATGATTTTAAAATATATGGACAGATGTTTGTAGGATATATGCAAATACTACATCATTTTATATAAGGCACTTGAGCATCTGTGGATTTTAGTATTCACAAGGGTGGGGTGGGGGTGGGGTCCTGGAACCAATCCCCTATGGATATTGAGGCACGACTGTATATATAAATGTATACTTTTATACGTATATAGGTATATGTAATATATATATTTCTTTATATATATATTTACCACTAGTTAGAATTTTTTTGTGTGTTATTCAATGGTTACTTTAGGTTTCTTTATCTTGTTATGTGTAAGTATAAATCTTTCATCCTTATCTTGGACAAAATTTATATCTTGATGTATTTGCTTAAAATTAAAAATATTTTACTTATAATTTTACATGAAATAATAAATGAGGATTTATCACTCATGCCATTCTTTTTGACTTGGTTTTCAACTTTCCTTCCCATTGTATCCCTTCCCTTATCCCTGCCCCTGTGCCTCCCAAAAATTCTTGTAAATAGTATTACATATTACACCATTTTACTGTATTACTAAAAATGTTACTCTTTTTCTCTCTACTCATACAATCTTTTAGTTATTTGTATTTTTGCTTATATAGGCCTTTTTGTAAAGATTTTTAAAAAAGGGATTGTTTTGCACACTTTTCTGTAACTTGCTTTTTCACTAATAACAGCTTGGAGGGAATTCCCCCACCTAAGGTATAGCTCTAGTTTATTATTTTCTTTTTTTATTTGAGACAGGGTCTCGCTCTGATGCCCAGGTTGGAGTGCAGTGGCACGATCTTGGCTCACTGCAACCTCTGCCTCCTGGGTTCAAGTGATTCTCATGCCTCAGACTCCTGAGTAGCTGGGATTACAGGCGTGCACGGCTAATTTTTGTATTTTTAGTAGAGACAGGTTTCGCCATGTTGGCCAGACTGTAGTTTATTATTTTCATGGCTGTATAATGAATGCTTCATGTTGTGTTGTATAAAATTTATTTAGCCATTCCCACATTTATGGGAATATATTTTATTTCCAGTTCTTTGTCATTTTAAATAATGTTGTATCTTTGAATATATGTCCTGACTTCATGATGCTTTTATTTATTTCTGAGACAGAGTCTCGCTCTGTCGCTCAGGCTGGAGTGCAGTGGTGCAATCTCGGGTCACTGCAACCTCCGCTTCCCAGGATCTAGCAATTCTCATGCCTCAGCCACCTGAGTAGCTGGAATTACAGGCGTGCACCACCATGCCCGGCTAATTTTTTTTTTTTTTTTTTTTTTTTTAAGACAGAGTCTTGCACTTTCGCCCAGGCTGGACTGCAGTGGCACTATCTCGGCTCACTGCAAGCTCCGCCTCCTGGGTTCACGCCATTCTCCTGCCTCAGCCTCCCGAGTAGCTGGGACTATAGGCGCCTGCCACCGCGCCCGGCTAATTTTTTTGTATTTTTAGTAGAGACAGAGTTTCACCGTGTTAGCCAGGATGGTCTCGATCTCCTGACCTCATGATCCGCCCACCTGGGCCTCCCAAAGTGCTGGGATTACAGGCGTGAGCCACCACATCCGGCCCATGCCTGGCTAATTTTTGTATTTTTTTTTTGTAGAGATGTGGTTTCACCATGTTGGACAGGCTGGTCTCCAACTCCTGACCTCAAGCAACCCATCTGCCTCGGCCTCCCAAAGTGGTGGGATTACAGGCATGAGCCACCGTGCCTGGCCCATGCTGCTTTTATTTCTCTGGGATAGATTTCCAGGAGTAAAATTGCTGGGTTAAAGGATTTCTATATTTTTTGTTTCACTTGATGTTGCCAAATTGCTTTCCACAAAAATTTGCCACCAGCAATGTTGGAGAATTCTTTCTCCTACATCCTTGCCAGCAGTAGGGCTGTAACTTTTTAAGTTTGCCAACCCAATAGGTGTAACATTATGTCTCCTAGTTTCTGTTAGTTTGAATTTCTTGGGCAGGCATAAGTTTGAACATCTTTTTTATGTTTGTAGACATTTGTTTTTTTTTTTTTTTTTTTTGTGAAGTATTTTTGATATTCTTTGTTGAAATAAAATTTGCCCTGCTCTCCCCACTGCCAGGTAGCTAGTACTACAGCAGGCACATGCCATCATGCCTGATTGGTTTTTTTTCTTTTTCTTTTTTTTTTTTTTGTGAGCATGGGGGTCTTGCTATGTTGTCCATGCTGGCCTCAAACTCCTGGTCTCAAGTGATTCTCCCACCTTGGCCTTCCAAAGTGCTGGGATTACAGGCATGAGCCACCACACATGGCACCTAATTTTGAGTTGTTTATCTTTTCCAAATTGCAGAAGCTCAGTGTGTGTTAAAAGCATTAGTTCTTCATTACCACTGTTGAAATATTTTTACTTTTCCCTAGATACAAAAACTTAATTTTTAATATGAATTTTTTATAGTTCTACTTTTGAGTAGTGAATGTTTCTCATACTGTTTTCCTATAAGATTTTTATTTTTTTGCAATTCATGTTTACCTTGTTTATTTTTGTATGTTGGATAACATAAGGGCATCTACTTTTTTCTGCTTGAAGATTCTCAACACTTAAAAAAATTAAGCCATCTATTTCCCACTGACTTGGGTGATTGCCCTATTTCATTTAAAATCTTTATATTTATGGATTTTTTCATCATTGGGTACTATTTTATTTATATATTGATGTGTTTCTGTATCAATACTATATTGATTTATTTTCTGTGACAGTCTAATATGCACTGTTATTTGAAGCAGTTTCAAGTTTACACCTTTTTTTTTAGCATTAGCTGTTCTCTAGCATTTGTTCTTATATATAAACTCGATTTTTTTCTTAATAAAATAGAAATTGTTTTGATTCTAATTTGAATTACATAAAATTAATAAATTAATATAGGGGGCAATTGATACTTCTATCACTGCTTTTCAAATACATGATAAAGTTTATGCCCTTCACTAAGAATGTGTATTTTCTTCATACTAGTGCCAACTTTTACTAAATTTCTTCTGAAGTCATATATAGGTATTGTTGCTGTTGAGAATATATATATATTATATACATATACAAAATATATAATATGTAATATTATATATCAAAGTACTAAATATATATAATATATATTATATATATGATATATGTATCAGAAATGATCTGATGTTGAGAGTATTTTAATCTCACTTCCTTCTCTAAGATTATTTTCTTAGTCTATTCAGGCTGCTATAACAAAATACCTTATACTGAGTAATTTATGAACAACAGAAATTTATTTTGATTCTAGAGGCTGGGATGTCTAAGATCAAGGTGCCAGTAAATTCAGTGTCTGGCGAGGGCTCACTCTGCTGCAAAGATTGTGTTTTCACATGTTAGAAAGGGCAAGGCAACTTACATCAACCTTTTTAATAAGGGCACTAATTCCATTCATGTTGGTAGAGTCCTCATGCCTTAATTACTTCACAAAAGGACCCCACCTCTTAATAATTTCACATTGGGTATTAGGTTCTAACCTGAATGGTGGCAGGATACCAACATTCAGACCATAGCAATTCTCGTTTCTCCAGTAGAAAAAGCTGTTGATTTTTATATATAGTCATATGTCATATAATGACATTTCAGTCAACAGTGACCTTGCGTGTGACAGTTATTTCATGAGATTATCATGGAGCTGAAAAATTCCTATGGCCTAGTAATATTTTAGTCCTTGTGATCTGGTAACCTTCCTAATGTCATAGAACTACAAAATCGTCAACGTTTGTGGTGATGCTGGTATAAACCTATTGGGCTGCCAGTCTTACAATAAAAGTATGGGACGTATACAATTACATATAGTACATAATACTTCACAATAAATGACTATGTCACTGGTTTGTATATTTATTGTACTGTACTTCCAATTGTTATTTTAGAGTGTACTCCTATTTATAAAAAAATGTTAACTGTAAAACAGTCTCTGGCAGGTCTTTAAGGAGATATTCCAGAGGGAAGGTATTGTTATCATAAGAGATGACAGCTTCATGGGTGTTACTGTTCCTGAAGAATTTCCAGTGGGACAGCATGTGGAGGTGAAAGGCAGTGATATTGATGATCCTGACCCTGTGTAGGTCTAGGCTAATGTGTATGCCTGTGCCTTAGTTTTTAAGGCACAGTTTAAAAAATAAAAAACTTTAAGTTTTTATAACTTAACTTAAAAAAAGTTTAAAAAATAAAAAAAGTCTAAGAAATAAAATCACAAAAAAGCTTAGTAATAGAAAAAAAATTATAGAACAAGGATGTAAAACAAATAAACAAACAAAAACTTGTAATCCCAGCCCTTTGGGAGGCTTAGTTCGGAAAATCAGTTGAGGCCAGAAGTTCAAGACGAGTCTAGGAGACATAGTGAAACCCTATCTCCAGAAATACAAAATTTAAAAATTAGCTGGGTATGGTGGCACATGCCTTTAGTCTTAGCTATTCAGTAGGTTGAGGTTTGAGGATCGCTTGAGCCCAGGAGTTTGAGGCTACAGTGAGCTATGATTGAGTCACTTCACTTTAGCTGGGTGACAGAACAAGACCCTGTCTCAAAAAGAAAGAAAATTTTTGTATATCCAGACAATGTGTTTGTTTTAAGCTGAGTGTTATTACCAAAGAGTCAAAAGTTTTAAAAAGTAAAAAGTTCATAAAGTAAAAAAGTTACAGTAAGTTAAGGTTGAAACATTATTGAAAGAAAAGTAAAATTATTTTATAAATTTAGTGTAGCCTAAATGTTCAGTGTATGTAAAGTCTACAGTAATGGACAGTAATGTCTTAGGCCTTCACATTCACTCACTACTCACTCACTCACCTAGAGCAACTTACAGTTCTGCGAGCTTTATTCATGGTAAGTGCCCCATATAGATGTGCCATTTTAAATCTTCTGTACCATATTTTTACTGTACCATTTCTATGTTTAGATACACAAATGGCTTACTATTGTGTTGCAGTTGCCTGCAGTATTCAGTCCAGTAACATGATGTACAGGTTTGTAGCTTAGGAGCAATAGGCTATACCATATAGCTTAGGTGTGTAGCAGGCTACACCATCTACATTTGTGTAAGTACATTCTACAATGTTTGCACATTGTAAAGAAAATTTTCTGAGAAAATGCATCATTAGATAATTTCTTCATTGCACATTGTGGAGTGTTTATTCATCAGTTGATGGAGAAAAGAGAAATACAGTCAAGCAACATATGACTGGACACAAATGTTAATAATAATATATGATTTCATGTATGTGAAAATGTTTAAAATAAGCAAATCCAAATAGTGGTGATTGTCAGGGAGTAGGGGTGGGGAGGATAATGAGTGATTTAATGGATATGGGATGTCTCTTTGGTATGATGAAAGTGTTCTGAAATTAGACAGTGGTAATGGTTATGCGAATTGGTGAATATAGTAAACCTAC
The DNA here is from genome assembly GCF_029281585.2 of Gorilla gorilla gorilla. NCBI lineage: Eukaryota > Metazoa > Chordata > Mammalia > Primates > Hominidae > Gorilla > Gorilla gorilla. The sequence goes on along the minus strand of NC_086017.1, from coordinate 147,859,205 downwards.
TATATTGTATAGTTTGAAAGGGTGAATTTTATAGCACGTGAATTGTATATCTCAACTTTAAAAAAATGATAACAGTGGTTCTATCAGTTAGGGTTGAATTTGGCATTAAATAACAGAAAACCAGACTGCACTTGCTTTATAAAACAGAGCTTTATTTTTCCTTCATAATAAGCAGAGTTGCAGTGTTGCTGGTATTGATTCACTGGCATGGTGGTATCAGGACAGATGTCTCCATGATTAATTTTTGGCCTGTCACTCATGTTTGCATATGGCTGTTGTGGCTCCAAGCATTCATTGGAAGAAAGAGGACAGGGAAGCAACATTGACTGTACCAGGAACTCCAAAGCAGTCTTCACATCTTAATGGTTGGACAATGCCAAATGGTTACTCTTTTCTGGAAGTTGACTGGGGACAAGATAGTGGTAAGAGAATTAGATTTTGGCCAGAAAGTTTCTGCCACAGTGAGCAGAATCCTGTCTAAATCCTTATTTTAACTGTTGTCACTTAATATTCACACTTTAGAAGGACATCTGCTGTTGGTTACAATTATGAAACCAACTTGAATACTTTTTAGTTGAACATTTCAGTAGTCTCAATTATGTTTAAATAGGTTTCACAATTTACTGTTTTTAGTTTAGTTTCCAGCTCCCCCCGACCCCCAACTTTTGCTAGAGAGTTACTCTCTAACTTTTGCTAGAAAGTAGCAAAGTTCTCTACTCTACATGTTCAGGGCTGGCTGTAGAATTTCGTTTTTTAAGGAAACAGGAAGACAGAACTAATTATGCAAGTCTTCATTTAGCTTTTTAAAAAACAGCTTTATTGAGTTAGAATTGACATGCAGTAAACGGTACATATTTAAAGCGTACAATTTGTTAAGTTTTGACATAAGTACACATTGTGAAAACATCGGTCACCACAATCAGGAGACTTATTTTAAAAAACAACTTTATTTAGGATTAGTATACTGATAATGTGTCCATTATAAGTGTACATTTTCAGTTTTGACAAATGTATAGATTTTTGTAACTACCACCACCAGTCAAGATGAAAACGTTTCTAGCGCTCCAGAAAGTTCCCTTGTGTCCCTTCTCGGTCAGTTATCCCCACCACTGCTCTCAGGCAACCACAGTTCTGCTTCTATCACTATATAAGTGACAGAATTTTTCTATAGAATTTCACATAGATGGAATCACACAATATGTACTGTTCTGTCTGGCTTCTTGAGGTAAGCCAAATGTCTTTTAAGAGTCATGCATGTTTTTGCATTTATTAGTAGTTTATTCTTTTTTTGTTGGTGAGTAGCATTCATTGTATGGATATATTCCAGTCTGTTTTACTCATTCACTTTTTGGACATTTGGGTTGTTATCAATTTTGGGCTCTTTTGAATTAATCCCTCCCTCCTTCCCTCCTTCTCTCCTTCCCTCCTTCCCTCCTTCCCTCCTTCTCTCCTTCCCTCCTTCCCTCCCTCCCTCCCCCCCCCTTTTTTTTTTTTTTTTTGAGACAGAGTCACTCCCTGTCACCTAGGCTGGAGTGCAGTAGTGTGATTTCAGCCTACTGCAACCTCCACCTCCCAGGTTCAAGTGATTCTCCTGCCTCAGCCTCCTGAGTAACTGGGACTACAGGCATGCACCACCACGCCTGGCCAACTGTTGTATTTTTAGTAGAGACAGGGTTTTGCCATGTTACCCAGGCTGGCCTTGAATTCATGAGCTCAAGCAATCCACCTGCCTCGGCCTCCCAGAGTGCTGGGATTACAGGTGTGAGCTACTGCGCCTGGCCTGTATTTTTATATTTTCTATAATCAATTATAGTTATTGTATTTGATGTTCAGATTGTTCCACATTTAGCAATTATGTTATAACCATGTCTTTCATGCATAGAGACAGCAAAGTTGGAGACAAAAGCATTATCATCATGGGCAGGCTTTGAGGTGAAAAATTTTTCTGTTTCCCTTTAGATAATGGTTATAACAGGTTGACATAATTGAGGTAGAGGGATTGTGGCATGTACATACATACAACATGTAATACAGATGTTGGGCCTAGTTTATTACAGTTTTTCAAACCACACATCAAGCAGTCATTTCTGATGACTAAATTTACTTTTTAAACCTTCAGCTCCTTTTGGATCTTACCATTCATGTTTTCTAGTTATATTACAACTAGTACTCATTTTTCCCCCAAAATAAAATAAAAAATGAAATACTGTTCATCCTAGGCTCAGTACATACTCAACCGTGTCATACAGTGAAGAGATTTTAAGGTACAAACTATAACTAAGAATTGTCAGCAAACTCATTCAGTACATTTTTAAGCTAATATTAGCTATCTGTTGTCTAACCCTTTGCTACGTATTCTTCCTCATTTTTGAAAACACAGTTTACAGATTTAAGTGGCCCAAATTCAACTTTGCTGCTTCTAGAAATTTAAAACTAAACAGGTTTACCCTATTTCTTTGAAGTAACTCTCTATGTTGTTTTGATATTAAAACGAATTCTTATTCCCTTTTTCAATCCAGTAGAAAAGAATGATCTCTTCATTGAGATGTCCCATCTCTTATGAGAATGTTCCATGTATAATGACATTGGAAAGTTACTTTCACTATAAGAGTAGATAACATCTAGTCTTGCTTTGGGAGTCACCTGTTCTTCATTTTCTTTCTTCTGCTTTAGTGAGCTTGAATATTCCATGTCAGTATGTGCTGCATAATAGTAATTTTTCTTCTGTCCAAATTATTTGTTTAGCCTTTTCACCATGGTGTTTGTCTAACAATACTGTCATATTTTAAAATATGAACTTTACCTGCTGTATGAATTCTCTGTATCTTCTTTTGACTGGCGCATATGACTAGCATGTATCTTGGATCTCCCCCCTCTCTGTGTGTGTGTTGCGGGGTGGAGTGGAGTGGTTAAAACATTGGCTAAATGCTTATCATGTTCTAAGTACTCTAGTTGTTGACTTTTACACTGTGATGACAAGCTTTTTTAATTTTTGTGTTTTGTGGCAGCTTTTTTATTGTGGTAAACTTTTAATGGAAATGTGTGAGTGCTAAAGATAAAAAATAGCCAAGCTTTGTGATAGTCTTTTTCTCTCTCTAAACTGCATATATACTCCTAGATGCTTGTTTAGGAATACAGTATATCTGGAAATATACAGACAAAATTGGTCACAGTGGGTTTGTTTGCGTTTGGGGTCAAGGGTTGTAGAAGTTATATTTCTCACTATGTATTTTTATTATTTAACCCTCACTTTTTCAATTTAAGGTTTTGTGTTGAAACACACATCTGTGTGCACATACACATCTATTGAAAATGCTGTTTCCATCTTAACTGATGTGTTTAACGAGAGTGGTAATTTTCATTTTGTAGGCCTCATTTTTGTGAGCTAATCTGAATTCTCATGACATTTCTGTTCTTGTAGTCAGATGCATGTGTATTGGCCAGACTGCCAGCTACAGGTTAAGGGAATGGAATCCTTGCTTTGGTAAACAGTAACCAAGGAAAAGAAAAATGTTTCTGGATCTTTATTTGAGTGAAACTCCAGAAATTTATTGGTGGATTGGTTATGTGAGTCAGTTCATACTTCAGCAGTGAAATTTTCTACCACCCCCTGTGTCACTGATGATGAAAATATTAGTTTATCTTTTTGGTTCTACACTTACATTGGCGACTGATGGTCTGTTTACTTTTTTTCTTTTTCTTTCTCTTTTTTTTCTTCAAGGTAATGGTCTCATTCTGTCACCCAGTTCAGTAATGCCATCTTGGCTCACTGCAGCCTCGGCGTCCTGGGCTCAAGTGATCTGCCCACCTCAGCCTTCAAAATAACTCGAACTACAGGTGCACACCACCATGCCCAGCTAATGTTTGTAGAAATGGGGTTTCACCATGTTGCCCAGGCTAGTCTCGAACTTCTGGGCTCAAGTCATCCACCCACCTCCCACAGTGCTGGGATTACAGGTGTGTGCCACTGCACCAGGTCCCTGTTTGCCAGTGTAAAATACATTGCTTTTTCATTAAACTCCTTCTTCAAGAGTCCTGTTTTTAGAGCCTTTTCTTTTCAGTTTACTTCTACATTTTTATTAGTACTATCAAAGGCATTATCTAGAGATAATCTCGCATTCCTACACTAGTAACTTTTAGCCTTTTCTTCCTATTCCTCTGTATTTGTGAAGATGATAGGCTCCATTGAGACCCAAATAGAGTATGAGAATACTGCCTGTCATAGGTATACAAAGCATCTAGAAGAGAAAAAAATGCGAGCTGTATGGCACGTATGATTTTTTTTGTGTGTGTGCTTTCCTTTTATTTTTGAGATGGTGTCTCGCTCTGTTGCCCAGGGTGGAGTATGGTGGCGCAGTCTTGGCTCACTGCAACCTCCACCTCCTGATTTCAAGTGATTCTCCTGCGCTAGCCTCCCGAGTAGTTGGGATTACAGGCTGCGCGACCATGCCCAGCTAATTTTTGTATTTTTAGTAGAGACGAGGTTTCACCATTTTGGCCAGGCTGGTCTTGAAGTCCTGACCTCAAGTGATCTGCCCGCCTCGGCCTCCCAAAGTGCTGGGATTACAGGCGTGAGTCACCACACCCGGCCGGTACTTTCCTTTTAAAGAGAAAATCTCATTAAAATATTAAGAGCCTCTTCACTTTTGAGTAATTTCTGGCATATACAGATGCAAAACAAAAAGAAAACAAAATTTCACCAACATCTGGAAAATACATCCATTATTGAAATCTCAGGTGGTGTCAGCTAACATGTATTTCAACATGTATTAATATAGATGATTTTACTTGAAAATATAAGTTGATTAAAAAGAAAAAACAAGTCCGGGCGTGGTGGCTCAGACCTGTAATCCCAGCACTTTGGGAGGCCGAGGCAAGCGGATCACTTGAGGTCAGGAATTAGAGACCAGCCCCTGCCAACATAGTGAAACCTTGGCTCTATTAAAAATACAAAAAATAAGCTGGGAGTGCTGCCTGTAATCCCTACTCTTCAGGAGGCTGAGGCACAGGAATCGCTTGAACCCAAGGTGTAGAGGTTGCAGTGAGCTGACATTGTGCCACTGCACTCCAGCCTGGGCAACAGAGCGAGATTCTGTCCTTCTCTGCTCCACCCACCCCCCAAAAAAGGTATAAAACCAAAATGAAAAATAATAGTTTTTTGGTTCTTTTCTTATAAAATGATTGTACTTTCTTTCTGGTAAATTAAATTAGGGTCTTGTTGGAAATGCATGAGTTCTACAGGAGCTCTACCAGTGTAGTTTTAAAATCAATTATGAATCACTGTTTTTCCATGGCATTGTCACTTGTGACCTTGGCTTCATACATCAAATTCTGCATTTGTTAAATGGGAATACTGGAAACTTTCTTGGCTATAGGGTTGGGAAAACAAAGGCAGTTACATATACCTATGTGCTTTTTACCACAGGCATTGCTGCTAATATTGGATGATTCTATAATATCAAAATGATTAGTGAATAACTTGACTGTGGACTCCTGGGCTCAAGCAGTCCTCCTGGCTTGGCCTCCCAAAGTGTTGGGATTACAGGTGTGAGGCACTGTGCCAGGTCCTGGAATTTATATATTGGAGTCATTGAAAATTTCCTGAAAACTATGTGATATATTTTAGTTATTTGTGTGCTACCAATTAGTAGCACATAATTAGTTGAATGTTCTTTAACTATTATGGTATATGGAGTAAATTCATATATCAAATGAGTAGTCTTTGAAGTGAATGTTATAACTTGTAAATACGGTTTTTCCTACTAGTTAATAGAAAGCCACATTATTTTTGGCAGCAATATAGCTCTGAAGTTGTGAGAAGTCAGTTTGTTAGATTAGAGCTTTGTTTTTTAAACGTAAAATTTTGAAATGGCGTCTTTTTATTTTTATCACCGAAGTCTTGTAATGTCAGTTGTAAAATGTATAGAAAATATGTCTGAGTGTGGTGGCTTATGCCTGTAATCCCAGCACTTTCGGAGGCTGAGGCAGGCAGGTCACTTGAGTCTAGGAGTTGGAGACCAGCCTGAGCAACATGGTGAGACCCTATCTCTACAAAAATAAAAATAAAAATTTAGTTAGGCATGGTGGTTGTGTGCCTGTAATCCCAGCTACTTGGGAGGCTGAGCTGGGGGGATTGCTTGAGCCCAGGGGTTCAAGGCTGCAGTGAGCCATGATTGCACCACCACGGTCTAGCCTGGGTGACAGAGCAAGACATCGTCTCAAAAAAGAAAGAAGAAAGAAAATTCAAGTAAGCAAAAACAACAACAAAAAACAAAAAACAACAACGACCATTAATGTTATCAATCACCACCCAATAGGTAACCACTGTTAACATTTCCGTGTTGATCTTTTCAGCATTTTTTTTGTGTTAGAAGCAGGCAAGTGGATTCTAAATACAGTGTGCTGCCTTTTTCAATTGGAAGTTCCTTTTTGTGACAGAGGTAATACTACAACTGTTACTAGCATTGCAACTTTTTGTTCAAACAGATCTTACAGAGAAATGGAGTAAATACAACAAAACTAGAGCTGTTGCGGTTGAAGGAGGGATTGTAATATAAAACCTCAGTATTTGGCTTTCTTCACCAGTCTGAACATTCTGCCTTGGAGGTACCACTGAAGAAGTATAGGGCATCATGTAGAAAGCAAGCATAGTTGGAAAATTACTGCCCTCTAATATTTTTAATGGCTGCATCATATTCTGTCCTTTGACATCTGTGATAGTTCTGGAAGTGTTCTGCTTCGATCTCCCTTGAAGGAAGTCTCTATTGAGGAGTGTTAGCTGATAGCTTCCAGCTGCAGAGCCTTTGGGATTGGCTACATCATTGAGCCACATTCTCCTCAGGCAGCTCCCTCCCAGTGACTGATCCCAGTAGATACTACGGTCTGACCATTTCTGCTCAACATGGGGCTTCTCTCGAGTTCTCTGCTGGGCTGGCAGATCAGAACTGTGCTGTTCCGTGTCTTTTCCTGATTTCCCCTCCTTCCTCCTCTGCTTTCACAGTTGGCAGCCTGCATTGCAGCCTGAAGGCTTTCTCTGCTTACTCCTCTTGCTTTCTCCTTTCATTCTTCGTAGGCATTTCTCACAAAATGTTTCTTAAAGTTTTAACTCCATCTTGGGCCTACTTTATTTTTTTATAGATATATAAATATATATATAATATATAAATGTTATATATTATATATATATTATGTATAATATGTATCATGTATAATATATAGTATATATCATGTATAATATATAGTATATGTAATGTATAATATATAGTATATATCATGTATAATATATAATATATAGTATATATCATGTATAATATATTATGTATAATATATGTTATATATCATGTATAATATATATTATGTATAATATATGTTATATATCATGTATAATATATTATGTATAATATATATTATATATCATGTATAATATATATTATGTATAATATATATTATATATCATGTATAATATATATTATGTATAATATATATTATATATCATGTATAATATATATTATATATCATGTATAATATGTATAATATATAATGTGATTTTATATATATATATATATATTTGAGACAGTCTCACTCTGTCGCCTCGGCTAGAATGCAGTGTGGCATGATCTCGCCTCATTGCAACCTCCATCTTCTGGGTTCAAGCAATTCTTGTGCTTCAGCCTCTCGACATAGCTGGGATTACAGGCGCATGCCACCATGCTTGGCTAATTTTTGTAATTTTAGAAGAGACAGAGTTTTGTTCTCTACTAAAGAGAACCAATTGGCCAGTTATCTACTATTCTCTACCAGTTGGCCAGGATGGTCTTAACTCCTGGCTTCAAGCAGTCCGCCTGCCTCAGCTTCCCAAAGTGCTAGGATTACAGGCATGAGCCACCATGCCCGGCCAGGTCTACTTTCTAGAGAACCTGAACTGACACACATCCAGGTGGTTTTTAAAAAATAAGTATTTAAAGACATTATCATTCATTCTTATGGTTTAAAAAACACATAAATGGGGCCAGGGGCAGTAGCTCACACCTGTAATCCCAGCACTTCAGGAGGCCAAGGCGGGCAGATCACTTGAGATCAGGAGTTTGAGACCACCCTGGCCAACATGGTGAAACCCTGTCTCTACTAAAAATACAAAACTTAGCTGGGCGTGGTGGCATGTGCCTGTAACTCCAGCTACTGGGAGGCTGCGGCAGGGGAATCACTGGAGCTTGGGGGGCGGAGGTTACAGTGAGCCAAGATGGCACCACAAAAACACAGAAATGCACAAAATGAAAAATAAACAATCCACCCCTTCTCCAAACTCTAAGAAAACCATTTTCATATGTTCATAATCATACCTATGTCATAATCTCACTGATATCATTATTTCATTTTCTATCTATCTATCTATCTATCTATCTATCTATCTATCTATCTATCTGTCTTTCTTTTTTGTTAAGAGATGGGGTTTTGCTATGTTGTCTAGGCTCGACATGAACTCCTAGGCTCAAGTCATCCTCCTGCCTCTGCCACCCAGAATGCTGGAATTATAGGTGTGAGTCACCACATCCAACTTTAGATAGTGTCTATTGTTATCATGTGTGTTCTGAAAGATAAGGGAATTAGTATATCTAACATTCTTTTACCTTTTCGCCTCCATTTTTAAATTTTTGTTTACTGGTGATGTTATTTTTACCTTGTTAAAGCTTATGTTTATACCTAGTTGTATATATTATTTAGACCGCCTATTGAGTAAAAATTGATTTTAAAAATTGAAAATCAGTAATTTTATTTGCTGTAATTACATAAATATAACTTAGTCCAGAAGTGAGTGATTTGGTTGAAACTATATAGGTGGAATATAATTCCACATATCTCAGCTTTGCCAGGTTCAGTTTTCTTTCTAGATGCTCAGCTGTCTCTGTTCCTTGTTGCTTATATTGTCTTCTTCATTTAAGAGCACAAGCCACACTACTTGGAGTTGAATCCTAGCATCAAACAGGTTTTTTTTTTTTTTTTTTTTTTTGAAGACAGAGTTTCACTCTGTCACCCAGGCTGGAGTGCAACGGTGTGATCTCGGCTCACTGCAACCTCCGCCTCCAGGGTTCTAGTGATTCTCCTACCTCAGTCTCCTGAGTAGCTGGGATTACAGGTGCCCACCACCATGCCCTGCTAATTTTTTCGTATTTTTAGTAGAGATGGGGTTTCGCCATGTTGGCCAGGCTGGTCTTGAACTCCTGACGTCAGGTGATCCACCCACCTCGGCCTCCCAAAGTGCTAGGATTACAGGCGTGAGCCACCATGCCCAGTCGTATCAAACAGTTATTCATCGTGTGATCTTTAGCAAGTTACTTACTCTCTGTGCTTAACATTTATGATCTGCAAAACTAGTGTCACAGTTCTGAGTTCTTATACAGTTCTTATTGCTACAGTAACAAATTACCACAAATTTAGAAGCTTAAAACATCCATTTATAATCTCATAGTTTCCATAGGTCTGAAGTTCAGAGGGCTAGGCAAGGTCTCTGCTTAGAGTCCTATAAGACCAAAATCGAGGTGTTGGCAGCGCTGTTTTCTTTCAGGAGGCTCTAGGGGAGAATCAGCTTCCGTGATTATTCAGATTGTTGGCAGAATTGATTTCTAAGTGCTTGTAGGACTAAGTCCTATTTCCTTGTTGGCTGTTGGCTTGGGGGAGGAAGTGTCACACTCAGCTTCTATAGACCACTTGCATTTCTTTCTTTTTTTTTTTTTTTTTTTTTTGAGACGGAGTCTCACTCTATCGCCCAGGCTGGAGTGCAGTGGCGCAATCTCGGCGCACTGCAAGCTCTGCCTTCCAGATTCACGCCATTCTCCTGCCTTAGCCTCACGAGTAGCTGGGACTACATGTGCCCGCCACCTCACCCGGCTAATTTTTTGTATTTTTAGTGGAGATGGGATTTCACTGTGTTAGCCAGGATGGTCTCGATCTCCTGACCTCATGATCTGTCTGCCTCGGCCTCCCAAAGTGCTGGGATTACAGGTGTGAGCCACTGCGCCCGGCCTTTTTTTTTTTTGAGACGGAATCTTGCTCTGTTGCCCAGGCTGGAGTGCAGTGGTGTGATCTTGGCTCACTGCAAGCTCTGCCTCGTGGGTTCACACCATTCTCCTGCCTCAGCCTCCCCAGTAGCTGGGACTACAGGCGCCTGCCACTACACCTGGCTAATTTTTTTGTATTTTTAGTAGAGATGGGGTTTCACTGTGTTAGCTAGGGTGGTCTCGATCTCCTGACCTCGTGATCTGCCTGTCTTGTCCTCCCAAAGTGCTGGGATTACAGGTGTGAGCCTCCACGCCTGGCCTTCTTTCACTTCTAAAGGCCTGTTTGATTATATCATACCTACCTGGATAATCTAGGATAACTGCCTTATTTTAAAGTCTGTAACCCTAACGCTATGTAGTACAGTATATAGAAGAGTAACAGTAGGGGACAAAAATCATAAAGGGCCTAAATCTTGCCTAGCCACAGTCCTTCCTCTGGCTTCCATGATCCATATCTATATCTCACATACAAAATAGAACCACCCCATTCCAAGGTCCTCAAAGATCTCATTGTATAACAGTTCAATATCTCATCTCAAGCTTTTCAGCTCAGAAGTCCTTAATCTCACATCTAGATCATCTAAATAAAAATATGGGTGATGCTGTTTATTGATGGACCTGTGAAACTAAAGAAACAAGTTTACTTCTTCCAAAATAAGTGTTGGGACAGTAATAGACATTCTGGTTCAAAAAGGGAGAAGATGTAAAAAAGGAGTCGCAAGTCCCAAGCAATTTCAAAAACCAGCTGGAGAAACTCCACTACATTTCAAGGCCTGAAAATAATCCTTTGTGGTTTGCAGTTTAACCCTCTGGACTTGCAGCTCTGCCTGCTCTCTTAGATACTTTTGTTAGTTTTTAAAAAAATATCTTTTCTTTTTCCTCAGGTTTGATGGTTCTTGGTTGCCCATCCATATTCATGAAAGGAGGATTAAGTTGGTCTGTTTAAGTAACTGGAATGAGATTCTCTGTTGCAGGTTTATTTCATCCACAGGTCTTTCTCTTGGTTGTGGCATGTGGTAGTCTTTAATGCCTTCTCATAGGCATGCGTTTCTCAAAAAATTGGTTTTGGGGGCAAAAAAAAAAGTTGCTCTTTTTGAGTGTAAAGCACAGATATACATACAATACACAAATGTATAGTATATCTGTGGTTCTAAACTTTTCATGGAGCGAGTGATTAGGGAATAAACATCTAAAAAAGCTCCATTGGTGTTAGTAATAGGAAGAAAGGTTGAGAAACAGTGCTCTGAGGTATATGGTTGACTAGGTGGCAGGCTTCTAGGTACCCCCAATTGCTAAAATAATCATGCCTTATTTTGGGAGTGGAATGCTTTAGTGTCTGAAGAGCTGCCCTTGTTTACTTTTAGGTCTCAACATCTACCTCAAGAGCTCTTCACAGACCTGCCCATTTTGTTTAGAGCAGTAGCTTCCAAACTTTTATACACTGTGTTCCATAGTTCAAAATACATTTTACATTGCAATTTAGTACACACATGTATATTAACTTGTAAATATATAACTAAAGAAAAATTCCATGAAATAGGACATAGCTCCACTTTGTATTTTCTGTTATATGCATTCCAGATCATTAAAAATTACTAGTAACCCACCAAACTGTTTGAAACCCCATAGTTTGAAGAATACTTTAGACCAGTACCTGGGCTTAATCCTGAAGCTGACAGCCTTGCTGTCAACTCTTTAAGCAAGAAGAGGAGGAGAGGCCTAGTTGGCTAAGTCATTTGGAATGCAAATTTTACATGATAAAATTGATGATATCCCACCCCTAACCCCTGCTGTTTGCATTTTAAGCTTGGATCCTCTCTTTATCTCCTTTGGGAAGACCTAAACCACTGTCTTTGCTGCAGTTTCCTTTGCTTACTTTTTCTTAGTTGGATCTCAGTTGTTTTATATTTTCTAGGTATCACCCACATTTTCTGATCTGAGAGTGGAGTTTTTTTCCTTCCATATATTTATGATTTGATTTCTGAGTTTAAAAACAAAATAAAACAGCTTTCTGTTGTTACCTGAAGATCAAGGGTGGAACAAAAATTACATTTGTATGCTCAGTCCACCGTGTTCAGTTGGAAACCTTATAGTTTACTTAACAGTCCTAAGTTAGTGTTATATTTTGGTGTTTTCCAGTTTTTCTAAGAGTTTATTTTTGCTAAATCTACATGAGGAGCCATGCTTATTTTTAGGAATGATGAAAACATGATTGCTTGTCTGAAGCCTACCTGTAAAATCTTTCATTCCCCTTATGTCTGGTGCTAACTGATTGGGTCATGGTTGAGAGTGAATCTATCTCTGATCAAACTGTCAGGTTTCTAAATCTCACTTATTAAATTCTGCCACTTATAATCTATGTGCTCTTGGGCAAATTGCCTCATTTCTTTGTACCTATTTGCTTATTCTAAAGTAGGAATAGTAATATCTACTTCGTAGGGTTGTTGTGAGAGTTAAATGCTAAGGGCATATAAAGAAAGTTCTTAGGACAGTTCCTGGCATATATTAAGCATTTGATAACTGCTGTTTGTCAACATCATCATCATAACTATACTCATCCATACATATATATCCTTTTTAAAAAAACAGCTTTTTTATCCTCTTACACAGTTTTTGTATAGGCTGTGTAGGTTTATTTATTTTCAACCCACTTGATTTTAATTTAATTTAATTTAATTTAATTTTACTATTTTATTTATTTGAGATGGAGTCTCACTCTGCTGCCCAGACTGGAAGTGCGGTGATGCGATCTTGGCTCACTGCAACCTCCACCTCCCAGGTTCAAGCGATTCTCCTGCCTCAGCCTCCCAAGTAGCTGGGATTACAGGCGCCTGCCACCATGCTCGGCTAATTTTTGACATTTAGTAGAGATGGGATTTCACCATGTTGGCAAAGCTGGTCTTGAACTCCTCACCTCAGGTGATCCATGCACGTTGGCCCCCCAAAATGCTGGGATTAACAGATGTTAGCGACCATGCCCGGCTGATTTTATTTTTAAAAGAATCTAAGGCTGGGTATGGTGGCTTATGCCTGTAATCCTAGTACTTTGGGGGGCTGAGGCAGGGGACTCGCTTGAGCCCTGGAATCTGAGACCAGACTGGGCAACATGGTAAGACCCCATCTCTACAAAGAATCAAAAATTAGTTGGGCCTGGTGGCACGCTCCTAGAGTCCTGGCTACTTGGGAGGCTGAGGTGTGGGAAGTTCACTTGAGCCTGGGAGGTTGAGGCTGCAGTGAGTCATGATTGCGCTAGCGTACTCAGACTGGGCAACAGAGTGAGACCCTGTCTCAAAAGAAAGAGTCTAAGGCCAGGCATGGTGGCTCATGCCTCTAATCCCAGCACTTTGGGAGGCCGAGGCAGGTGGATCACTTGAGGTCAGGAGTTTGAGACCAACCTGGCCAACATGGTGAAGCCCTGTCTCTACTAAGAATACAAAAATTTGGTGAGCATGGTGGCACGTACCTGTAATCCCAGCTACTTGGGAGCCTGAGGCAGGAGAATCATTTGAACCCAGGAGGCAGAGACTGCAGTGAGCTGAGATCATGCCACTGCACTTGAGCCTGGGCGAAAGAGCAAGACTCCATCTCAAAAAAAAAAAAAAAGAGTCTGACTGTGTTTTGCTTTACTGGAATTAGTAAACTGGAAAATTGGCCTAGCTAAGACTCAGTTAGCTGAACTAAGGAGAGAAAAGGTGTGAGGTGATTAGAGAAACGTCAGCTTATTAGGATGAAGGATAGTAGGTTGCAAACCATATTTACTTACATTTGCTTTGTGGATAATAGTTAAGGGTGAGGGATACAGAGTCAGACTATCTGAGTTAGATCATTGGTTCCACAACTTGCTGGCTGTGTGACTTTGGGCAAGTTACTTAACTTTTCTGTGCCTTATGTAAAATGGGGATGATAATACCTGCCTCACAGGGATACTGTGAAGATCTCATGAATTAATGCATGTTAGTTGCTTACAAGTGCTTAAGAGACAACAGCTATTAGTAGTATTAATATTGTGCTTGGATTTTGAATTTATTTTGCTTGGATTTGAATTCAGTATTTGATTTTGTTCAGAGTTTGTTGGGTCTCCCTTATGTAAAATGCTTGGGGACCAGAAGTGTTTTGGATTTTGGATTTTTTTTTGTTGGGCGGGGGGGGGTTTGGAATATTTGCGTATGCATAATGAGATAGCTTGGGGATGGAACCCGAGTCTAAACGCAATGTTTATTTATATTTCGTATGTGTATACATATTTTATACACATAGCCTGAAGGCAGTATTATTTTTCCCTTGTTGATACTGAATAAACTGTTGTGCACCTTTGTTTTGACTGCAACCCACGACCTAAGGTCAGGTTTAGACATTTCCGCTTATGACATCATATAGGCTCTCAAGAAGTTTTGGATTTTGAAGCACTTTGAATTTTGGATTTTTGGGTTAGGAATGTTCAACCTTTATAAAGAGTACAGAGTTGAAGTAAAGGGTGAGGTTTTCATACTGATAGAAATGTACTATATTTTCTACCATCTAGAGGTGGAATAATATTTAGGACACAGGAATTAGTTGGGAGATTAATAAATACTTTATAAATACAACAATACTTCAAACATTAGGCCTTCTAGAGTTATTCTAAGGTATTTGGGGCCATACCTAGGCATTGGTATGGTGGTTTGTTGCTAGCCTTTTCACTTAGTCATTAAAACAATTTACCTTTTTCATCCTTGTTATACATTATTTTCTGAATTTCTGCTTTAATAGTTAACAGTAGTCCCCAGGTTTTATTTTTATTTTTATTTTTGTTTCCTTGAGACAGGGTCTCGCTTGTTGCCCAGGCTGGAGTGCAGTGACACAATCATGGCTTACTCCAGCCTTGACCTCCCAGGCTCAAGCAGTCCTCCCACTTCAGCCTCCTGAGTAGCTGGGACTACAGGCGTGTACCACTATACCTGGCTAATTTTTTATTTTTTTTTAGAGACTGGGTCTCATCATGTGTCCAGACTGGTCTCAAACTGCTGGGCTCAAGTGATTCTCCCACCTTAGCCTCCCAAAGTGCTGGGATTACAGGTGTGAGTCACCATGCCTGGCCGGTCCCCAGGTTTAAAAAAAATTCTCCCTTTGAAGTTGTAGGAAACTTAAACTTAGAATGTATATGAAACAGGATTTTCTATCACATTAATTTAAAGTCTCTCTTTAGAGTATGTTACCCAGTGTATTTTCCTTTCCTGTATTTGAGTGTTACAGTATAATCATTAGTGTTTTCAGTATGTTTTGTCTAATTATCTTATTTGTAGTTTTTTTTCTTGTGAAAAACATCTTGAGTAGTACTTTTTGAACATTCTGCTTATTCACTTGAATTAATTGTTTGAATATAGTTTTAGAAATTCATTTTTTAAGATTGCTAAATTTTATTATCTTTTTTCTTCAATTGTGGGCCATACGTTAAAAGTAACAGCTTTGATGTTATTTTGCAGAGACAAGTTTTTGAATTTTCTTAGTTGCAGAATTGCACACTGTGGAAATGACTTTACTGGTAAACCCTGGGTAGCTGTACATCTCTCTATGAGAAAGAGTTTTATAGGAAGAGACATCTATCGCCAATGAATTGCCAAAAGAATGATTTTTCCTGAAAATAGTAGAACGTCTTTTCTGTTTGCCTCCACATTTGTCATGTATCTGTGAAGTATGTATACAGACACACATGCGCACACGCACATGCCGCATGTATGTTGAAAAACATTAATTTTTAAAAATTTAAAAAATTTTATAGAGATGGGGTTTTGCTTTGTTGTGCAGGCTGTTCTGAAACTCCTGGCCTTAAGCAGTTCTCCCGAGTTGGCCTTTCAAAGTTCTGGGATTACAGATGTGAACTATCATGCCCAGCCAAAAAAAAAATTCAGTATACCACATTTGGGCCAACCTTTTCATTAGTAAGATTTCATGACAATTTTTCTAGTATATTATAGCATATGTTCATTCATTACCCTTGATGGCCTATTGCTAAATTTTAGTCCTGATTATTATTCTCCTTTACTGTATCAATTTTGCACGTTACTAAACATGGTATTCAACTATTCTGTCATTAATTATAGACTTCATTTAGTAATTTACAAACCATGATAGCATTTTGGGTCAAGAATACCAGACATTCCTTTTATTACGAAGTAGTTGCCCTTTAAGGTAGTTGAGTTTTCTGTTTCATTTGGATAATGTGCTGTGTTGAGCTTTGGTTGTTAATTGATAAATGTGGTATCCTCTCTGTGAGAGCTTTTAAAATGCATAACACGTATTTCAGAAAGCAGCTGTTGCTATGGCAACTCTCGGGTCACTTGCAGCTCAGCTTACATGATTGGCTGTTAATGGAGTCTAATATGCTTGAGAAGAGAATTGAGCAAATGAAAGAGGGTTTTGAAGGAATCCTGTTAAAGCTCTTGAAGTTAACAGAACAGCACACAAAAATTTAACACTTATATTACTGTTAACACAATTTTGCTGGAAGTAGTTTTATGAATAATGACAGTGAGACAGGACAAATTTTTGGAAAAATAATTTTCAAAATCCTTTTAGGAATGTTGTAATCTTGTCACTTTTCCTTATTTTACTGTTGTTTAAAGAAACACTTTCACAGCTATCACTCGTGTTCTGTGCTCTATTCTCTGAAGTACCTGTCTCAGAGGAGTTAATTACAATGAGGCGTGAGAAGGTTGTTAATTGTGCAGGGTCAGAAAGAGTGGTAAAACCAGGAATAGTGTCAAAATTTTACTCTGGTTACATGAATTAGATTAGAATTGCCTCTTACTTGATTCTTAAGATAGCCCCATGAATACCTGCCTCATTCTTAGGGGTATTTGGATGGTGTGAAAAGGGAGGTGGTGGTGTGTACTGTGGATTTTGAGGCCAGTAAAGTAAGTAAAATTAAGCGTAATTAACTGCCATAATAAAAATTAATAGAGCCATGGAAAATGGCACAGTAACATATATCTTGTTAAATGACAGAATTTTCATCAGTCTCCACCTACGACTACTTTTGACAGTTAAATATAAGTAAAACATAATTATTAGAATTTATAATTCAGATGAAATTTACTAATTAATAATTTAACATCACCTCGGAAATGATTTCACTTTGTAAAAACTTCAGTTGGTTATTTCAGCCATATGTACTTAGAAAAGAGTACTAAGGCATGTAGCTTATTTTACATATCTGCTGTTTCTACTTAGGGTCTTAAAAAATTATTGATTATGGTGCTAGTGTTGAAATTGATGAACTGATTATGTTACAGCTATACTGGTGTATAGTTATATTTGGTTTTTTGGTTTTGCAAGCAAAAATTGGTGATACAAATCAATATCTACCAACACCCTAAATTACCTTTGTTTTTTTTTTTTTTATTTCCTATTCAAGTAACACTCAGGAATATTACAGAAAAACTTTTCTTAATAGACCTACCTAGATATGTGGGATGCCCTCATTACTTTTTTTGACAAAACACCTTAAAGTTCAATAAATGTTCCTCTAAACACCAAAATCTGTAAGTTCGTTAATCCGTATTACCCCTTGGAAATGCTGTTTTTTTTTTTTTTTGGTGGAAGATACAGGACCTGGCTCTGTCACCTAGGCTGGAGTACAGTGGCACGATCATAGCTCAGTGTAACCTGGAACTGCTGGTCTCCAATGATTGTCCCACCTCAGCCCCCCCTGAAGTGTTGGGATTACAGGTGTGAGCCACTGCACCCAGCCTCATTTTGTTTTTAAATGATAGTGTGCAGGTGACCATAGGTCCTGGTCTGCCAGTTCTGGTAGTACTGGATTATTCTTTTTTTTTTTTTTTTTTTTTTTTTGAGACGGAGTCTTGCTCTGTCGCCCAGGCTGGAGTGCAGTGGCGCGTGGATTATTCTTAATAGTGTTCCCTTTTTATATTTAATACCAAGAGATAAAAGAAAAGTACAATAAGTCAACAGGGAAATCCACAACTCATAGCTACTATTGCATTCTAGTGCATTTCATTCCTTTTCAGCCTTTTTGTTTGTTTTTTGAGACAGCAACTTGCTATGTTGCCTAGGCTGGAGTGCAGTGGTGCCATCTTGGCTCACTGCAACCTGTGCCTTCCAGGCTCAAGTAGTCCTCCCACTTAAGCCTCAGGAGTAGCTGAAACTACAGGCATGTACCATCATGCCTGGCTCATTTTTGTGTTTTTAGTAGAGACAGGGTATTGCCATGTTGCCCAGGCTGGTCTTGAGCTCCTGGGTGTAAGCAATCCGCTGGCTTTAGCCTCCCAAAATGTTTGGATTACAGGCGTGAGCCACCCTGCCTGGCCCGTTTCAGTCTTTTTATGTGCATGTGAGTATATATGAAGTGTGTAGGATGGCTGGGTGTGGTGGCTTATGCCTGTAATCCCAGCACTTTGGGAGGCTGAGGCAGGTGGATTATTTGAGGTCAGGAGTTTGAGACCAACATGGTGAAACCCTGTCTCTACTAAAAATACAAAAATTAGCTAGGCGTGGTGGGATGCACCTGTAATCCCAGCTACTCGGGAGGCTGAGGGACAAGAATCGCTTGAACCCGGGAGGTGAGGTTGTGGTGAGCCAAGATCGTGCCATTGCACTCCAGCCTAGATGACAAGAGTGAAACTTTGTCTCAAAAAAAAAAAAAAGAAAGAAAGAAAGAAAGAAATGCGTAGGAGAGGACATTCTTTATATTTGCATCTATACACTGGCCACTTTTTTTTCCATATAATATAAGTATTGCATATCATAAGCAATTCTTCTCATAGTTCTTAATAGTGTATAAAAAATATTCACAAGTAATTGCTCTCCATTTATAGGACATTGTTTCTTTTTTTTTTTTTTTGGCTATTATAAAGTAGTTCAGAGTGGATAATACATTTAAGTGTAAATATATTTTCATTTATGTATTTATTTTTGCTTCAGGAAATATTTTTAGAAGAGGAATTGCTGAACTAAAGATTATTGATTTTTAAAGGTCTTGATACATATTAATATTAGATGCTTTCTGGAAGAGCTTTTACATTTTTTTTGACGTGTAAATTACTGTAAATTTACTTGTAGGACCTCAGGTGCGGAGGGCTGAATTAATCCTGACCACAGTTCATGGCATGCAGTAATTGACTCATTCAAAGCCTTGCTTTCATTTTATTTATTTCCTTAATGTGTATTATTCACTCATTCTCCTTTTCTCCATAGGTTTGATACACACACACACACACACACACATAAATGCAGAGAGCACACGTTTATTTGTATGTGTTCTGATATATATTGTTGTTTTATGTGGTTGTATTTGAAGTCAAACATAAAGTGGATTGGCATTACTTTGTTCTGGGGACCCCTCTGCCACCACCGTTTCTACCCCCACCGCTGATGTTGGGAAAAAAAATGATAAAATACACACAACCTAAAATCTACTATCTTAACCATTTTTAAGTGTATAGTTTAGTGGTATTAAATATGTCCATATTGTTTTGCAGCCATCACCACTGTACGTATCCAGGACTCTTTTTCATCTTGCAAACTGGAAACTCTATACCTGTTAAATAAAAACCCTTCAGTGCCCCCAACCCCAGCTTCAGGCAACTACCATTGTATTTTCTGTTCCTATGAATTTAATTACTCTTAAGTATCTTATGTAATTGGAATCATACAGTATTTGGTGTTTTTTTTATTTTTTTGCGACTCGCTAATTTCACTTAGCATAATGAAAGCAAGCTTCATTCATAACATCTGTCAGAATTATCTTTTTTAAGGCTGAATAATACTCCATTGTTTGTGTATACCACATTGTGTTTATCCATTTGTCAGTTTGAGTTGCTTCCTTGATTGAAGTATTGTGAGTAATGTTACTATGAACATGGGTGTATAAATATGTCTTCAAGACCTCATTTTCAGTTCTTTTGACTACATACCCAGAAGTGAAATTGCTGGATTGTATGGTAATTCTATTCTTAATTTTCTGAGGAAACACCATATTGTTTTACACTGTGGCTATACCATTTTACATCCCCACCAACAGTATATAAGGGTTCTGATTTCTCTACTTGTTACTTTCTGGATTTTTTTTTTTTTTTAATGGAGTCTTACTCTGCCACCCAGGCTGGAGTGCAGATGGTGTGATCTTGGCTCACTGTGACCTCTGCCTCCTGGGTTCAAGTGATTCTCCTGCCTCAGCCTCCTGAGTAGCTGGAACTACCGGCGTGCGCCACCATATCTGGCTAATTTTTATATTTTTAGTAGAAATGGGGTGTCACCATGTTGGCCAGGCTGGCCTGGAACTCCTGACCTCAGCTGATCCACCTGCCTTGGCCTCCAAATGGGAGGCCATGCATAAGCCACATGCATAAGCCACAGCACCCAGCCTACTTTCTGGATTTTTTTATTGTAGCCATCCTAATGGATGATGAGTGTTATCTTACTGTGGTTTTGATTTGCATTTACCTAATTACTAATGATATTGAGCATCTTTTCACGTGCTTACTGGCCATTCGTGTATTTTCTTTGGAGAATGTCTATTCAATCTCTTTGCCCATTTGTGAATCAGGTTATTTGTTTTTATGTTGTTGAGTTGTAGAAGTTCTTCTGGATATTAATCTCTTATCACATGTATACTTGGCAAAGGTTTTCTCCTGTTCTGTGGGTTGACTTTTTACCCTGTTGGATTTGTTTCTTGATGCACAAAGTTTAAAATTTTTGTGAAGTCCAGTTTTCCTGTTTTTCTTTTGTTGTCTGTGCCGATGTTGTTCTGAGAAATCATTGCCAAACCTAATGCTGTGAAAGTTTTGTCTCATGTTTTTTCTGTAAGAGTTTTATAATTTTAGGTCATACATTTAGGTCTTTGATCCATTTGAGTTAACTTTTGTATTTAGTGTTAAATAAGGGTCCAGATTTGCATGTGGCTACCCAGTTTTTCCATTACTATGTGTTGAAACGACTGTCCTTTCCCCATTAATAGTCTTGGCAACTTTCTTGTAGATCATGTTACCATGCATGCAAGGGCTTATTTGTGGGCTCTCTTTTCTATTCCATTGGTCAATATATTTGTATGGCAGTGCCACACAGTTTTAATTACTGTAGTTTTGAGGTAAGTTTTGGAAGTAGGAAGTGTGAGTCTTCCAGCTTTGTTCTTCAAGATTCAGTATCTTGTTCCTGAAATTCAAGATTGTTTTGGCTATTTGGATCCCTTGAGATTCCATATAAATTTTAGGATGAGTTTTTCTATTTCTGCAAAAAATACTGTTGTTATTTTGAAAGGGATTGCATTGAATCTGTAGACTGCTTTTGGTAGTATTGATACATTTAAAAAGATTGTCTCCCAATCCGTAAACATGGGATGTGTTTTTACTTATTTGTGTCTTTAATTTCTTTCATCCATGTTTTCAGTGTACTACAAGTCTTTCACCTTGTTGGTTAAGTTATTCATTAACATTTCACTACTTTAGATGCTGTTATAAATGGAACCGTTTTTGTAATTTTTTTTCAGATTGTTCATTGTTAGTGTATAGAAATGCAACTGATTTTTTTTATGTGTGTTGACTTTGTATCCTGCTACTTGGCTTTATTTGTTTATTCTAAAGCTTTTATGTGTGAAATCTTCAGGGTTTTCTACATACAGGATTATGTTGTCTGAACAGAAACAATTTTACTTCTTTCCTTTCAATTTGGATGCTTTTATTTTAATTTCTTTTTCTTGCCTAATTGCTCTGATTAGGACTTCAGTACTATTTTAAATAGAAGTGGTAAAAGCAGGCATTCTTCTTATGTTCCTGATCTTAGATGAAGAGCTTTCAGTCTTTCAGAATTGAGTTTGATGTTTTCTGTGTGTTTTTCATATATCATCTTTATTATATTGAGAAAATTCCCTTATGTTGCTAGTTTGCTTAGTGTTCTTGTTATGCAGGGGTATTGAATTCTCTCATACCTTTTCTGCATTGAGATGATCATGTGATTTTATTTTCTTCATTCTGTTAATGTGGTATATTACATTGATTAGTTTTTGTATATTGAACCATCCTTGCGTTCCAGGAATAAATGCACTTGGTCATGGTGTATAATCCTTTTATATGCTCTGGATTCAGTTTGACAACTTTTTTGGGTTGTATTTTTCAGTGTTTTGTCAGCAAAGTTAAGAGCATGTACTCTGGACCCAGTCAGCTTGGGGTTGAATCTGTCATTTAGTAACTGTGCTACAGTGGGCCAACCACTCAATGCCACATTTTTATAATTTGTAAAATGGGGTTAAGAGTAGTTCCTACCCTTTTGGTGAGGATTAATTAGTAAATATGTGTATAGTGTTTAGAATAGTGGCTGGCACACAATAAATGTTATATAAATGGGTTAGTGTTAAAAAATTAGAAAAAACTGGAATTTTCATCTGAATTTCATATTTGAATTGATAAATTTTGGAGAAATCAAGTTAAGTTGCCCCATCCAAAAGAATGTAATGGCTGTCTATTGCTCAAAACTTTTAACAGATTTTAATACAATCAAATTTCCTTTTTTTCTGCATAGTACTCATTATTCTCAATTGCTAGTTCTTTTTTCTTTGCTTTGCTTTTCTTTTTTTTGAGATGGAGTTTTGCTCTTGTTGCCCAGGCTGGAGTGCAACAGCACGATCTCGGCTCACCGCAACTTCTGCCTCCTGGGTTCAAGCTATTCTCCTGCCTCAGCCTCCCGAGTAGCTGGGATTACAGACATACACCACCACACCTGGCAAATTTTGTATTTTTAGTAGAGACAGGGTTTCTCCATGTTCATCAGGCTGGTCTCAAACTCCTGACCTCAGGTGATTGCCTGCCTCAGCCTCCCAAAGTGCTGGGATTACAGGCGTGAACCACTGCGTCCAGCTGCTAGTTCTTAACTAGGGGCAGTGTCTCCCATCCTTATTTCCTCCGTGGGACATTTGGCAATGTGTGGAGACATTTTTGGTTGTCACAGTTTAGGAGGATGCTACTTTATCTAGTAGCATCAACAGGCTAGTCTCCACAACAAGTAGTTATCTGGCTAAAAATGTCAATAATGCCGAGGTTGAGAAACCCTGTTCTAGAGGTATTGTTTTTGTTGCCATTTTCAATGGACTTTATTTTAATTTCTGATTGGTTATTGCTATCGGAGGGAGATGTTAACAGATTTTTTCTGTTACCTTTTATCTGGCACTTGTGCTCAACTAAACTTACTAGAACTTGAGTCTAATAATTTGTAGATTCTGGTTGTTTTTCTTTGTCGATGATCTGGTCTCTTCCTTTCTAATTTTTATGTGTCTGTCTCTACCTCTCTTATAACATTGGCCAGAACCTTTACTATTTTATTAAACAGTAGCAGTGATAATAGGCGTCTTTGTAATGTTCTGAACTTTATGGAATGAGTTTCAAGTTTCTTAAGATGAAGTAACACCAAACAATATAGGAGGATGTCAGTCTTAGTTTATCCTGCCTGAGTATTATCACTTAAAATGTGTTCTTGAGGCAAAAATGCTTAACTTCATTGTTGATCAAAAAAATGCAATTTAAATCAGCAATGAAGTGATGTTT
The DNA here is from genome assembly GCF_029281585.2 of Gorilla gorilla gorilla. Classification (NCBI taxonomy): domain Eukaryota; kingdom Metazoa; phylum Chordata; class Mammalia; order Primates; family Hominidae; genus Gorilla; species Gorilla gorilla. The sequence goes on along the minus strand of NC_086017.1, from coordinate 147,835,621 downwards.
TGTATTTCCTAGTTATATTGAGAATTTTTCTACAAGTGCGTTAGCCCTTTTTCCTCTGTGAGTATATTTGTCTTTTAACAATTTTTCCTCCTCTCAGAATTGTATAAGTTATGACTTGCAGCTGTTATTTGTGGTATACTTTTAACTTGTTTGTTTTGATGTGAAAGGTTTTAATTTTTGTGAAAACACATTTACTTTTTTCCTTTGTGAAATCTTTTATTGCTTTTATGCACAAGAAGGCCTTAGCTCCTGAAACTTTCTTCTGAGACTTTCCTGTGATCTTTCTACTTTCTTCAGTGATGTTTTCCTGGTTGAACCAAGGGCACACTTATCCTTTTTCCTTCATTCTGAATCACTCACCTGACTTCAGGTGTTACCTCTTCCCCTGACATGCTAAAATTGTAGGTGATCATAAATATTATTCACTGTGTGTGTGCCTCCCCACCCCCTGCCTTGGTTTTCACAGAGCTTAGGATGTCATGGAAGTATCTCAGGGGCCGTTGGAGATATGGCACTGAGGTGTAGGCTTGATAATTTGGCAGGGTTCCAAGTTTCCTCCCCTTCTTAAGGTACGTTGAGCTCTTTTCTGTTGGTAGTCTACATATGATCATCTCTGTATAGGTGGTCTGCATAAGACTATTGGTTTATATCTTCTGCCGTGAGAGAGAGAAAGTTGGAAATATATACTGATCTAGCATGAGAAATTAGTTAGTAAATTAAAGTCAAGTTAGTAAATATTAAAGCCAAGATCAATTTTGCTACAAAATTTTACTACAAAAATATTTACTAACTTGTAAATATTTACTAACTTTTTAATATTTACAAGATTTTTAATATTTTAATATTTACAAGATAGTAAATATTTACAAGTTAGTAAATATTACAGCCAAGATCAGAGTCTGTTTCTGTTGAATCTAATCTACTTTACATGATTCTTTTTTTTTTTTTTTTTTTTTTTTTTTTTTTAATTTTTGGTGAGATAGGGTCTTGCTCTTTCACTGAGGCTGGAGTACAGTGACATAATCTTAGCTCACTGCAGCTTTGACTTCCCGGGCTCAAGCAGTCCTCCCACCTCAGCCTCTGAAGTATCAAGAGTTACAGGCAGGCACCACTACAGTGGGATAATTTTGTTTATTTTTTGTAGAGACGAGAGCTCACTGCATTGCCCATGCTGGTCTTGAACTCCTGGCTTCAAGAAATCCTCCTGCCTTGGCCTCCCAAAGTGCTAGGATTACAGGTGTGAGCCACAGTGCCCAGCACATGATACTTTAATATTATATCTCTGCATTGGATATTTCTGACAGAACGATCCATTGTCATCTTCCCTTTCTTCTAAAACTGAGCCCATTATCTTTACCCTTTATCCCTGTGGGGAGTGCTTTTCTCCCCAGTGCTGCATCTTCCTTGTTTTTTTTTTTTTTTTTTTTTTTAATTCTACCACCATTCTCTTGTGTGTATACTTTGAAATAAATCTCTCTTAATGGCACTTTTTTAGGCCACCGCATTCAGTTCAACTGCTCAGGGCTACCAGTTTATTTTTTCTTGAGCTCATTGTTGCTTACCTGCTGCTAGATTCATGATTAAGTCCCATAATATCTCCTCACAGTACTATCATAAGAGCTTTATACTTGTTTGCCTTATAGCTAGGCTGTAATCCCTCTGTCCTTTCCACCACTGTGCCTCAAATTAACATTTATATAGATAGCTTCATTAGACAAAATGAAATCTTAAGTTCCTTGGACTAACACTGAAGGCCTTTTACAATTTGGGTAGGCCCTGGGAGGTGTGTATATGTAGAGATAGGCATTTGTAACTTTTTAGCAGTGTGTTACTAACTAGTTATTTAGATCTATCCAGATTTTAAAAATCTTTCTTTTTTATTGCATATGTAATACTTGTAGTATGTATGGAGATGCAAAAGCCAAGAATAAAAGTTGCCCTTAATTTCACTGTTTAGAAATAATCATTAGTCAATCTTTAAAAATGACTATTTTCTTCGTATTTATTCTGTATATTTTGATAAGTTGATACATTTTATTTTTATATTGTTATTATGAATGGAATGTTTATTTCTATTATTATTTTTCCTGTCTCTCTCTCTTTTTTTTTTTCTTGACAGGGTCTCACGTTGTCACCCAGGCTGGAGTGCAGTTGCGCAACCATAGCTCACTGCAGCCTCGACTGCCTGGGCTTCAGCCATCCTCTCACCTCAGCCTCCAGAGTAGCCAGGGCTACAGGCACATGCCACCTTGCCTAACTAACTTTACAAAAATTTTTTTTGGCTGGGCGAGATGGCTCACGCCTGTAATCCCAGCACTTTGGGAGGCCTAGGTGGGTGGATCACGAGGTCAGGAGATTAAGACCATCCTGGCTGACACGGTGAAACCCCCTCTCTATTAAAAATACAAAAAATTAGCCAGGCTTGGTGGCATGTGCCTGTAGTCCCAGCTACTCAGGAGGCTGAGACAGGAGAATTGCTTGAACCTGGGAGGTGGAGATTGCAGTGAACTGAGATTGTGCCACTGCAGTCCAGCCCGGGTGACAGAGCGAGACTCTGTCTCAAATAAACAAAAAAATTCTTTTTTTTTTTTTGCTGCAGAAACGAGGTCTCACTATGTTGTCCAAGCTGCTCTCAAATTTCTGGGCTGAAGTAATCCTCCTGCCACATCCTCCCAAAGTGCTGGGATTACAGGCACAAGCCACCGCACTTGGCCTGTTATTTTATATTAGTTTTTTAAATATACAAACAAAAGTTACTCATTTTTCTGTATTTATTTCATTGGCTGCCCTATTGAAATATTTATTAAGTCAAACTGGACCCTTTCTTTTTTTTGTTTTTGTTTTTGTTTTTGTTTTTGTTTTTTGAGATGGAGTCTCACTCTTTCACCCAGGCTGGAGTACAGTGGCGCCATCTCCACTCACTGCAACCTCCGCCTCCCGGGTTCAAGCAGTTCTCATGCCTCAGCCTCCAGAGTAGCTGGGATTACGCACGTGCCACCATGCCCTACTAGTTTTTATGTTTTTAGTAGAGATGGGGTTTTGCCGTGTTGGCCAGGCTGGTTTTGAGCTTCTGACCTCAGGTGATCCGCCCACCTCAGCCTCCCAAAGTGAGATTACAGGCACAAACCACTGCCCCTGGCCTTTCAATTAACAACCCTTTCAATTAACAAACAAAATAGTGAATAGAATGTTTCAGGGAGGAAATAGTATAAACAAAGGCATGGAGGTCTGAACCATAAAGGTATTTGGGATGAACTACAAGTATATAATTTGATATTACAGAGATGTAAATTACAGTGTCAGAGAGAGATTGGAGGTGAGACTGGGGAGGACCCAGAACTTAAAATTTTTGCTTGCTATGCTTAGGAATTGGAATATTATCCTAGAAGTGGTAGAGAGTTATTTGAAAGATTTTAAATAGGGAGCTGGTGTGATTAAATATTTTAAATAAATCAGTCTGGCTCTAGGGTGGAGAATTGAATTGCGGCAAGCAAGAAGACTAGGAGACTTGAAATATTCAACAGGACAGCAGGGGCCTTTATTTATTAGGACAGTATAAGATTAGAGAGGAAGAGGAAGGGATGGATTTAACATACATTTTACAGGTAAAATTGTCAGGATATGGTAGAAGGAGAAGAAGGGTAGGTAGAAGGGGAAGTCGACTGATTTCAGGGTTTTTTATTTTCTAGCTTGGATGAGTGCATGATTTCATTACATAAAATGAGGAATTTGGATAAAACACATAATCTTAAAATTTAATTAGGTTCTTGTTTTGGAGGACAGAGAGGGTAGAGGACTGTTAGAAAAGAAGCTCAATTTCTGGGATGTCCTGACCAAGGTCACGGTGTTACATCTAAGAAAATTTTTACAGGAAGCAGTAGTAAAATTAGGATGTGAAATAAAGATGTTGGAGTCATCAGGTGCTTTGAAAATTAATGTTAACAACCTTTTTACTACCTAACATAACTAAAGGGTACATCACATTTCATCAGTAGAAGCAGTTTACTGGTGCTTGAGGAGCAAGGATTGGGGAGTGTTTGAGGAGTTTGGGAGAAGGGAATACTCCCCAAACCCAGGTGACTCAATGATTTCTGTTCTGGTTAACAACCATGGTCTAGTTGAAAAGACTAGGATAATGTGGAGATCTATGGGATTATTATCTTTTTGTTAATGGAAATTCAAAGCATATACAAAAGTAGATGGAATTCTATGAACCCCCTAGATACTTACTGTCCAGCTTCAATAGTTATCAACTCATGGCTCTACTATTATTTCATCTGTATACCACTCATTCTATATTTATTTGAAGCAAATCCCTGACAATCTGTCTTCATCTGTAAATACTGTAGTATATATCTATAAAAGATAAGAACTAAGAAGCACTATAAACATCAACAATACTTTCTTAATATCATACAATACTCTCTAGTGATTGTTTTTCCAAAGAGTATTTTCAATGGAGAATTGGGATTATAGTAAGGTTTTTTTTTCTTTATTAAATGAGAGGGAATGAAAAATGAGAAGGTAGAAGCAATGAATATAAACTGCCTTTCTTCAAAGGAAAACAAGGTGTATAGTGCCTAACATGTATACGAAATTACAGGCTATATGTTTTAAGTGATAAGGGATAGTTGGGTGGTTTGTAGACTTAGCAAAAGAGCTAGTAGGGAAATGAAATGTTGACATGGGGACTTGGGGAGCAAGAACAAGAAGAATATCTTTTTTTCCTTATTTTTTTTTTGAAGGAAAAATATTTTTGTTCTTCTTGGAGACCGAGTTTCGCTCTTGTTGCCCAGGCTGGAGTGCAATGGCACGATCTCGGCTCACAGCAACCTCTGCCTCCCGGGTTCAAGCGATTCTCCTGCCTCAGCCTCCCGAGTAGGTGGGATTACAGGCTAGCACTGCCATGCCCAGCTAATTTTGTATTTTTAGTAGAGACGGGGTTTCTCCATGTTAGTCAGGCTGGTCTCAAACTCCTGACCTCAGGTGATCGCCTGCCTGGGCCTCCCAAAGTGCTGGGATTACAGGCGTGAGTCACCATGCCCGGCCAGGAAAGATATTTTTATTTCATTTTTAAATAACCACAATATTTACTAATGGGATGTATGTTGGGCACTGCATGACTTCTCAGATCCTGGAATCATATTGAACACTATTACCTCATTTTCTGTGCCACAATTATTTATGCATGGTATTTATTTTTAAAAAAATAGGTTAAATTTAACTTGATTTAAGTTTTTTTAAAAATTGACGCAATTGTACCTATTTAGGTGTACATAGTGGTGTTGCAGTATACATAATGTATAATGATCAGATCAGAGTAATTAGCATGTGTATCATCTCAAACATTCATTATTTCTTTGTGTTGGGAACATTCAATGTTTTCTTCCTAGCTATTTGAAACTTTATTATTATTATATATTTTTTTGAGATGGGAGTCTCGCTCTGTTGCCCAGGCTGGAGTGCAGTGGCGTGATCTCGGCTCACTGCAACCTCCACCTCCTGGGTCCCAGTTCAAGCGATTCTCCTGACTCAGCCTCCCGAGTAGCTGGGATTACAGGCATGCACCACCATGCCCAGCTACTTTTTGTATTTTTACTGGAGACGGAGTTTCACCATGTTGGCCAGGCTGGTCTTGAACTCCTGACCTCGTGATCTGCCCGCCTCGGCCTCTCAAAGTGCTGGGATTACAGGTGTTATGAAACTATATTATTTTTAACTACTGTCATCCTATAGTGCTATGGAACACTAGAGATTATTCCTCCTGCCTGGCTGTAATTTTATATCCTTTAAAAAATCTATCCCACAAGGATACCTTATTTTCTGAGATAGTATTGAAGGATAAAGAGTGATTGAGGGAGAGATAAAAAGTTGAACCGATAATTCATAACTAATGACTTAATTATTTTTGGATGAACTTTGGAGAGTATTGAGGTTGTCCCTAGGATGGGTTCTCAATATTAGTAAAACTTTGAAATAGTTGTTGAAGAGAATCAGAAAGGGAGCCACGGACAAATATAAAGATTGCTTAGTGGGATTAAGATTCCACCTGAGCCAGGCGTGGTGGCTCATGCCTGTAATCCCAGCACTTTGGGAGGTGGAAGCAGGAGGATTGCTTGAGCCTACGAGGAATGTTTGTGAGAAAGTGGTTTAGGTAGTCATTCATTTGTAGATTGACTAAGGAAATGAGATGAAGAAGAGACACGTAGACAGTGAAAGGAGTAAGCCCTAGACTGTGTGTATGAAACTGAGGAGCAGATGCTATGGTAGTGTAAGCATGAGAAAGCTGTGAATGTTGGAAGATTAGGTCATATTGGTTAAAGTGTCGGGCTGTGGAGTGTAGCACATGAAGTAGGTCTTTGGAATTGAAAATGTCTAGGAATCTTGAGACTTGGGTTTTCAGTGGACATTGCCTGTGGTTGTGGGACATATGGTAGGGCAGGGCAGAAATAAGACTAAGATGCAGATACCTTCAGTGAATGTGAGGAGCAGTGGTAGGTGGTCAGAAAGTGAGTAGATGGCACTGATAAGGAAGATTAAAGGGTGGTATATATGTCGAATGGAGGAGAGAAAATGGTTTGGGAGAGACACTATGGGTAACTAAGAGAACTCAGAGTGTGGGAGACTATTTCTCTGAGTTTTCAGCTATGTTCCAGATAGTTGAGATATTTCTGTAAACAGATGTCCAAGACCTTGGGTTTACCCATAAAGCTTAATATTTTCATGTGCAAATTAAAATAAAGCAGTTACTTGCTATGAACAGCATAGACAGTAAATTTTCTAGGATACTTTTAAAGAAAAGATTTATTACTTCATCCAGTAACATTTGAAATGCTGAGATCTAGAAGTATGGAAGAAGAGGAAGAGTGATGTGATGGAGGTGAAATGGAGATGGAGAGTGGTATGAGCAGAGGCAGTTGGGGCTGAAGTCAATGAAACTTACCATTTTACCTAGAATAGAGCATGGAGGAAGGAGTAGTTGGGGAAGAAAGGAAGCAGGTTTAGCACCAGGAAACCTACCTCTCACATGTTCAGGCATTTCACCCAATTCTGTCAAACCACAGTTCTCGCATAAAGATACCCCTTATAGCTGTTTTTGGGGTGCAGAGGTAGAAGGTGTATCTCTGAGCAGTGAAATCAGGGGAGTATAATTTAGGTTTGCCATTCAATATGCTTAAGTGTTTTGGGACTTAAAAAGCAAAATATCAATTGTCCCAGATAACTACATACAGAATCACTCATACACTATTTAGCCAGTAGAGGTGTTGCTGTTTCTCTGGAGAGCCTGATGTTTAATAAGAGTACATGACAGGCCAGGCGTGGTGATTCACACCTGTATTCCCGGCACTTCGGGAGGTCGAGGTAGGAGGATTGCTTGAATTCAGCAGTTTGACACCAGCCTGGGCAATATGGCGAAACCCAAACCCTGTGTCTCTACCAAAAATACAAAAAATTAGCTGGGCGTGGTGGCAAGTGCCTATAGTCCCAGCTACTGGGGAGGCTGAGGTAGGAGGATGGCTTGAGCCCGCGAAGGGGAGGTTCCAGTATGCTGAGATCTGCCAGCACACTCCAGCCTGGTGACAGAGTGAAACCCTGTCTCAAAAAATAAAAGTAGAGTACATGACAGAAATACTGCATGTTTGTAGGAATTGAGATGTAAGAAATGAGTCTAGTAAACTGTTAATTCCACATAACAGCCTGCATTAAATCTGATCATTGTGTTATGCTATACTAACCTACATCAATAATCATATCCCAGAATTTTGTACTTAGTATAACAGTTTTTGCATCCTCACTAATTCCGTGGATTTTTTATATCTCATTGATGAGAGTGAGCTTGTCAGTGGGAAACACTAGAGAAATAAAGAGGAGAAACCTGATCAGAGGCATCCCTGGAGTATATTTAATCAAGATGATTGCCTTGGGCAGCTGGCAGGCATGGTGCTCCAGTGAGCAGTGATAAAAGTGTATGGTTATGATTATTCTGAGACTTTTATACTTCACTTAACTTGTTCTTCCCCTAATTTTACAGTCTGTGGGATTCTGAAAAACCTTCTGTTGGGGGAATACTCCAGTTCTTGAACCATCCTCAAAGTTTTTCGCCACCTAGAAATTAATTTTCTTATAGTGGTGAAGCATAATATTTAATAGTAAATATGCTACTGTGTAGTAACTACCACAGTTTCATATTATAAAAGTACATTGTCATAACGTAGCCTACACTAAGTTATTGGTGTGGTTTACTGTGTCCTTCAGGTTTGTGATAAGCAAATGCTCACAACATGATTATGGTCTGTACAAATTTAGCCAAAATTGAAATGGGTGTAATATTAAAAAAATTAAGTATCGAACTTTGTTGTGCAAAATTGATGATTCTTTGAAAATTATTGTTTACGAATCACATAATTTTAAGGTTGGTAGGTCTAGTAAATTGTAAACTGTCTATACCTTTGCTACACGGTCATATTAAGTAAACAAACATCTTTCCTCAGTTGTCAAGAATATCATTCAGGCTTGGCGCAGTGGCTCATACCTATAATCCCAGCACTTTGGGAGGCTGAGGCAGGTGGATCGCTTGAGCTCAGGAGTTTGAGACCAGCTTGGGCAACATGGCAAAACCCTATCTCTACAAAAAACACAAAAATTAGCCAGGTGTGGTGGTGTGTGCCTGTACTCCCAGCTACTTGGGAGGCAGAAGTGGGAGGATTGCTTGAGCCTAGGAGGCAGAGGTTGCAGTGAGCTGAGATTGCACTGTTGCACTCCAGCCTGGACAACAGAGCCAGTCTCTTTCTCAAAACAAACGAAAAGAATAGTTGTTCTACTCCAGCCTCCTGCCTTGGTCATTACACTTGCATGTCCCTCAAGTCTTAGCTGAAGTGTCACCTCCTTAGAAATATAAGACCATCCTTTTGAAGTAATTTATCACCTCATAGAATTTCTCATCTGAAACTCTCATGTTTATCTCTTTATTGTCTGATTCTATGAACTAGAAATAGCAACTTCTTAAATACAGGAATTTCATCTAATTTATTAACCATTGTTTGTAGCTAATTAGAATAGTGCCTAGCATAGAGGAGTTGCTTCGTAAACATTTCTTAAAATGATCTTGAATAAATAATTTCAAAACAATGCTTTTATAGAATAGAGAGATGTCATATTTGTGATTTGTGTCCCCCGAATAGATACGTTGAAATCTTAATTCCTATACCTATGAATGCAACCTTATTTGGAAGTAGAATATTTGCAGATGTAATCAAGTTAACACAAGCTCATAGGCATTTAGCGTGGGCCCTAATCCAATATGACTGGTGTCCTTATAAGAAGAGAAGACAGACACAGGGAAGAGAATACAGTGTGATGACACAGAGGTACACAGAGGGAAGATGGCCATGTGAAGATGGAGGCAGAGATTAGATTTAATGCTCCAACAAACCAAGGAACATCTGGGGTTACCAGAAGCTGGAACAAGTCCAGGGAGGATCCTCCCCTAGAGGTTTCAGGGAGAGCATGGCCCTGCCAACACCTTGATTGTGGACTTCTAGCTTCCAGAACTGTGAGAATAAATTTCTGTTGTTCAAAGCCATCCAGCTTTTTGTATGTTACAGCAGCCCTAGGAAACTAATACAAGGGAAGAGCCTTGGAATTGCAAAGTATAAGAATAAAAGATAAAGGGAGAAATTATTCCCATACAAAATTATCTGGTTTTTATCAGACAGTTTCTTTTTTTGTCCATCAAGGGTTGCTTGAAATTGTGGGCCGGTTGCAGTGGCTCTCGCTTGTGATCCCAGCATGTTGGGAGGCCGAGGCGGGTGCATCACTTGGGAGTTTGAGACCAGCCTGACCAACATGGTGAAACCCCGTCTCCACTAAAAATATAAAAATTAGCTGGGAGTGGTGGTACATGTCTGTAATCCCAGCTACTTGGGAGTCTGAGGCAGGAGAATTGCATGAACCCAGGAGGCGGAGGTTGCAGTGAGCCAAGATCGCGCTGCTGTACTCCAGTCTGGGTGACAGAGCAAGACTGTCTCAAAAAAAAAAAAAAAAGAAATTCTGTCTGTTACACAGTACGTGTTCCATAGAGTTCCATCGAACTCTATGGGATATGCAAATAGTTTTAAGTGCAGTTTATTTGTAATGAGTAGTTATAATTTTTGATCTTCAAGAGATAGACACCATATTGACTAGGAGTAGGGAGGGGGAACTTACATAGCACTAATGCCGAGCTTTTGTAAGTGTGTTACTAAGAGTAAAGAAATGTTTTGAACCTTGGGGAGAAAGTTGGAAGGTCATTTGGTAAAGTACCTCACCTCTTTTTCTTCATGTCCTTAGATCTTTTATTGAGTTGTATTTTAGTGTAGAGTTGGGAGTTAGTTTGGGTTCTATTCCTTCTCTCCTGAAATAATGTCATACTTTAATAAAGTTGCAAAAATAGCACAGAGGTTTTCAACCCTGTACCCCTCACCTAGCTTCCCCAACTGCCAATATCTTACATAACCATAGTAGTTGTCAAGAAATCACTGATATGATACTATTAATTAAAATGTAGAACTTACTCAAATGTCATCAGTTGTCCTACTAAAGTCCTCTTTCTGGTGCGTGATCCAGTGTATGATCACACGAGTTTAGTTTTTATGCCTCTCCTGTAATCAGGGACAGTTCCTTAGCCTTATTGTTTCATGACCTTGACACTTTTGAAGAATACTGGGCAGTTATTTTGCAGAATATCCTGCAGTTTGGGTTTATCTGATTATACTTGTGATTAAATTCAGGTTATGCATTTTTGGCAAGAATGCTAAAGAAATATAGTTGTGTCCTTTGTTTATCCTATTAGGAGGCCCCTATTATATGTCTCACTATTAGCAGTGTTAACTGTAATCAGTTGGTTATGGAGGGGTCTGCTGGATTTCTTCACTATAACGTTACCATTTTCCTCTTTATAATTAGTTTCCTCTGGGGAGATACTTTGATATTCTGCGTAAGTTCTTTTAATACGTTTTTTAAAAAAAGGATTTCCTGGAGTTACTGTACTTTTGCCCATTAGTATTCATTATTGATTCCCATCTGAAAAAATATTGTGATGTTCCTCAAATGGTGATTTTCGTATTTCTGTCATTTTGTTTATATTTATTTATTCTACTTGAAGAAGAGTCTTTCTCTTCTCCCCCAATTTTCATTCAACTTTGTATCTGTAAAAACTCTTAGACAGCCCTTCTATTCATTATGTTAGGATCCATTACAGTTTCATATTTATATGAAAATCATGAGGTTTTTCCTAATTATAGCAGTGTTCAAGATGTGGAAGATCTTTCAGATTTTCAGATAAAATGTTATTTAATGGGGCCGGGTGCAGTGGCTCACGCCTGTAATCCCAGCACTTTGGGAGGCCAAGGCGGGCGGATCACCTGAGGTCAGGAGTTGGAGACTAGCCTGGCCAACATGGCAAAACCTCGTCTCTACTAAAAATACAAAAATTAGCCGGGCATGTTGGGGCGGGCGCCTGTAATCCCAACTACTCGGGAGGCTGAGGCAGGAGAATTGCTTGAACCCAGGAGGCACAGGTTGCAGCAAGCCAAAATCGCGCCACTGTACTCCAACCTGGGTGGCAGAGCAAGACTTTGTCTAAAAAAAAAAACAACAAAACAGGCCAGGTGCGGTGGCTCACACCTGTAATCCCAGTACTTTGGGAGGCTGAGGTGGGCAGTTCGCCTGAAGTCAGGAGTTGGAGACCAGCCTGACCAACATGGCAAAACCCTGTCTCTACTAAAAATACAAACATTAGCCGGGCATGGTGGCGGGCCCCTGTAATCCCAACTACTCAGGAGGCTGAGGCAGGAGAATTGCTTGAACTTGGGAGGTGGAGGTTGCAGTGAGCCGAGCTTGCGCCATTGCACTCCAGCCTGGGCGATAGAGCGAGACTCCGTCTCAAAAAAAAAAAAAAAAAAGTTATCTAATGGTGGAACAGTAGTTTTGAGAAGAACTCACAAATAGCTCTCTTTGGATTTAAAGTAACCACACAAAATTAGATACTTTATTTTCCAATAAACAATATTTGTTCGAAATTTTTTGTTATAAAATAACTTTTCCTAAATGAATCAACAAAATAATGAACCACCACAACTTGTTATCTTTTATTTGATTTGGACCTCATTTTAAAACATTCATTTAGCCATAGAATTTATTAAGAACTCATTTCTTCTGGATTGTGGTCCCAGAGAATTTTTCACTGCATCATCAAACTCAATAGGTACATATTCTTTCTTCAAAAACTTAACAGGTTTTTGTGAGTGATTTTTGTAGTAATTATGTGGAAAGGAGGTTGATTAGATAAGGCCTTTAAGCTTGAGTTATAAATTGTGGGAGAAATTTTAGTGTTTATGGGAAGTTTCATTTAGTGGGTTTAATATATATATGTATACTTTTTCACACACATACATAGTTTAAAGGAAATTGAAAATAGAAAGATTGGTCTTCAGTGATGCTTTCTTTACCATATTAAAAACACCATGTGTATTTTTGTTAAATGTTGTAATTTCTTCTTATGGCTGTGGTAGTGCCAATGTTTGTTTATATGAACGCTTGAAATGATTTCTGTATGAAAATCATGGGGTTATACAAACTTACTTATTTTGGTAAGGTTTTGTTGTATTTATAAAAGACAATTTTGTCATAAGTACTGTTAGTTAATTCTTTTAGGATCTCTTTAATAGTAGATGTTTATTTTCTTAAGCCAGAGGACATTTTTGGAATATTTTTATTGTTCTTTATGTACAGCCACTAAACTAGTGATATGCTTTTCCTAATGAAGCTATTAGTTGTCACACAATTCTTATTTGTATGAGTATGTAGATTGATTTGTAAAATATTTAAAAGCATGTAATTTTTAGCTGGAGAGAGGTTGAGTGATAGTGGTTATTTGAATTTGGGGAAAATTGTAGTTTTTAAAAAATCATAATAATTTACTTTCCTTTTTTCTTTTTGGTGACAGGGTCTTGCTCTGTCATCCAGGCTGGAAGGTAGTGACCCAATCATGGCTCACTGCATCCTTGACCTCCTCGCCTCAAGTGACCCTCCCACTTCAGCTTCTGGAATAGAGTAGCTGGGACTCCAAGGCCTTTTTTTTTTTTTTTCCTTTTTTCTTTTTTTGAGATGGGGGTCTTACTTATGTTGCCCAGACTCACTTTTCTTATAATATGCATGGGAACATAAATTCTTGTAATTTTGACAGAAAGGTATGTGTGTGTGTGAGCATTCTCTCATATATTTAGTGCAGGGTGATTTAGGATAAGGCAAGTTAATTGTCTTGAGGTTCATTTTTACTTGTTAGCTGTTTTAAAGACTGTGACATTTTAAATGCTGCTTAAATTTAGAGCAATCCAATCAATAACATACATTTATTTATTTATTTAGAGATGGACGGAGTCTCCCTCTGTTGCCCAGGCTGGAGTTCAATGGCGTGATCCCAGCTCACTGCAGCCTCCGCCTCGTGGGTTCAAGTAATTCTCCCACCTCAGCTTCCCGAGTAGTTAGGATTACGGGCGCATGCCACCATGCCCAGTTAATTTTGTATTTTTAGCAGAGACGGGTTTTCACCATGTTGGCCAGGCTAGTCTTGAATTCCTGACCTCAGGTGATCTGTCCGCCTAGGCCTCCCAAAGTGCTGGGATTTCAGGCATGAGCTACTGCACCCAGCCATGTTTTTTTGTTTTTTAAAAGAAAGCTGCTAACTTTGATTAGTTTGCTAACTCTAAGAGCTTTCCTTGTTTTTAACTTTGTGTACTCTCCTTAAAAATAAGTATATCCATAAACACATATACACACACATATTTTTAATTCAACAACTGTTTACTAGGTTTCAAGCATTAAGAATATAGAAGTGAGGTTGGACGTGGTGGCTCATGCCTGTAATCCCAGCACTTTGGGAGGCTGAGGCAGGCAGATCACCTGAGGTCAGGAGTTTGAGACCAGCCTGACAAATATGGTGAAACCCTTTCTCTACTAAAAATACAAAAAATTAGCCAGGTGTGGTGGTGGGTAATTGTAATCCCAGCTACTTGGGAGGCTGAGGCAGGAGAATCGCTTGAATCTGGGAGGCGGAGATTACAGTGAGCTGAGATCTGAGATCGCGCCATTGCACTCCAGCTTGGGCAACAAGAGCAAAACTCTGTCTCAAAAAAAAAAAAAAAAAATGCAGCCTGGGTAACAAAGTGAGACCCTGTTTCTACAAAAAGTTTTTAAAAAATTAGCCAGGCATAGTGGCGTGTACTTAGTCCCAGCTACTTGGGAGGCTGAGGCCAGGATCACTTGGGTCCAGGACTTGGAGGCTGTGGCCAGGATCACTTGGGCCCAGGAGTTGGAGGCTGCAGGGAGCTATGAATTGCTCCACTGCACTCTAACCTGGGCTACAAAGCAAGACCTCCCATCTTAAAAAAAAAAAAAAAAAAAAAAAAATGTGTTCACACATATATAGAAGTGAACAAAAAGGACAAACAATACCTTCCCTCATGAAACTTACATTCCTTTATGCTTTTGTCTTCCTCCTGTAGCTATGAATTAATATTCATTCTAGAGTTCCAGGTACTCTTCCAGTCACTTACCACAATAACTGTATGCTATATGGGTTCTTTTTTTATTCCAGTTTGATGTATGAGAATACTTAGGCATAGTGAGTTACAAAGCTAGAAAGTAGAATACCTGGTATAAGAACTCAGGTAATTGAGCCCCAGAACCGAAACTCTTAAATTACTCTTACATTTCTTTTGATTTTAAGGTTTATGTTACCAAGATATTTTAAAAATAGTCTTTTACAGTACAACATTCAGAGAGAAAGAGCAGAATAATGATCTAACCTGCTGTTGCCAGTGAACTTCATCACTATCCCATTAAGCACATCATTCAGTTTTGGCTTAAAATATCCTTCTGTCTGCTTAATGTTTGAGAGTTTCTAGGCTGATATTTTCAAAAGATTTATTACTCCTCTCTTTCTTGAGTCTTAATGTTTCCTACTTATTTATCTTTTCGTGTGAATTGCTGTGCAACTTGGAAAATCCAATTTTATTTTTGGCATTCTTTTTGTTCACTAAAAGAGCTACAAAATCTGTCTCACAGGCTAAATTTTACTGGGAAAAGAGTTTGGAACTTTATTTTCTTGATTGCTACTTAAACCTTTATACTACAGAGAATTTAAGTATACAGTAGGCTGTCAAATATCATTTTGTTATAATGTTGATGAGGGAAAGAAAAATAGATTGCTTGCTGGGGCCGTTGTTTGGAGTTTGCACATTTTCCCCATGTCTGTGTGGATTTCTTTTCTTTGGGTACTCTGGTTTTCTCCCACATACCAGATATGTGCATGTGCCTGTTAATTGACATGTCTAAATTGTCCTAGTATGAGTCGTTTAGGTATGTATGTGAGTGCCCTGTGTGATGGAATGGTGACCTGTCCAGGGTTTGTTCTACCTTGCTCCCTGAGCTGCTGGGATAGGCTCTGGCCACCTGCGATTCTGAGCTGGGATAATTGGGTAAATAATTATCTGACTTGTTAAAATTAATCTTTCTTAAATATATGTAAAGCTTAACATTTATTTTAGTGTTTAATATTTTAAATGTTTTGGTGTTTGTTTA